>NC_053398.1:15468927-15776927 GCF_905171765.1 Bufo bufo | reverse complement strand
AAAAAGGCTAATACTATACTTACCTGTGTCCTGAATGGTGAGGCAGGCCCACGTACATCAAAGCCCTGCGCGCGACACGCACGCCACGCAATGACTTTACCACGCACGCCGCGCTTTTATCACCACATGAGCCTCAGTCCTACTAGGCCTGAAGCCTATGGTGGTGATAGGCGGTGGGGCAGGAAACTATGTGCTCCTGTGCCCTGCCACAGTATGTGGGCGTTCGGGGCGGCGTTGGGCCCCCCAGCGATGACGGGCCCGGGGCGGCCGATCCAAACTCCCCAATTATAATTCGCCACTGTATGCAATTAAGGTATCAGTGGATATGAAGTGTAATGGCCAGAAAAATCAAGAGAGGGGAGCGCCATGATCCATGAACCTGCCTCCCAACCAAAGACCACATATTTAGTAGATCTTTACCCATCATCGTTATCTCATACATCTTACTTGCTTATATCAATTTATCTTACTCGCTAATGAATAATCCAGCAAGTGTCCTTCCGATCAAAACAATATAGATAATAGACCCTTTACTCATAATCGTTATCTCATAGATGAACTGATCCAGCAAGCTGCCTCCCCCAAAAGACAACATAATAGACTTTTACCCATATACGTTATCTTATATATGAACTGATCCAGCAAGCTGCCTCCCAACCAAAGAAAACATAGGGGGACATTTATGAAGACTGGCGATTTAGATGCTGGTCTTCAGCCCTGCTGGGCTGGTGGTTCATCCGCCTACGTTATGTAGAGGCGCTGGCCTCTACATAACTTAGTCGGACTTTACGCTTGTCTAAATGAACACCAGTTCTCTTGCTGGCAAAGATTTAGACCATTTTCTACGCCTAAAACAGGCGTAGAACTGATAAATGAGATGGGCCAGCCAGCCCTTCCCCTTCCCTGCCCATGCCGCGCACCCTTTTTAGCGATATATATCAGGATACAAATAAGGTCCAAAATTCACCGGCCAGGACACTCGCATGAAGGGTAAGGATCTTCTTCTATATTATTGAGTTTTTTCTTTTTTATGTCCTGGCCGGTGTATTTTGCGCCTTATTTGTATCCTGATATATCGCTACTATATTGCCTTTGGAGAAGATTGGGCATCCTCTCCGGAACCCTTGGATACCACGGCAAGTGGACGCACGAGTTTGCACGAAAGTGCTAAACCTACAGTAGAGTTGTGCCTATTGATAGCACAACTCTTGAAGGTGAGCCTCAGTTTTTTAGTTCTATCAACCAGTCATATTTAACTGGAACATACTACCCTATGGTGCGCTTTCTTTATGCTTTCCTAGCTACTGTACGCCTATACATACACCCCCTTTTTAGACCTGGCGTGAGTGGCGTAAAAGGGAAAAAAGTTGCAGATTGTGGCACAAATAACCGTAGCGACAGATATATGCCAAAAAGTGGCATATATCTCTTCGGAAATGACCCCCATAGTTAATAGACCTTTGCCTAATATCATTATCTCATACCTGAACTGATCCAGCAAGCTGCCTCCCAATCAAAGATAGCATAGGTAATAGACCTTTACCCTTAATATTTATTTCATACATGGACTAAAGTAACCCTTCTCCCAACTAGAGATGAGCGAATTTCCAAAAAATTAGATTCAGCCGGTTCGCCGAATTTTACAGAAAAAATTCGCTTCGATCCGCGACGAATCGCGTAAAAAATGGCTATTTCCGGGCTACATAGAGCCTTTATAGTGGTGTAGAACACTGTGCCTTGCAGTAACACGCATAGGGAGTCTGCTGGGGTAGTGAAATAATACTGTGAGTCAGTATGACATGTAGATGACAGGCGTCGCTCTTAGAATCACTGCACACTTCACTTATTTGGGCAGTTACGGGGCCAAAACTGACCAAATAACTCAAGTATGAACTCAGCCTTACAGGTCGATGTTAGCTCCAAGAAGAAGCGCACTCCTTTTACACCATCGGCAGCTGATTCCACATAGATGTCTACATAACCTGTTCTATTAAACCCTTATATAAGTAGAGCCCCCCGACAGAGTGCAGAGGGTGTCAGCAGTAAGGTTGTGTTGACTTCACTGATTATTTTGCTCTGATCCGTCAGAACAATAACCCACAAAAAACAGATCCTGTCTGGAGCATCCGCCTTCAGTCGGTCAGCATTTGGCCAGTAATCCATCAGTATTGGTAATGCAAAAAAAAAAACAGGAGTGGATCTAAAACAGAGATGACACGTGAATGGAATATTTGCATGTCTTCTGTGTTTTGTACCCACTCCGGCTTTTGGCTACCAAATCATAAGCCAATTCTGATGGGACCATACAGGCCTTACAGCTGCTACACAGACAGGATGTGTTGTGCGTCTCATTTTTCCTTCCTTTTGACCGATCAGGAGAAAGGTCAAATAAATGGTGATTTCAAGAAGGCCAAACAAGAACAAGAGCGACCCCGTCATAGAGTGGGGAGGGTAGAAGCAGCATGAGGAGACCACCAAGTGGCCCAATGAGAGGGTCTGGAGGTGGCGGCAGCATCAGGAGGCCACAGAGTGGCACAATGACAAAGTGTGGAGGTGACAGCAGCAGTATGATTAGGCCACAGAGTGGCACGGTGACATAGTGTGGAGATGGCAGCAACAGCAGCATGATACCACAGAGTGGCAAGGTTACATAGTGTGGACGTTATAGCAACTATTGGTAAAGAGAGGAGAAGGCGCTCGTAGGGTAAGTCAAACATTAGTGCCTTCATAAAAGGGAGGTGGTTTGCTCACCTGTTTGGGTTGCACCAATATGGGCGCAACCACAGTGAAGGCTGGGTGGAGATAGTTGTTGGTTGGTGCAGCCGGACTTGTCCAAAAACCTTCGGCGGGAGCCAAACCGCCAATCGGTTAAACAGTAGTGCTGAAGAAATGCTGGACCATAGGAGTCAAGCAAACGTGTGGACAACACAGGGCGCAAGATCACAACCAGGTGTCAAGTAAATATAAATTTATTCAAGGTCCTTGAATAAATTTATATTCACTTGACACCTGGTACCACAGCATGATACCACAGAATGGCACCGTGACACTGTGACATAGTGTGGACATGGCAGCATCAGGAGGTCACAAAGTGGCACGGTGACATAGTGTGGAGATGGCAGCAACAGCAGCAGCATGATACCACAGAGTGGCAAGGTGACATAGTGTAGACGTGGCAGCATCAGGAGGCCACAAAGTGGCACGGTGACATAGTGTGGAAATGGCAGCAACAGCAGCATGATACCACAGAGTGGCACAGTGACATAGTGTGGACATGGATGATCTAATCTGATGCATCAGGCATTGGTGGGTGGAAATCCTGGCTGATCCACGCCTGATCCATCTTGACAAAAGTAAGTCTCTACACATTTTGGGTGGACAGGCACCCGCTCTGATGCCACACTACTGGCCGGGAAGGACAGCTTTACCAGGGAAAACTCAGCCAGTTGCGGCCACAAATCCAGTTTGGCTGCCCAGTAGTCCAGTGGATCTTCTATGACGGCTGGCAGGGTGCTGTCAAAGTATGCCACCACCTGCTGGTTCAGGTCCTGCTCCAGGTCCTGCTGCTGCTGGTGAGTAGTTTCTTCACTATGCGGGTGAAAAAAGCTGCTCATCAGCGACTCTAGACTCAGGCTGCTGGTGCTGCTGTCACTTGCGACAAAGTCAAAGATCCAGTCAACCAATCAAGAACCGCTGGATTGCTGGTCAAGACACGACTGCTAGCTGACATGTGGACCTGAGGCCTCGGGAAGAAGCCCCTGCTGCCACGTCCCCTTACTCTGCTGCGACCTGTGCCTGCGACAGAATCATTTACGCCTCTGACACTCCCCTGTGCCGGTCCTGGCACTTCTCTGTCTGACATACATTTAGCTGAACTAAATAAATGAAAAGCAAAAAATAAAACACCCCTAAAAGAGCGCTAAATACATTTTTCTACTTTTCTTTACTGAGATAGGCAACTAAAGGATTTGAAATTAGCAACGAAACAATTTCAGCGTAAATAACAGCACAAGTGAACTGCGTATATATTTCTCGTATTGGACTAAAATAGGCCACTAAACGATTTCTAAGTAAATAAAAGAAAAAGGGAACTGCAAATATTTTTCTCTTTTTCTCTAGAAATATGGCAATAAACGCTTTTAGCACAAATAACAAAAGTGACCTGCGTAAATATTTCTCGCATTGTATTGAAATAGGCCACTAAATGATATCAGCACAGTTAACAGTAAGGCCCCTTTCACACGGGCGAATATTCCGCGCGGATGCGATGCGTGAGTTGAACGCATTGCACCCGCACTGAATCCTGACCCATTCATTTCTATGGGGCTGTGCGCACGAGCGGTGATTTTCACGCATCACTTGTGCGTTGCGTGAAAATCGCAGCATGCTCCTCTTTGTGCGTTTTTCACGTAACGCAGGCCCCATAGAAATGAATGGGGTTGCGTGAAAATCGCAAGCAAGTGCGGATGTGGTGCGATTTTCACGCACGGTTGCTAGGTGACGATCGGGATGGGGACCCGATCATTATTATTTTCCCTTATAACATGGTCATAGGGGAAAATAATAGCATTCTGAATACAGAAGGCATAGTAAAATAGTGCTGGAGGGGTTAACATTTTTTTAAAAATAATTTAACTCACTTTTATCTGTGAGCAATAGGACCTTTGATGACATCACTATGCTCATGGTGATGGATCATGTGATGGATCATGTGATAAACACAGTGACGTCACCACAGGTCCTATTGCTCACAGATGAAGACAGAAGAGAAGCCGGGCTGCGCGAACAAGTGGATTAAGGTGAGTTAAATTATTTTAAAAAAATTTTTTAACCCCTCCAGCCCTATTGTACTAAGCATTTTGTATTCAGAATGCTATTATTTACCCTTATAACCATGTTATAAGGGGGAATAATACAATCTACACTACAACTGACCCAAACCCGAACTTCTGGCCCATGTGAATAGGGGCCCTAAAAGTGATCTGCGGATAAATTTCTCTTTTTCCACTAAAGGCTTTCCAACATTGCACTTGCTCCCCAATACCTAATTGCTGGAAGGACAGAGCTGTATTAGGAGACTATCTGGATCCCCAAGTAATGTTTCCCTGCACTTGTAAATCGCTGGTTTTCACACTGAGGATTTTCCTATGACTCTCCCTAGCATCTGCACACGTCTCTCCCTGCCTGTAAAATGATTCCTCTCACTATCCTTTCCCCGCACTAGTAAATCGCTTCTTTCCTTTTATTTTTTTTTAACAATTAGTTTTTCTTTCACTCTCCCTAGCGCCCGCATACATGTCTGTCCCTGAACAAAGTACGATAGTGAATGGCAGACTCTAAGATGGCCGCTGTATTTATAGGGCTGTGACATCACCGGGCTGGCTGCTGACTGGCTGCATGCATGGCATTATGGGTCATCCCGCCTTCCCAGAGTTCCTTGCCCCTAGTCCTCACATGTGTAGCCACCATTTTAGGAAAAATTGCGATTCGTTGCCACGAAGCGCAAGGAAATTCGCATCAAATTTTTCTTGAAATTTGGAACGAATTCGACTTCGTCAGCTTCGATTCGCTCATCTATACTCCCAACCAAAGACCACTTAGTTAATAGACCTTTACCCTTAGGCCCTTTTCACACGGGCGAGTTTTTCGCGCGGGTGCAATGCGTGATGTGAACGCATAGCACCCGCACTGAATCCTGACCCATTGATTTCAAAAGGGCTGTGTACATGAGCGATGTTTTTCACGCATCACTTGTGCGTGAAAATCGCAGAATGTTCTATATTCTGCTTTTTTTTACGCAACACAGCCCCATAGAAAATAATGGGGCTGTATGAAAATCGCATTGCATCCGCAAGCAAGTGCGGATGCAATGCGATTTTCACGAATGGTTGCTAAGGAGATGATGTTAATAAATAGGGATGAGCCCCGGGACCCTATTAAAGTCCATTTACTGTGTTATTTTCCATGAACGTGATGATGTCAGCGCAGGTCCTTTTGCAGGTCCTGCAAGAAGAAGAAAGAAGACAATAACGGCTGCACGATCAAGTGGATGAGGTGAGTATTTAATTTTTTATTTTTTAACGCTTAATGGACATTTTACTTAGCATTCTGTATTTAGGAATGCTATTATTTTCCATTATAACCATCTTCAGTGAAGAAGTCCGGGTTCGGGTCTGGGTTTTGCATCGAGGATTCGTTTGTGTCATGTGACCACGGAGCGGGAGTGAAGCGCCTGCTATTACTTACCGATTCGTGGTCACCCGCCTGCCGCACCGCGCTGCACTTTCTTCCTGACACATCTTCCAGTCATAGTGCACGCAACCGCGCACTATGACCCGACGCTGTGTGACGTCAGGATGACATTGCAGCGCGCAGAAAAGAAGATGGAGGAGCTGTGGAGCGGCGCACCTACAGGAAAGGTAAGTACTGTCGCTGGGGACATGGCTAGGAGGGGGAGATGGTGGCACTGGGGGGCAGTTTTTGGCACTGGGGGCTGTTGGGGGCGCAAGCTGGTGGCACTGGGGGCAGTTGGTGGCACTAGGGGGCAAGCTGGGGGCAGCTGGTGGCACTGGGGAGCAAGCTAATGGCACGGGGGGCAAGCTGGTGGCACTGGGGGTAAGCTGGTGGCACTGGGGGCAAGCCGGTGCACTGGGAAGCAGTTGGTGGCACTGGGGGGGGCAGCTGGGGGCAGTTGGTGGCACTGGGGAGCAAGCTAATGGCACAGGGGGCAAGCTGGTGGTACTGGTGGGCAAGCTGGTGCACTGGGGAGCAGTTGGTGGCACTGGGGGGCAAGCTGATGGCACTGGGGGGCAGTTGGTGGCAGCTGGTGGCACTGGGGGCAAGCTGGTGCCACTGGGGGGCAGTTAGTGGCACTGGGGGGAAGCTGATGGCACTAGGTGTCAGCCTGATGGCAATGAGGGGGCAGCTGGTGGCACTGGGATGGCAGCTGGTGGCACTGAGGGGGCAGCTGATGGCACTGAGGGGGCAGCTGATGGCACTAGGATGGCAGCTGATGGCTCTAGGGGGGCAGCTGATGGCACTGGGGTGGGGAAGAGCTGAAGGCACTGGGGGGAACTGATGCACTTGGGCTGATCGCACAGGGGGGGAAGGGTGTTGATGACTGATGGCACTAATTCATTTTTTCTTATTAGATTACTCGATTAATCGTAAAAAATAATCGATAGAATACTCGATTTCCAAAATAATCGTTTACTGCAGCCCTAGCCTTTTATCATGCGCATGCAAAACGCATTGTAACGTTTTGCACTCCCGCGGAAAAAACTGAACAACGCAACGCAATCGCAGACAAAGCTGACTGAAATTGCGTGAGCACTCGCGCGGGTTTCCCTCTATGCACCCGCAAAGCATCCGGACCTCTTCCGCGATGCCCATGTGAAAGGGGCCTTCATCTTTATTTCATACATGAACTGATCCAGCAAGCTGCCTCCCAGCCAAAGACAGCATAGGTAATAGACCTTTACACATCATCTCCTACATATCGAGACAGAACTCAATTATATAATGGGAAATGAGCGCATTAGTGGGGTTTTAATGTCTTCGAATGCAAATTCAGCTCTGCTACGTCCACACCTCTGCCCTTCCTGAGGTCTGCACATATGAAGCATCTCACGGGTGACGATCAGCGAATTAGATGGTTCGACAAGAGAAAATTTACAAGGATGGGGCTCGGAGCGCAGATTAGTAGCGTGGCATATAAATACAACTCACACAGACTGCAAACGCCACTACTGGGAGCCCTCAATGGCGGCTCGTACATAAATATGTCCCGGCTATCCAGCAGTAAACTTTAATCATGATAAATGTCGAGTCTGCTCATATCTCCCAAGCTTAAGGACTGATTTGCGAAAGGCTGGCTTCTTCTTCTTCCCATCATTTCAATGCGTGTATTTATTAAAATCAAAACATCAGAAGCCAATTTTTTATAGGTCACCAAATTACTCTTGGTGGTATTTTAAGTGAAAATGAAGGCTGTGAGAAATTGTGATATTTCTCCTAACACCCTCATTCTTGCTATAAGACACCGTAAGATCATTCGAAAAATTGTCAGAATGTTAAATTTGTGCAGACGAGAGGAAACACGCATTGCGGAGGAAGAACGTCGTCCGCCATGGCGCCTGCGGAGAAGGAGAAATAGATTAGGTTGGCCTTGAAAGAGTTTTGATGCCATTCAATTTTAAAGGGGGCTTAGGCCGTGGCATGGTTATGCTGGGTCAAAAAAATAAAATAAAAGAGACTGCAGCATTTTTTGATATGGCTAGTGGACAGGTGACCCTAGGAGATGCGGGGTGCAGCAGAACCAACTGGCTCTGGGTGGCTCGAAGCCAACATTGGAAGATCATTCAGTAGAGGAAAGAGAGGGTGTGAAGAATGAACCATCAGACAGGCTCTCAGGACTTCACTTTGCACAACCTTCTGCAGCTTGCTCAGTACTGTGAAACACTGAAGCTGCAGAAGCCCAAAAAAAAGTTTTAATAACACCCAATTGCAAAGATGCTTTTTAGCCTAAAATGCATGCATTTAAGTAAAAATAAAAGTGTCCAAAGGTGTAATATATTAATATTATTTTTTACTATGTATATTCTTTCGGGTTTTACATGGGATTTAAAGGGGTAGTCCGGTCATGTTGAGTTATTCCCTAGCTACAGAATAAGAGATAACTGTTAGATCAGTGGAGGTCCTACTGCTGGGACCCTCACAGGTCATGAGAACAGGGCCCCCGTACCTTGTGGAGCCCCCTGAAATGAACAGAGCGAGCAATCGGGCATTACGTTAATTTCTTTGGAAGTTCTGAATATAACCGAGTACTGAATGGCCAAATAGGCTGCTTTGTTTATTTAAGGGGGCTCCACGCAGTACAGGGACCCCATTCTTAGATAATGAGAATAGGGTCCCCTCAGATAATGACAATGGGTTCCATGCAGTACGGGGACCCCATTCTCATTATCTTAAGGGTTCCAGTGGTAGGACCCCCACCAATAGAATATTTATCCCCTATCCTGTGGATAGAACATAACGTTAGATCAGTGGGGTTCCTACTGCTGGGACCCCCACCGGTCATGAGAACAGAGCCCCCGTACCTCGTGGAGCCCCCTGAAATGAACGGAGCAAGCAATCGGGCATTACGTTAATTTCTATGGAAGTTCTGAAGATAGCCGAGTACTAAATGGTCACGTGTATGCCCAATAGGCCGCTTTATTCATTTATTAAGGGGACTCCACGCAGGACGGAGATCCCATTCTCATCATCTGAGGGGGTTCCAGCAGTAGGATCCCCAGCGATATTATATTTATCCCTTATCCTGTGGATAGGACATAACATAACCAGACTACCCCTTTAAGGCAAACTGTAGACATCATCATTTATAACGATGCAACACCCATAAAATCGAAAAAATCGACAAAAATGCAAAAGTTGAATGAAAGAATGCGAAGCGGCAGCCATTTTGTTGGTTGTCGTGGGAAATGGAATTAAGTCCCGTATGGCTGAGCTGTCAGGGAAAATTTGGCGCGGTAGTTTAAAAATAACTGAAATGTAAAATGCTTGGCTCCGTCTCAAGCCTGTGTATAGTCTGCGTCCCTTGGATGGCGGCATACTGTACCTGGAATCGCTTTATATATTTATTTAGCTGGAACAGAAGCTATTATGTAAATTGCAACATTAGCTTTCTCTGCTAAAATAAGCACATACATTTTTTGGCAAGCGGCTGACATTTTGCCATTTAGAATGTGTCAAATGACAATGTCACACTAAACACGATTACATATTGATGCACTTTAATGACAGGATGGCAAATCTTTGCCCAGAATCTGATCGCAAACATTATTTTTCTTCTTCCTTCTTGGATAATATTTTCAGCCCACTAAAATTCCATCCAAATGCTATAGAAAAGCCATCGAATTAATGAGCGCGGTTATAGACCTATATATTCTCTCCGTGTCGGCTGCATTAAATAGATATTGTAACGCTGTTAAACTGGAGATTTATTTAGGAACAATTTTGGGTAATGAGACACCTGGCATGATATTATGAGGAACAGCCTAAAATGCTTGTCTGAGGCTCATCTGAGCCCACGTCTCCCTATAATTGCCTCCAGTATTCAGGCAGTGCGCAAACTGAAGGAGAAGAAGCTGTTCAGGTAAAAAGGTTCATATTGAACTAAGGCTATATAAATGCAAGATGAATATAGGGGGTTATACTAGGCCAAAGCAATTATACTGCTATATATTTATAAGAATAAAACTACTATAATACTGCCTCCTATGTACAAGAATACAACTACTATAATACTGCCTCCTATGTACAAGAATATAACTACTATAATACTGCTCCTATGTACAAGAATATAACTACTATAATACTGCTCCTATGTACAAGAATATAACTACTATAATACTGCCTCCTATGTACAAGAATATAACTACTATAATACTGCTCCTATGTACAAGAATATAACTACTATAATACTGCTCCTATGTACAAGAATATAACTACTATAATACTGCTCCTATGTACAAGAATATAACTACTATAATACTGCCTCCTATGTACAAGAATATAACTACTATAATACTGCCTCCTATGTACAAGAATATAACTACTATAATACTGCCTCCTATGTACAAGAATATAACTACTATAATACTGCTCCTATGTACAGGAATATAACTGCTATAATACTGATCCTATGTACAGGAATATAACTACTATGTATTTTTGCTATACTTTTCAATAAAAAGAGAATTTTCAAAGAATATAACTACTATAATACTGCCTCCTATGTACAAGAATAGAACTACTATAATACTGCTCCTATGTACAAGAATATAACTACTATAATACTGCTCCTATATACAAGAATATAACTACTATAATACTGCTCCTATGTACAAGGATATAACTACTATAATACTGCCTCCTATGTACAGGAATATAACTACTATAATACTGCCTCCTATGTACAAGAATATAACTACTATAATACTGCTCCTATGTACAAGAATATAACTACTATAATACTGCTCCTATGTACAAGAATATAACTACTATAATACTGCTCCTATGTATAAGAATATAACTACTATAATACTGCTCCTATGTACAAGAATATAGCTACTATAATACTGCTCCTATGTACAAGAATATAACTACTATAATACTGCTCCTATGTACAAGAATAAAACTACTATAATACTGCTCCTATGTACAAGAATATAACTACTATAATACTGCTCCTATGTACAAGAATAAAACTACTATAATACTGCCTCCTATGTACAAGAATATAACTACTATAATACTGCTCCTATGTACAAGAATATAACTACTATAATACTGCTCCTATGTACAAGAATATAACTACTATAATACTGCTCCTATGTACAAGAATATAACTACTATAATACTGCCTCCTATGTACAAGAATATAACTACTATAATACTGCCTCCTATGTACAAGAATATAACTACTATAATACTGCTCCTATGTACAGGAATATAACTACTATGTATTTTTGCTATACTTTTCAATAAAAAGAGAATTTTCAAAGAATATAACTACTATAATACTGCCTCCTATGTACAAGAATAGAACTACTATAATACTGCTCCTATGTACAAGAATATAACTACTATAATACTGCTCCTATATACAAGAATATAACTACTATAATACTGCTCCTATGTACAAGGATATAACTACTATAATACTGCCTCCTATGTACAGGAATATAACTACTATAATACTGCCTCCTATGTACAAGAATATAACTACTATAATACTGCTCCTATGTACAAGAATATAACTACTATAATACTGCTCCTATGTACAAGAATATAACTACTATAATACTGCTCCTATGTATAAGAATATAACTACTATAATACTGCTCCTATGTACAAGAATATAGCTACTATAATACTGCTCCTATGTACAAGAATATAACTACTATAATACTGCTCCTATGTACAAGAATAAAACTACTATAATACTGCTCCTATGTACAAGAATATAACTACTATAATACTGCTCCTATGTACAAGAATAAAACTACTATAATACTGCCTCCTATGTACAAGAATATAACTACTATAATACTGCTCCTATGTACAAGAATATAACTACTATAATACTGCTCCTATGTACAGGAATATAACTACTATAATACTGCCTCCTATGTACAAGAATAGAACTACTATAATACTGCTCCTATGTACAAGAATATAACTACTATAATACTGCTCCTATATACAAGAATATAACTACTATAATACTGCTCCTATGTACAAGGATATAACTACTATAATACTGCCTCCTATGTACAGGAATATAACTACTATAATACTGCCTCCTATGTACAAGAATATAACTACTATAATACTGCCTCCTATGTACAGGAATATAACTACTATAATACTGCTCCTATGTACAAGAATATAACTACTATAATACTGCTCCTATGTACAAGAATATAACTACTATAATACTGCTCCTATGTATAAGAATATAACTACTATAATAATGCTCATATGTACAAGAATATAGCTACTATAATACTGCTCCTATGTTCAAGAATATAACTACTATAATACTGCTCCTATGTACAGGAATATAACTACTATAATACTGCTCCTATGTACAAGAATAAAACTACTATAATACTGCTCCTATGTACAAGAATATAACTACTATAATACTGCTCCTATGTACAAGAATATAACTACTATAATACTGCTCCTATGTACAAGAATATAACTTTTATAATACTGCTCGTCAGGACCTTGTCAGGTTGCACAGAAGGCTGTATTGTCAGATGTAGCCTGGTTGGCCCTTGTTCTTCTTCCTGCTGGAGGCTCTCGCTGTTTCCTGACCTCAGTGCACCAGACGGTTGCTGATGCTGTGCCAGTATATGAACTGGCGCCACTACCTATCGATAGCACGTGCCCCTTTTTTCACTGCTCTTATACTTTTAACCTTGGTCCCCGCTGAGCTCTTCTGCTTCCAAAACAAGCAGCATGACAAATGCTAAATATCGCTGTGGCACCGACGCAACCGTGCCGCTCCGATCTATAAAAATTAGAACAGGGCAAGTGAAGTCTAGATGTGGGCAATTGGTTTTTGTGCCGGCGATAAATCACCCCCAGCGCTCCGGCTCCTGATGCTACCATCACAGAGCGCCTGTTATTATTTAATATTTAGAAATTTCTAAGCAGATGGGACCAGGATCCATAGAGGGTAGCTCCGCACCATGCATCGTGATGGATGGGGCTGGAAATTGCTGTCATTACGGTTTCCACAATAAAACTGCAGCAGTGATGATTCCGACTGTTATGTAGAATCCCGCAGATTCCAGGCTAAATGGGACGGATGGAGAAATCCGGTGTGTTCTGAAATAGGATTTACAGCGTAGACTGCCAGTGCTGGGAGGTGACTGTGTGACGGAAGAGGGGTCGATGCTGAGGCTGCCAAATGGTAGATCTAATGTTTATCTATCTATCTATATATCTATCTATGTATAATCCAAAATGTTGTGAGCGGCACAGCAGATAAATAGTTGTGGTGTGCCAGCCACTGTGAAGACGAGCCAACCTCCAACTATATAAATGAAAAAAGAACACCGCTTTTAATTTAATTTCTTTGGGAGTGCCGTGGAATTTTTCATCTATCTATCTAGTTTGCTGTTCACTAAAATTCCTAGGTCCTTTTTCATGTCAGTGTTAGGGCTCATGCACACGAACGTGTGCTGCCCGTTGCCATATTGCGGACCGCATTTGTGGATCCGCAATACACGGTCACCGTTCCGTGTGCATTCCGCATCAATCCGTAGATGCGGAACGGTTCGGAATGGAATCACGGAACGGAACACTACAGAAGCACTACGGAGTGCTTTCGTGGGGTTCTGTTCCGTACTTTCGTTCCGCAAAAAGATAGAACTTGCTCTATCTTTTTGCGGAACGGATGAATGCAGACCTATTCAAGTTGAATGGGTCTGGATTCATCCCGGTGGCCGTACGGAGGTTGCCCGTGCATGGAACGGTCCACCTACGGCTGTGTAAATGAGCCCTTACCCAGTGTTTTACCATTTAGTATGTACGGGTGACTTGCATTATTCCTTCCCATGTGCATAACCATTTATCAGCGTTAAACCTCATCTGCCACTTATCTGCCCAAGCCTCCAATCTATCCAGATCATTAATAAATATATTGAAGAGAATAGGGCCCAATACTGACCCCTGAGGTACCCCACTAGTGACACTGGCCCCTTCCAGTACTAACCCCTGTGGTAAGTGACACTGACCCCTGTGGTACCCCACTAGTGACACTGACCCCTCCAGTACTGACCCCTGTGGTATTCCACTACTGACAGTAACCCAATCTGAGTGTGTACCATTAATAACCTCTGTTTTCTATCGCTCAGCCAGTTACTTACCCACATACAGATGTTTTCTCCCAGTCCGAGCATTCTCATTTTATATACTAACCTTTTATGCGGTACAGTGTCAAATGCTTTGGAGAAGTCCAGATATACGACATCCATTGATTCGCCGCTGTCAAGTCTAGAACTTACCTCCTCATAGAAACTGATTAAATTAGCTTGACGTGACCGATCCCTCATGAAGCCATGCTGATATGGCGTTATTAGCTTATTTTCATTGAGGTACTCCTAGATAGCATCTCTTAGAAAACCTTCAAACAGTTTACCCACGACAGATGTTAAACTTACTGGCCTATAGTTTCCGGGCTCTGTTTTTGGACCCTTTTTGAATATTGGCACCACATTTGCTATGCGCCAATCCTATGGAACACTCCCTGTCAGTATAGAGTCCTTAAATATCGGAAATAAGGGTCTGGCTATGACATTACTTAATTCTCTTAGGATACGGGGGTGTATGCCATCTGGTCCTGGCGATTTGTCTATTTTAGTCTTTTTAAGACGCTGCTGTACTTCTTCCTGGGTCAGACACTTTTAATGGGGAATTAACTTTTACATTCTGCATTTGATCTGAATACAGTGCAGAAAAAAATATTTAATAGCTTTTCTTTCTCCTCGTCGCTCTCTGCAACTCCCCCCTCATTACTCTGTAGAGGGCCAACACCTTTAGATTTATACTTTTTACCATTTATATAAATGAAGAGCATTTTAGGGTTAGTTTTGCTCTCTTTGGCAATTAATCTCTCGGTCTCTAGTTTGGCTGCTTTTATTTGTTTTTTACATATTCAATTTTTTTTCCTTATAGTTTTTCAGTGCTTCCTCGCTACCCTCCTGTTTTAGTGATTTTAAATACTAACTTTTTGTCATTTATTGCTTTTTTTACAGTTCTATTTATCCACATAGTTTTTTTCTTGTTCCTTAAAGTGCTTCTGTCACCCCCCATTTATCAATTTTCATTATCGGACATTAGTTATTTGCTAATGTCAGATGAGTCCTTATATATCACTGTTACCTGTCTCTGTGCTGTAATTTCAGTAAAAATTGTACTTTTATAATATGCAAATTACTTCACTACCAGCAAGTTGGGTGGTTACTTGCTGGTAGCCGTCGCATCCTAGGACTATAAACACGCCCCCTCCTCCACTTGATCGACAGGGCCAGCGAGCGCTCTCCTCCTCTCGCTGGCCCTCTCTGCCCATAAAATCCCGCGCCTGTGCTGTATCGGTCCTCATTCGGCGCAGGCGCTCTGAGAGAAGGACGCTGGCTTGCCTGCTCCTTCCTCAGTGCGCCTGCACCGATGATGTCAGCCTACACCCGGAAAAGAAGCGATGCTCTTTTCCGGGTGTAGGCTGACGTCATCGGTGCAGGCGCACTGAGGAAGGAGCGGCCAAGCGAGCGTCCTTCTCTCAGAGCGCCTGCGCCGAATGAGGACTGGTACGGCGCAGGCACGGGATTTGAGTTGCAGGCAGGGCCAGCTGGAGGATGAGAGCGCCCTGTCAATCATGTGGAGGAGGGGGCGTTTTTTCAGACAGAGGATGCGGCGGCTACCAGCAAGTCCACCCAACTTGCTGGTAGTGAAGAAATTTACATATCACAAAAGTATGTTTTTTACTGAAATTACTGCACAGCCCGAGGTAAGAGGGGTATATATGGAATCTGCTTACATTAGCAAATATATTAAGTCAAAAACTGAAAATTGGTGTTTGGGGGGTGACAGAAGCCCTTTAAACTCTATGTCTGTGCGGGAATCTGGAGCTCAGCCCGGTATCTGAAAAAGGAAGCTTACATGGCTATTAGGATTTATTTTAAAAAATTATTTGTGCAGAATTATGGATTTAAGATTAAAATTGTGAGAATAGGTGGATGTTCCCTTTAGGGTTATAGGGCATCTGTCCGCAGATTTGTACCTATGACACTGGCTGACCTGTTACATGTGCGCCCGGCAGCTGAAGGCGCCTGTGTTGGTCCCATGTACATATGTGCCCGCATTGCTGAGAAAAATGATGATTTAATATATGCAAATGAGCCTCTAGGAGCAACGGGGGCAATCCGGGTGCTGAATGTTGAGTGCTCTGAATGGGTGTTTTTTTTTTTTTTTGCTTTGTACCATTCCTGGTCCCCCGACCATTGGCTCCTGGTGTTGAAGACCCCGTTTAAACTTCCATGGGTTCTGGGAAGTCAGTGGACGATGAACTGTCAGGATCTCCTGAAGCAAAAGCTGGAAATTCGACCGTCTTCTTATCCATGCAGGTGGTGGGCAGCGGCTCCATCTGACCATTGCTCTGTCGGCTGCATATGGCCGAGGGGATGGGGGGAATCTTCTAAGGAGTAAACGGATGCTTCCTGACATCGGATGCTCTGAGCGTAGCCCCCTCCCCTTACATCATGGCCATGAATTTGCAGAATACTGTGGTCTCTGTGCAGAACATGGAAATGTCACTTTATTACCGGCTCGGAGCTTCTTTATTAGTCGTACAAGGAATGGCAGCTGATCTGCTCCATCCAGGGTGAGGCCCCTGTGTAGGAGATGATCGCCCCCGGGCACCTGCAAAACGAAACGCCTTCTGTAAGCGAGAAATGTCAGGCCGTGTAATGCAAAATAACGGCATAACTGCTGGGTGAGAATCTATCCTCCGGGTCTAAGCTGAGGTGTCAACAGAGGCAAAGGGTAGAAGACATTCACTTTTCACTCCAGATTGACCTGCTGGAAATAGATGGCTGGGGATGGTCTCTGAGGATTTCGGCACTACCTCCACGCCAAATACATGGACATAAGTATTGATTGGTGGGGGTCCCACCCTTGCACTCTCGTCAAAAAGTATTGATTGGTGGGGGTCCCACCCTTTCACTCTCGTCATCACCATAGGTGTGGCTGTACGTGGTCCTGCAGGTCATTCCCATCATCGGATGTGGTCCCATTCACTTCAATGGGGCCCTAAAAGGTGCTGCCCGCATCCGTATGTCTGTTCCGTGGCACCCACCAAAAAAACAGAACGTGTCCTATTCTTGTCCATTTCAGGGATACAGATCGGACCGTCCTATACATGGACATTACCTTCCACAAAATGCGGAACGCACGCGACCGGTGTCCGTGTTTTGCGGATCCGTAACTTGCGGACTGCAAAAACACCAACGGTCATGTGCATGAGCCCTAAGAAGCAGAGTGGCGCTGACAGACTTCCAGTGAGGTCAAATGACCAATATTTGAAGACTTCCTGTAAGATTTTACTTATGCCTCAATACTAAATATTCTAAATTGGGAGGCATCAAAGGGGTGTTACAGGATTTTAATATTGATGATCTATCTTCAGGATAGATCTTAATATCAGATCGGTGGGGGTCCGACACCCAGTAACCCCGCCGATCAGCTGGTTGAAGAGAAGGCCGCGCACCGTATGAATGCAGCCTTCCCTTCATAGTTTACCTACTTGCCGCCGACATTGCAGCGGTCAGCAGGCGTAATTGCGAGACGCCGTTCTATTCACTTCAATGGGATGGCTGCTACTTATTCAAGTGTATATTACAGAGCCGTCCCATAGAAGTGAATGGGACGGCTTCTCGTAGTTACACTGCTGTGATATCGACAGCGAGGAGGTAAACAATGAAGGGAAGGCTGCACTCATATGGCACATGCCTTCTCTTCAACCAGTAGATCGGCAGGGGTTCCGGGTGTCGGACCCCCCACCGATCTGATATTGATGACCTCCAGTGGCGTACATACAGGGGTCGCAGGGGTCGCAGTTGCGACCGGGCTCGGCACTCCAGGGGGCCCGGCCGCCTGTGTACCCCTGGCCCCTGCAGTAGTGCCACTCAGACTCAGGTGTGGGCCAGTGGCGGCAGGTGACAGGGAGATGAACGCTTCCATTGTGGAAGCGCTCATCTCCATAGTGATCTGTATCGCCGTCCTCAGGACAGAGATACAGACGGCTGTGCTGCGGCCGGGCAGGGAAGGTAGGCGACTCCCTTCCCTGTTCCTCTGATAGGCTGCGGGCCTTGTGCCGGTAGCCTATCAGAGCGGTGCAGGCGGCGCTATGACGTCATCGCGCCGCCTGAGCCGTACAGCGCGGGACACAGGCCAGAAGAGGCCTGCATCGCATCGCTGCTAAGGAGGTAAGTATAAGGGTTTATTTTTATTTTCTTTATACCGGACTTTACTGGGACATGAGGAGGCACTTCATACTGGCAAATGAGGGGGAGGAGGTTGGCACTTCTTACTGGCAAATGGGGGGGGGGGGGGGGGGGTTGGCAACTTTGCACTTACTGGCAAATGGGGGGGTTGGCACTTCTTACTGGCAAATAGAGGGGGGTTGGCACTTCATACTGGCAGATGAGGGGGGTTTGGTACTTCTTACTGGCAAATTAGGGCGGTTGGCGCTTACTGGCAAATGAGGGGGTGTTGGCACTTCTTATTGGAAAATGAGGGGGTTGGCACTTGATACTGGCAAATGAGGGGGGGTTTGGCACTTCATACTGGCAAATGAGGGGGGGTTGGCACTTGATACTGGCAAATGAGGGGGGTTAGAACTTGATACTGGCAAATTAAGGGGGGGGTTTGGCACTTGATACTGGCAAATGAACTGGGGGTTGGCACTTGATACTGGCAAATGAAGGGGGGGTTGACACTTGATACTGGCACATGGGGGGGTTTGGCACTTGATACTGGCAAATGGGGGGTTTGGCACTTGATACTGGCACATGGGGGTTTGGCACGGGTCTGAAAGGAGTAGACGAGGACAGAGAACATCTACATCGAAGGAGACGTCACTGGATGTAAGAGGTACGGGCGCAATTTATGGGTGGGGCTGTGTGTGGGTGTGGTTTGAGGGCGGGTGGGGACACAGGGGCCCCATAATGTCCTATTGCCCGGGGAAATGCCCCTCCCGAGACCGGGGGGGGGGGGGGGGGGGGCATGGATCAGTTTCGCATCGGGGCCCAATGGATTGTGTGTACGCCACTGATGGCCTCCCTTTCTCCCTTCCTCATTCCCCTTCTTCCTCCCTGTCTTCCTTTTTTATTCCCTTCCTTATTCCCCTTCTTCCGACCTTTCTTCTTCCCTTCATTCCTCCATTTCTTCTTCCCCTCCTTCCTCCCTGTCTTCCTTGTTCCCCTCCTTCCTCCCTGTCTTCCTTTTTTATTCCCTTCCTTATTCCCCTCCTTCCTCCCTGTCTTCCTTCTTCCCATCCTTCCTTCCTTTATTCTTCCCCTCCTTCCTCCCTTTCTTCTTTCCCACCTTCCTCCCTGTCTTGCTTATTTTCCCTCTTCCTTCCTTATTCCCTCTCTTCCCTCTGTCTCTTCCTTACTTCCTCCCATGATGCTCCACTCTCTTTCCTGGATAGATCATGAGGCCGCAGGTAGACTGTTTTCCGCCGAGATGCTGTGGTGACGATGACTCAGTCTGTCCTTTCTTCCTTATTCTCCCTCTTCTTCCCATCCTTCCTCCCTGTCTTCCTTATTCCCATCCTTCCTCCCTTTCTCCTCCCCCTCCTTGTCTTCCTTATTCTCCCTCCCTTTCTTCTTCCCATCCTTCCTCCCTGTCTTCCTTATTCCCATCCTTCCTCCCTTTCTCCTCCCCCTCCTTGTCTTCCTTATTCTCCCTCTTCCTCCCTTTCTTCCTCCCTTATCCCCTCTCTACCTTACTTCCTCCCATGATGCTCCACTCTCTTTCCTGGATAGATCATGAGGCCGCAGGTAGACTGTTTTCCGCCGAGCTGCTGTGGTGACGATGACTCAGTCTGTCCTTTCTTTCTTATTCTCCCTCTTCTTCCCATCCTTCCTCCCTGTCTTCCTTATTCCCATCCTTCCTCCCTTTCTCCTCCCCCACCTTGTCTTCCTTATTCTCCCTCTTCCTCCCTTATTCCCTCTCTTCCCTCTGTCTCTTCCTTACTTCCTCCCATGATGCTCCACTCTCTTTCCTGGATAGATCATGAGGCCGCAGGTAGACTGTTTTCCGCCGAGCTGCTGTGGTGACGATGACTCAGTCTGTCCTTTCTTGTGTGCAATTGGCTCATGATAATGATGGACGTTTTATTTGCTGCTCTATTTTCTAGAGGGAGTAATTGACATTCTGAAAAATGGCCGTGTTATTACATTCCAGCAAATCGGGAGGTAGTGAGAGAGATGGATAATAATCGCTCCTAATGCCCGGTCTGGTTTATCAGGGACATTCTCACAGCATTAACATTTCCCTCAGAAAATCAATAACATTTATCAGCCTTTATTCTGGCAGCCGAGAAAGCTGGGGATTTTCTATATTTTCTGCACAAGTTCTATGTGAGTGGTGACAGGAGGGGGTTAGATGTACGGGAACTGCAGGAAAACCGGAGAAGAAGGGGACATATAGGTTCAGAAGATCGCCCAGAATTAGGATTGGGCCACTGATACATTGTAATAGTACGAATACTGGTTTTCTATAATTTGCAATATGTTATAGTTAGTGCTGAGCGAATCAAAGTTAATGAAGTAAAATTCCATCCAAATTTCGGGAAAAATTAAATTAGTCACGAAGCAGATTTTGTTCGCACTTCGTAGTAAAGAATACATTTTTCATGAAATGGAGGTTAAAAAACAAAAAAATACATACCCCCCTCATCCCTTTGCTCGCGGAGAGGCCATTGCGCCCATCTTGATTGAAGAAAACACACCAAATCTCGTGCGTGTTTAGCCGTGATGTCTTCACGCCGGCGGCGCATGGTGATTTGGCGCTCGAGATTTGCCGCATATTCTTCAATCAAGATGGCCGCAATGTGAGCAATTGGATGAGGTGAGTATGACTTTTTTTGTTTTTAACCTATGATTAAACCCTGATAGATGCTGCGATCAGTGATGAACACGGCATCTGAGGGGTTCAATGCGATCGCCGTTCCCTGTCGATACGCCCACTACATACAATGGAATGCGATTCGTGAAGAAATCTCCTGCAGAGTGGAAGTCCCTGATCGGTGGGAGTCTAAGAGGTGCAACCTCCCACTCATCAGAATGTTATAGCATGTCTTAGCCATGACAACCCCCTCATGAGTGCACAGAAAAGAATGGGAATATGTGGCCCTAGCCTAAGGCGGCAAATAACGCAGACAATGGGCTCGTTGGATAGACCGGTAATTTGCTGGGCGTGGAGACCTGACATCCATTGAGTTTGAGGTTTGGGCATTGGGGACTGAGAGTAGTTTGGGCCCCTGGGCAATAAAGGTCATGGGTCCCTTAAATCTAACTGTATCTGTGAGCTGTATCAGCACCTAACATTTAAATAGCATTACCCTAAGACTGCTGAGCGTGATGGAGGGTCTACGGACCACCTTTGATCACGGGCCCATGGGCAGCTGACAAGTGCCCAAATAGACAGTCCACACCCAGTGGCGGATCCAGAGCCTGGTCTCGGGAGGGGCACTTCCAGATTATTTTCTATCCGCCGCCACAAAACAATGGTGCTTATAGAACAGACTACACAGTGTAGCGGTATACTGTATATTGTGTGGCACAGTGTAGCGGTATACTGTATATTGTGGGGCACAGTGTAGCGGTATACTGTATATTGTGTGGCACAGTGTAGGCTATATGTGTATAACAAACATATTCCACATGAGAACTTACAATTACTTGGCTTGGCCCTAGGGGATCTCGGACGCCACTTCAACACTTTGGCCGGGGGCTCGGCGGAGCTGATGTTGTGTTTTATCCTAATGAGAAAGATTTCATAATAAGGATTTGGAGAAGGGGCAGAGGGATAGCAGAGCAGAGAGAGGCTGGTGCTGCTACTAGGGGGTCATACCATGGGGGAGTAATAAAACCCACCATAATGCCCCCCAGTAGAAATAATTCTCCTTATAATGTGCAAAACATACCCCCTTATGCCCCAGGTGAGCTAATGTCCCCATAGTGCCCCCATAATGTGCCAGTATAAAATACCCCTATATAGTGCCCCCAGTAAATGCCCCCATAGTGCTCCACACCCTCCTTCCTCCTAGTGCCCCCATAATGTACCAGTATAAAATGCTCCAGTAGATGCCCTCAATGTCTCCCATAATTTGCAAGTATAGAATACCCCTTCTTAGTACCCCCCGTAGATGACCCCATAGTACTCCTCTCCCCCTTCCCCATGGTACCCACCATAATGTGTCCCAGTATAAAATTGTACTGTACAGAGCCCCCCATATAGAATACCCCTTCTTTGTGGCCTCAGTAGATGCCCCTATAGTGCCCCCCATGATGTTCCAGTAACAAGAGCAACCCCCCCAATCATGTGCCAGTAATAACAGCCCCCCATGTGCCAGTAATAACAGCCCCCCCATGTGCCAATGATAACAGCCCCCCCATGTGCCAGTATTAATAACAGCCCCCCCATGTGCCAGTATTAATACCAGCCCCTCCCCATGTGCCAGTATTAATAACAGCCCCCCCATGTGCCAGTATTAATAACAGCCCCCCATGTGCCAGTATTAATAACAGCCCCCCCATGTGCCAGTATTAATAACAGCCCCCTCCCATGTGCCAGTATTAATAACAGCCCCCCCATGTGCCAGTATTAATAACAGCCCCCCCATGTGCCAGCAATACTAGCCCCCCCATGTGCCAGCAATAACAGCCCCCCCATGTGCCAGCAATAACAGCCCCCCATGTGCCAGCAATAACAGCCCCCCATGTGCCAGCAATAACAGTTCCCCCCATGTGCCAGCAATAACAGCCCCCCCATGTGCCAGCAATAACAGCCCCCCCATGTGCCAGCAATAACAGTTCCCCCCATGTGCCAGCAATAACAGCCCCCCCATGTGCCAGCAATAACAGCCCCCCCATGTGCCAGCAATAACAGCCCCCCCATGTGCCAGCAAAAGTATTGTATATATAAAAAAAAAACACATACTTACCTCCATGTCAGCGATGCGATGCAGGCCTCTTCCGGCCTGTGTCCTGCGCTGTACGGCTCAGGCGGCGCAATGACGTCATAGCGCCGCCTGCGCCGGCCTCTGATAGGCTGCAGGCACATTGTAATGCGTTTTGCACTCGCGTGAGAAAAATCGCGCATGTTTGGTACCCAAACCCGAACTTCTTCACAGAAGTTCGGGCTTGGGATCGGTGTTCTGTAGATTGTATTATTTTCCCTTATAACATGGTTATAAGGGAAAATAATAGCATTCTGAATACAGAGTGCTTAGTACAATAGCGACCGCTGGAGGGGTTAAATTATTATTTTTTTAACTCACCTTAGTCCACTTGATCGCGCTGCCCGGCTTCTCGTCTGTCTCCTTTGTTGAACAGGACCTGTGGTGACGTCACTCCGGTCATCACATTAACCATCACCATGGTAAAAGATCATGTGACGGACCATGTGATGACCGGAGTGACGTCACCACAGGTCCTTTACCTGTAATGAATGCTCAATAATTTAACTTCAAGTTGTCATTACACCTAGAGGCTCTGCTCTCTCTGCAGTAAAAATGTCATCACACCTGGCCCTGTCAATCAAAGTGCAGAGGACGCGGCAGTTGCAGAGAGAGCAGAGCCTCCAGGTGTAACGGCAACGCCCTCATTGCTCCTAGAGGCTCATTTGCATACATTAAAACATCATTTTTCTCGGCAATGAGTTATATTCCATCATGTAGCGCTTAATTATGACTATGAGTCTTGTTAATAGCAGGTTCCGAGAGGTTATTTTCTTCTTAGGATGAAGTAGGATTAGATGAAGTCCGGGAGATTGACAGGAGCAGATGCCTGCGCGCCGCGGGTAGAAATACGCCGGCTGACGCGTTTCATAGATAGGGACCGCACCCTCGTCGATGATCCGTCCATGTGCTGTAAATGCGGCAGGATGAGCGCGGAATGACAGGCTGTGAAGGATGCGGCTCCTCTCAGGGCATTCCTAATAATCCGCTCACCTCTGGCCGCTCGTCCGCCCATCAGGCTGCACGGATCTCCCCGCGTCTGCACAAAGTAATAAAAGAAAGGATGATAAATGACTCTGACTGGAATGAAGTCATCGAGAAAATAAGCTGGTTGAATATGCCGTCTCTCATCATGTAGAAATAATAGGATCTTATGGCGAGCGTGGGAGGCGATGGCGAATCTGCCAGTGGTAACTAAAGACCTGGCCAGAAGAAGGCGAGCGCCGCAGCCCCCCATTCAAACGCATTATGCTCAATTATTCTTCATTAGAAGGAGGGATATGTTGGGACAGTAGATGATTACTTATCAAGCCTCCCATGGTATGCCGCGGTAATGGAGGAAGAGCGGTGGGCAGCGCAGATTTCCAGTGCAAAGATTATACAGTTCAGTAATATACAGCAGTATACCGCTATATTCTTATATACGGATGTAGCAGAGCCGATTTTGTCACTTAATGCACTAGGAACAGTTGCTTTAGGGCTTATGCATGCAACCGTATTCATAAATACGGATCCGCAAAAAATACGGATGACGTCTGTGTGACATCAGTTTTTTTATCCATTGTAACAATGCCTATCCTTGTCCGCAAAACGGACAAGAATAGGACATGTTCTATCTTTTTTTATGGAAGGGCCATGCGGACATACGGAAACGGAATGCACACGGAGGCAGACTACATTCGCATGACCGTATGTGTTTTGCGGATCCACAAAAAATATGGACGGCGTCCGTTTGGCATGCGTTTTTTTTGGGGAGATCCATTGCAACAATGCCTATCCTTGTCCGCAAAACGGACAAGAATAGGACATGTTCTATCTTTTTTTGCGAGGCTATGGAACGGACATACGGATACGGACAGCACACGGTGTGCTCTCTGCATTTTCTGCGGACCCATTGAGATGAATGGGTCCGCATCCTATCCGCAATAAAAACACGTAACGGACACGGAAACAAAATTCGTTCGTGTGCATGAGCCCCTACCCGCAGACCTGGCACCAGGTATTGAAGTGAATGGAGCTGAGCTGCAATACCACACTGAACCTGTGGACAGGTGTGGCGCTATTTTATAAGAAAGAAGCCAATGCGTTCCGAGCACTCAGTTTGGATTCAGGAGATTAACTTGACACATCAGCTATGCAAGACAAAGTCAGCTACGCTAATCTGATGCCTTCATGTAAATCTAAGTCCGCTCCATATGATAGACTCAGCACTGCTGCATCAGGTAACCTCGGCACTCTATGTTTGTACTGCCCACCCCACATACCCTCAGAATAGGGAATTCTGTATCACAGTCACTTTCCTGATGGCAGGGATATCAGATTGTGTTGGATCAGAAGCAGGTGTCCTGCTGTCCCTCTTTAGGGTCTGGAGGTGTGGATTTGGAACTTGACTTTAGTATTCCCCAAATAGAGAATAATTAGCTTCTTGGATTGTGGGACACCCCTAAGTCCTGCTGATAGGGATGTGTCCTTCCTGGACTGTGGATCCTTAAGAGCCATGCTTGGTAGTGATGGGTCCTTCTTGGATTGTTGATGCCCCTGAGTCATGCTTGTAATGATGAGTCTTTCTTGGATTGTGGGCTCTCCAAGTCATCTTGGTAGTAATGGTTCTTCTGTGGATTGTGGTCCCCCCAGAGTCATGCTAGTAGTAATGGGTCTTTGTTGAACTGTGGGTCCTTCTAAGTCATGCTGGCAGTAATCGGTCCTTCTTTAATTGTGGAACACCCTGTAATTCATCATGGTAATGGTGGGTCCTTCTTGGATTGTGGTGGTCTCCATAAATCATGTTGACTCCTACTTGGATTATGTATATTCCCATAATCATGCTAGTGGTAATGAGTCCTTTTTAGATTGTGGATCCCCCTAAGTCATGCTAGTAATGGTTGATCCATCTTGGATTGCGAGACACCCCAGAGTCATACTGGAAGTAATTGTCCCTTCATGGATGGTGGGTCCTTCTAAGTTATGCTGGTATGAATGGTTCCTTCTTGGATTTTAGGTCCCCCAGAGTCGTACTAGTAGTAATGGATGCTTCTTGAACTGTTGGTACCTCTACATCATGCTGGTAATGGTGGGTCCTTCTTGAACTGGGGATTCTTCTAAGACATGCTGGTAGGAATGGTTCCTTCTTGGATTGTGGGACACCCCAGAGTCATGCTACTATAGTAGTAAAAGGTCCTTGTTGAACTGTGGATCCTTCTAAGTCATGCTGGTTGTGGTGGGTCCTTTTTGGATTGTGGGTCCCTCTAAGTCATGCTACTAGTAATGGGTCCTTCTTGCATTATGAATCCCCCTAATTAATGCTGGTAATGGTGGGTCCTTCTTGGATTGTGGTTCTTCTACAGTCATGTGGGAAGTAATGGGTCTTCTGACTGTGAGTCCCCCAGAGTCATGCTGATTATGGTGGGTCCTTCTTGGATTTTGGGTGCCCCAGAGTCGTACTAGTAGTAATGGATGCTTCTTGAACGGTGGGTACCTCTACATCATGCTGGTAATGGTGGGTCCTTCTTGAACTGGGGATTCTTCTAAGTCATGCTAGTAGCAATGGTTCCTTCTTGGATTGTGGGACACCCCAGAGTCATGCTACTATAGTAGTAAAAGGTCCTTGTTGAACTGTGGATCCTTCTAAGTCATGCTGGTTGTGGTGGGTCCTTTTTGGATTGTGGGTCCCTCTAAGTCATGCTACTAGTAATGGGTCCTTCTTGCATTATGAATCCCCCTAATTAATGCTGGTAATGGTGGGTCCTTCTTGGATTGTGGTTCTTCTACAGTCATGTGGGAAGTAATGGGTCTTCTGACTGTGAGTCCCCCAGAGTCATGCTGATTATGGTGGGTCCTTCTTGGATTTTGGGTGCCCCAGAGTCGTACTAGTAGTAATGGATGCTTCTTGAACGGTGGGTACCTCTACATCATGCTGGTAATGGTGGGTCCTTCTTGAACTGGGGATTCTTCTAAGTCATGCTAGTAGCAATGGTTCCTTCTTGGATTGTGGGACACCCCAGAGTCATGCTACTGTAGTAGTAATAGGTCCTTGTTGAACTGTGGATACTTCTACAGTAAGTCATGCTGGTTGTGGTGGGTCCTTTTTGGATTGTGGGTCCCTCTAAGTCATGCTACTAGTAATGGGTCCTTCTTGCATTATGAATCCCCCTAATTAATGCTGGTAATGGTGGGTCCTTCTTGGATTGTGGTTCTTCTACAGTCATGCCGGAAGTAATGGGTCTTCGGACTGTGAGTCCCCCAGAGTCATGCTGATTATGGTGGGTCCTTGTACTTTTGGTCCAGTATAAAAAGATTCAGGGTGTCCATTCGAACCAGTGTGTGCATTTTCTTTTCAATGGACACCCGTAATCCTCCTACACATGATTGGATGATAGAGGGGGTCCCAAGTAGGCTACCCCCACCCCTTATTAGTTTTACACGCCGTAATATGGGCCTTCACCCCAACTTTTGGATAATGGATATCTCCCAGCGAGCATTAGGCTACATCCACACGAACGTTAGGGCTCTGTGCCCATGCTGCGGTCTGCAATGCACGGGCACAGACCGTAGGGCAGCCGCATGTGGATCGCAGACCCATTCACATGCTCTACTTTTTTTCGGTGCGGAGGCACGGCCAGAAACACCACGGAAGCATTCGGTGGGGTTCCGATCCGTGCCTCCTTTCCGCATCTCCATGAATGGGTCCGCGATCCATGATGCGGAATGCATACGGCCAGTGCCCGTGTATTGCGGACCCGCTGTATGCGGGCCGCCATACGGCCACGGGGGGGCACACGGTCATGTGCATGTAGCCTTAAACAGTTAAATCTAGCGGGCTGTAAAATGCTGTCTCCGTCCCTTCTGTTTTCCTCGTTTTCTAAGGAAAGTGAAAGCCTAGCAATCTCCGCGCCGATTCCCCCGTGTCTTCTGCTCTGATTATGTTGAATATCATAACATCATTTATTCCGTTTTATTTCGAAAACTGCCATTTGGCATTGGAAAATAGGTCCGTAAACTGGGAAGGAAGCAGTGACTGCCTGGTGGCATGACTCACAGGTGTGAACGCGCGGCAAAGGAGGACATTAAGGTGGTCAGATGACGGAGTGTTGGATAATTGCCAGAGGATACGGCCGGATTAGATCTTATTTATGTGGAAACGCTGAAAGTTAAGACTCCGCTGGCGTGGAGCTCACGGTAACGGCTCATGCACACGACCGTGTGTCGGCCAGGCCTGTGCTGTGGACCGCAAATTGCCGTGTGGCCACCGTATGCAGAGTCATAAATGGGGTCCGCGATCGGCATCTGATGGTCCATACTGCAAAAAAGTAGTGCATGCCCCACTTTTTTGCCGTCCGGAGGCACGCACAGAAACCTCGCGGAAGCACGCTGTAGAGCTTCCGTACAGATCCCGTGCCTCCGTTCCGCACCGCACTTTCCGTATTGCGGACCCATTCAAAAGTAAATGGATCTGCATCCATGATGCAGTGCACAAACACCCAGTGCCTGTATATTGCGGACCCGCTGTTTGCGGGCTGCAATACGGGCACGGCCGGACAACACCCGTGTGCATGAGCGCTAATATGGAAGCAGTGCAATCACAGTACCCACAAATCCATTGAAACAAACCCTCAGCAGTTTATAGATCTTCATTCCTAGGCAATTATCTTTACCGATGCTTGATTAGTCCCTCGGCGCAGCCTCAGTCACCATTGCGTAGTTTTGTTATTGGTCATGCACCAGGGAGATCAGGATTAAAACGATGTCATTCCTTCCTTGATGGAGGGTTTTATCTGAAATACACTGTAACAGACCCTCAGCAGTCTATACATTTGTTCAGTTCTGTACATTAAAGACAGTTACTAAATTTTTATCACTGTGTAATTGAGAATTTCTCCCACTTTCCCGGGGTGTTGGGGGATGCTAGGAGTTGTAGTTTTACAATGTACTGTATGCGGTTACATACTATTTTAGCTCCGACCACTGATCTCCATTCGGTGGCTCTTCAGTGGTTGCAAAGCGCGGCTCCCAGATTTACCTGACAGGCTGTCAGAGCATGCTGGGAGTTGTAGTTTTGCAGCTTAGTTTATGCAATTATCCACTGGCATTTATGCTAAATCTGCCCTTCAGCTGTGGTGCAGAACACTTCAACCTCTGGCTGTCAAGCATGTTGGGGGTTGTAGTTTTACAATCTAGTTTTTGCAATTAGATACTATTTTAGTTCCCTATACCTGTGGTCTCCAAATTGTGGATTTCCAGTGGTTGCAAAACCACAACTCCCATCATTCCCTGGCTGTCATCACATGCTAGTAGTTCTAGTTTTGCAACATAGCTTATGCAACGATCTATAAAGTCTCAATCCCTCTAGTGGTTGTAAAACCACAACTCCCAGCATTCCCTGATAACCTAGGTTTGTCATTGCATGCTGAGAGTTGTAGTTTTTCTGTGTATTTATGCAATAATCTATCAGGTCTCAATCTCCCCGTGGTCGTAAAACCACAACTCCCAGCATTCCCTGAGAGCCTAGGACATGCTGGGAGTTGTAGTTTTGCAATGTAGTTTATACAGCGATCTATAAGGTCTCAGACTCACCAGTGGTTGTAAAACCACAACTCCCAGCATTCCTTGAGAACCTAGGGCAGTCATTGCATGCTGGGAGGTGTAGTTCTGCAATGTACTTTATGCAGCGATCTCTCAGGTCTCAATCTCTCCATCGGTCGTGAAACTACAACTCCCAGCACCAGGCTGTCAGGGCATGCTGAGTGTTGTAGCCGGCTGCCCTTCGGCCACGTTGCGGAATCCACAGCTTGCGCCACCGCCCCGCATACTTCCCTTCATCCTGTACTGGGAAATAGCTGAATCCACTTATCCCATTTCCCGATGCCCTGAACATACTTTTTCGGAAGCCAAGTGATAAATGAGGTTTTGGGAATACACAAATTCCGTGACTCCGTGAGGCGTGAACCGAATATGCTGATCGACGGAGAAGCTCTTTAAACACAAACCTCTGATTTCCATTCCTGCAGAGAAATACGAGCCGCGGCGTCTGAATATCATTTACATGATGGCTTCGCTCTCCCTGTAATCAAATTAAAAGATTTAAAGGTGCGGGTATTATTTATAACGCGTTTACCGAGCTGTCTTTCGTCCTGGGTTGTTGTGCATTTCCTATGCTTAGAGACGCCGGCCCGACAGTTTGTGACACGGATTATATACTGAGTAAAATGAGAAATACACACCGCATTACAGAACAATCCCAGGCCTGGCGATAACGCAAAAAAAAAAAACGCATTGCAGCATCGCACCGGCGGATTTGGAAAATAGGTAGAGACTGGTGGGGGACGGTGCGGGTCAGGAAATGAGTCTGGAGAAGCAGATTGTTTTCCGCTTCAGAGTCTTATAACATCAAGAAGTTGATGTTATGTTATTTTATTATTTATTTATTTTTTGCACGTTTTATTCGGACGCAAGTCGTAGAAACGGAAAGCTTTCTCAAGTTAAAGGGGTTGTGCCACGAAAAAATATTCTACATTTTTCAAACCAGCCCCCGGATCTGAATACTTTTGTAATTGCATGTCGTCAAGCATTTCGTATCGCCACTGAGCTAGTCAATAAAATGTGTCTGTACAGCGCCACCTGCTGTTTGTTCTTTTCCCTATTTCTTGCCCACCTCACTCAGGTGGTCGCACGTGCTCAGTTTAAATCTTTAACTGTCACTGTCTGTTAGAAGTTATTTTAGTTACAGGGAAAGAGCTACAGATGAAAGGACACCCCCCCCCCCCCACCCTTGAGAAAAGACACTCCAGCCTGAGATAAATCTGGCAGAACAATTGGAGCAATGAATATGGAGAGATCTCTGGTTCCATGTGAGGTACAGGGCTGGTTCTAGTTTTGTTAGAGATTGTCATGTACTATATAATGTTTGATTTTAATTTTTTTGCACCAGTCATGGCATAACCCCTTTAAATTGAGCAGGTTCCCCTGCAAATGACTGGTTGCAGGGGGTTCCCATAGCTTGATATTTAAGGCTTGATACCGGGATTTAAAGGCCATTGAATTTTTATCACATTTGTTGTGACAAAACTGAGACGTGTAATGATCCCGATAGCATAAAGGTGTGCAGGACCTTTTACTGTTAAAGGACCTGTGGTCACATGATTCTCTGAAAAGGTCCTGGAGCTGAAAAGTGAGAGCTGCTCTTTGTGAGCATCTGGGGTGGGATTTGTTTAAAGGGATCTGCAATTAAGGGGTCTGGGTTCTGTATTTATATAGAGGGTCTGATCTGGGGTCCGTGTTTAATTAGGGGTCCATATTTATTTAGGTGGTCTGGGGTCTGTATTTATTTAGAGGGTTTGATCTGGGTTTTGCCTTCATTTAAGTGGTCTGTATTTATTTAGGGGGTCTGTTCTTGTTTTTGTGGTCTGTATTTATTCAGGGGTCTGGGGTCTGTATGTATTTTTGGGGTCAGTATCATTGTGGGGTCTGCATTTATTCTGGGGTCAATAGTTATTAAGGGGACCTGGTCTAGAGTCTGGTCAGTTTTTATTCTGGGGTATTCTGGGGTCTGTTTATTTGGGGTACTGTATTTCTTCCGGGGTCTCTAGTTACACTGTAGTTCATTCTGATGTCTTGGGGTGCATTCCTGGGATCTGTATATATTTTGGGGACTGCACTGATGTTGGTGTCTGTTCATTCTGGAGTTTGGTTGGGGTCTTTATTAATTTCGAGGAAAGATAATGAATATATGCATTTCATATGATTGGAATGCAGTAGTTTAGATGGGTTTGGGGTCGTGGCTATGTAAATGGTGGCCAACTGTTTAAAAGAATTTGGGGTGATGCTTATCCCATCTCTTGTCCGAATCTCAGAATCTGATTAAAACTGGCTGCACTCTCAGGTCCTGCCGGTCTTTTTAAATCTGCATGTTTAAATGGGGCTAAATTCTTAAAATTTCATAAATGGATTGCCCACTCTGTATTGAGAATGAAAGTGAGTGGGGAGAAGAGTTAGAGACCGCCGCCTCATTCTGTCATCAGATGGAGAGCTAAGCAACAGGCAGCTCAACCTTAGGACATTTGGGCACCTGAGTCCTGGGAACTTTTGTAAGTGGGCTGTACACTGATGGACACCTGAATATTTTCATCTAATCTCATGTTCTTTAGGCGTTTCCTAGCAAAAACATGAACAGTGAAGAAACTGGAGTTTATTCCATATTAACAGAGAAGTATTGGAGGTAAATGTTGCATCCTCAGCCATCCTTACCCTAGTAAAGCTGCGTTCTCAGCCCACATTGCCCTAGAAATGCTGCATGCGCTCATCCCTACTCGCTGCTCACTCTCAGCCCTCCTCACCCTAAAAATGCTGTAAGCTCTCAGCCTTCCTCACCCTAGAAATGTGGTGCGCTCTCGGCCCTCGTTGCCCTAGAAATGCAGCGCTCTCGGCCCTCGTTGCCCTCGAAATTCAGCGCTCTCAGCCCTCGTTACCCTAGAAATGCAGCGCTCTCTGCCCTCCTAGCCCTGGAAATGCTGTGCGCGCTCAGCCCACCTTTCCATACAAATGCTGCACACGCTTAGCCCTCCTCTCCCTACAAATGCTGTGCGCTTAGCCCTCCTCGTTCTAGAAATGCTGCACACGCTTAGTCTTCCTCACCCTAGAAAGGCTGCACACGCTTAGTCCTCCTCAACCTAGAAATGCTGTGAGCTCAGCCCTCCTAGCCCTAGAAATGCTGTGAGCTCAGCCCTCCTCACCCTAGAAGGTCCTACCTGTGGTCAGAAATGAGGCTCCGCTTCATGTGGTCAGGCAGCGGTGATTCATTAGGATTTTACTTGTATGGTTACAGTTACTTATGGAATTGTTTTTGGATTGAGTTTTAATGAATCAACGCCGTCCAGCTAGTGAGAGAGAGGAGAAAATTACACATGGAGTTTAGGTTTGTTTTATTAAAGGGTTTTTCCCACAAAAAATATTCTGCAGTTTTCAAATCAGCCCCTGGATCTGAATACTTTTGTAATTGTATGTAATTAAACATGTTGTATCGCCAGAGTTGTTCTCTAAAATGTATCTGTATAGCGCCACCTGCTGTTTTTTTTTTCTTTTTCTTATTGACGAGGATCCAGGGCTTGGAGCTGAAGTCTGCGGGAGAGGAGCACATGGAGGTCTGCTCCTTATCTCCTCCCTCTCTACAGCTAGAATGACTGGAATCTTCTAGAACAGGGATCAGCAACCTCCGGCACTCCAGCTGTTGTGAAACTACAATCCCCAGAACGTTCCATTCATTCTTAGAAGAGCAGAGCAAGTATGCATGCTGGAAGTTTTAGTTTAACAACAGCTGGAGTATCGGAGGTTGCCTACCCTTGTTCTAGAACCCAGTGGTGGAGCCAGCCTGCACCATCAGCTCCAGAAAGGACTAGGTCAGGATTGCTAACTTTGGCCATTCCTGGCTCATGTTGGAACATGTGCAGTACATTACATTAGCATTATATAACAAACAAACCAAACTTTGCAGATACCCCAAGGTCAGGGTACCTCACTGAGCTGTGTCTAATGGTCACCTAGTCACTCATCTGTATCCAAGTACAGGGTACCTCACAGTTTTTTTTTTTTTTTTTTGGGGGGGGGGGCTTTCTCTGGATCAACTTGCAGGTTAACAGGCTGAACTGAATGGACAAAGTCAGGAAAATAATGCACTAAAATAATAGATGCATACATAATATAAGGACTAAGCCCTCACTCTGATAATAAAATCTGAGACTCTTAGCCAATATATTTTGATAAAAACACATCTGTGCCCACCTACCGCCGCCAAGGTGGTCTCAGTCAGGCAGGTCCTACTCTTAACCTACCTATGCCGTATGGGCATCTATATTCAGAAGCACATATAGTGTGCTGCCCCTAGTTACCTCTGTGTGCATCCAAGCAATGAGAGGAGAAGCACATGTAACACCCCAGAGTTGTGTTACGAAACTCTTTTACCCCGCTACAATCTGTTAAAAGCATTTACCTTGTCATCTTGTGTAATTTTACATTATACCCTCACAACTGTGCATTCTAACCCTTGTCAAATGTATATTGTTGTCATTCTTCATGTTCACCAGCAGGTGGCAGCAATGTTCTGGCAAGGATTTAGTTTCAGTTTAGTGTTTCTAGACTGGAATAGTTCCACTCTGTGAGTGGAGTGGGTTGCTCCCACATCCTGCCTCATGGGGAGGGAAGGAAGTTAAGTTAGAGTGTAGCCCACCCCCTGCTAGGGGTAGGGTGTGCGTGTAGGAGCTCCCAGATATAGGGATCCAATCCAAAACCAGGATCTTGTCTCGGCTGAGACATTGATCACCATCCCCAGCCTGAGCCTTTCAGCCTCAGCTGGAAGAAGCAAGCAGACAACTCCAGTTCCAGGAAAAATCATACCCTGTAAAGCTAACTGTGAGTACAGACCAGAGACCCAGGAGAATCCATATTCCTCCTCAGCTAGTCAGTCCCCAGACAACAGAAGATAGAGAGTGCAAAAGCCAAATTCCTGCCACAGTATAGAGCTACAAAGCAGACTTCTTTTCCTGCAAAGCTCCAGGTACATGAGAGAGCAGAAGATAAATCCCTGCCAACCATTGCCAATACCTGCTGGGACCAAAGACTAAAGCTGTATCTTGCTTGGATGAAAGCTACAACCAGTAAAGACAAGTTTGAACTTTACCAAAGGTCTGGATCTTAATTACTGCTGCAAATCCCTCTATTACTCCTACTAGCACCACACTCATTTTATTGCAAGTGAGCCAGGATCCAGGAGTCCAGCCGTACCCAGGTAGGAGACACCGTTGACACCATTACCACTACCATACAGAGACATTACACCACTCTGCCATTCCTAACCTGGTACGTGAGTTACAACACCTTAAAGGGCCCTGTGTTAGTACCCTGCGCACGCTGCAATTGGTGTCACAAACAAAACTATAGACTATTATACCCATATCCTGACCCACTGCATAATTTGGCGTCCGTGTAACTGTACCACGGTCCGGCTCTATTGCACACACACAGCTATATGTACCACCTAATAAAAAAAAATCACGGAAAAAGTGCACTATATGATAGTAAATATGCGGATGTGCGCGGCTACATTTATAAAGGATGTTTTGTACCTTTTTCCGTGAATTTTTTTGATTAGTCTTGAAGGAGGGGGACCTTCGGGTGTCAATTCGCGTCTTTTCCTATAGTTTGCAAGCACGACCACCGCTGATGGCTTGCAGGTTGGTCGTAACCATGGAAACGAGCAGTGTACAATGTGATGGAAAAATGAATCCAGCCAGCAAAGGAAGCAATATGGAGAATCACAATACATTAGTAAGTGTCTTGTATTAACTTTCTCTACATGATAAATGCTATTTGCTGAAGTCACACAACCCCTTTAAGACAGGCTTCTACCTGACCTCAGCATCGTGACTTGAAATTGCCCGAGTTTGAATGATTAGCCCCTCTCCGTCATAAATACAGCCCCACGGCTCGTTATTGTACTTGTGGAAGCTATTAACTGAACTCAGCGTGGTGTGCAAGGAAAAGCACAGCGGAATGTAGGCTGCCCATGGGTTATTATCACTGTGCCGATGACAGCAGCGGGAGTGGCGGACTCATCGCAGGTGCGCGCCGTCTTATTACACACTGCGCTGCTTATATTGCTGCACTAAATTTTAACTCATCAACTATAGAAAAAAAATAGATCATCAGTTTGAAAAAACTGCAGAACCCCTTTAAATATTAATGGCAATGAAACTATTTCCTCTTAAAAGGCGAACTTTTAAACATCTGTTAAAATAAACTTAAAACTGCATTAGAAAAAAACTAATAAACAAAAATGAGATAACTTCATTAATATGTTAAATAATAAATTGTCTGTGGTTGTCAGAACATCAAAATGATGTCAGGCCTCAGGACATGAGAGGAATGCTTGCAGCCTTCCGGACCTAGGGCTGCAAGCCTGGGGGGAGGCCTGGCATGACGAGGTTTGGAAGGAGGGGGCGGTCTGGATAGTGGGAGGGGTGAAGGTTTTATAAGGGGGATCGGGGCACAGGAAAGGGGCCATTTTGGTTGGGACAGCATATAGGCAGCAGCCCCCACTATTTGTCCCTAGGAGGGGAGTGTTGGGGGGTTAGGTTGGTGTGCTCTCTACCGGGTGGATTTTGGTTTGGCCAGGCAGGGAAAGGTCTTTCGTCATGACGGCCATGGCAGTGGGTGGTCCTTGGAGTTGGTGTTAATGGTGGCTCTGGCGTGGTGGGGAGGGAGCCAAAAGGGGCTCTCGACTCCCCAGGTATTGGATTCTGGGGTGTAATATGGTGGGTATCTGCCCACGTTTGTTGCTCATGGTTACAGGGTTCTGCCCCTGAGCTGGCGATTATCGGCTAGAGGTAACTTAAGTGAGGGGCGGGGCAGTGATCCATCAGGTTTTTGGGGCTTCAAGGACCCTTCCCATGCTTTTAAGTTACTCAGGGAATGTTTTGGGAGTTTGGTAAGGTTCTGGGGAGGGCTTCCAGGTGGGAAGGCCTTGGGAAGGATGTTATTTATTTATTTATGTTTGTTAATAAAATGTTTGCTGTGGCCAATTAAATCCACTTGCAGTTGTCTCGTTTTCTTGGGAAGGGGTAGGGAAGAAGGACTCGACAATACAATAGTCAAGCATGGGGTAACAGAGTAGTGGCAGCTGTTGATCTATACAGGTTAGTAGACAGTGGCGTAACTAGAACCGACTGGGCCCCACAGCAAATTTCTGTAGATCTTGCAGAGATCTGTTAGTCTATGTAGCTTTCTTGGGCGTGGAAAGAGAGAACATAAGGCTCCTTTCACTCTAGGATTAGGAGACAGGCTGTTCCAGCAGGGAGCAGTCTGCTGGAGATGTCTGGATCTGAAACTGCCAGACGCTACCTTACACCTTCCAGCCCCTTTGACTATAATGGGGACCAGTGGAGATTCAGTCACAACCCAGCAAACATGCAGAGAATTGGCCGGACAAAAACCGATGCCGGAACAGCCTGCCAGATCCAAAAGCTCTAGTGGGAAACTAGCCTGAGGTGAGAACCTCCTTTCTCTCTGAAGCCAACCTAAAACTCTCCTAGAATACTCTAGAGCAGGGATGCACAACCTGCGGCCCGGGGGCCACATTCGGCCCTCGATATCCTTCTGTGCGGCCCCCAACCATCTGGTAACAGACATGTATATCTATGTCTTGTGGCTGCTCACATGTATCTTTCATGTATTTTCCCATGAGATGGGAGTACTAGAAGTGTAACCAGACATTTATGATATATACTATATGTTCAATATGCCATAAAAATAGTATTTCAGTTGGTAATACCCCTTTAAGTTTTATTTTCAGCCCTTGGAATTGGTTCAGGCTCACAACGTGGCCCCCAACCAGAAAAGGTTGTGCACCCCTGCTCTAGAGCCAGGGGTGGAGCCAGCCACCACCTAGCAAAGGCCTGTGTCAGAGTTAAGCCTCTTGCACACGATCGTTGTGTGCCCGTGGCCGTATTGCGGCCCGCATACGGCGGGTCCACATTACGCGGGCACCGGCCCGTGTGGACTCCGCATCACGCATGCGGACCCATTCACTTGAATGGGTCCGCAATAACGGAGGTGCGGAACGGAAGCACGGATCAGAACCACACGGAAGCACTACGGAGTGCTTCCGTGGTGTTTCTGTCCGTGCCTCCGCACCGCAAAAAAAAAAGAACTTGTTCTATTTTTTTTGCAGTGCAGACGGATCAAGGACCCATTCGATTTGAATGGGTCTCGATCCGTCCCGGACGCCGCACGGCCGCACCTCAAATTGCGGTCCCCAATGCACAGAACGGATACACAACGTTCGTGTGCAAGAGGCCTTATTTAACTCTGTCTCTACCATACTATCTATCTATCTATCTATCTATCTATCTATCTATCTATCTGTCTATCTATCTATCTATCAAATATCTATATATTGCATATCTATCTATCTATCTATCTATCTACAATGACCAAAAATATAAACGCAACACTGTCGGTTTTGCTCCCATTTTGCATGAGCTGAACGCAAAGATCTGAAACATTTTCTACATACACAAAAGACCCATTACTCTCAAATATTGTTCACAAATCTGTCTAAATCTGTGTTAGTGAGCACTACTCTTTTGCCGGGATTATCAATCCCACCTCACAGGTGTGGCATATCAAGGTGCTGATTAGACAGCATGAATATTGCACAGGTGTGCCTTAGACTGCCCACAATGAAAGGCCACTCTGAAATGTGCACAGTTTTGCCTTACTGGGGGAGGTGTCAGAAAACCAGTCAGTATCTGGTGTGGCCACCATTTGCCTCACACAGTGCAACACATCTCCGTTGCATAGAGTTGATCAGGTTGTTGATTGTGGCCTGTGGATTGTTGGTCCACTCCTCTTCCTCTGTGCGAAGTTGCAGAATATTGGCACGAACTGGAACACGCTGTCGTATACGCCGATCCAGAGCATCCCAAACGTGCTCAATGGATGACATGTCCGGTGAGTATGCTGGCCATGCAAGAACTGGGATGTTTTCAGCTTCCAGGAATTGTGTACAGATTCTTGCAATATGGGGCTGTGCATTATCAGGCTGCAACATGAGGTGATGGTCGTGGATGAATGGCACAACAATGGGCCTCAGGATCTCGTCAGGGTATCTCTGTGCATTAAAAATGCCATCAATAAAATGCACCTGTGTTCATTGTCCATAACATACGCCTGCCCATACCATAACCCCACCGCCACCATGGGCCACTCAATCCACAACGTTAATGTCAGCAAACCGCTCACCCACATGACGCCACACACGCTGTCTGCCATCTGCCCTGAACAGTGAAAACCAGGACTCATCCGTGAACAGAACGCCTCTCCAACGTGCCAGACGCCATCGAATGTGAGCATTTGCCCACTCAAGTCGGTTACGACGACGAACTGCAGTCAGGTCCAGACCCCGATAAGGACGATGAGCATGCAGATGAGCTTCCCTGAGACGGTTTCTGACAGCTTGTGCAGAAATTCTTTGGTTATGCAAACTGATTGTTGCTGCAGCTGTCCAGGTGGCTGGTCTCAGACGATCATGGAGGTGAACATGCTGGATGTGGAGGTCCTGGACTGGTGTGGTTACACGTGGTCTGCGGTTTAGAGACGGCTTATGGTAGAGAAATGATCATTCATTGCACGGGCAACAGCTCTGGTAGACATTCCTGCAGTCAGCATGCCAATTGCACGCTCCCTCAAACGTTGCGACATCTGTGGCATTGTGCTGTGTGATCAAACTGCACATTTCAGAGTGGCCTTTTATTGTGGGTAGTCTAAGGCACACCTGTGCAATATTCATGCTGTCTAATCATCACCTTGATATGCCACACCTGTGAGGTGGGATGGATTATCTCGGCAAAGTAGAAGCGCTCACTAACACAGATTTAGACAGATTTGTGAATAATATTTGAGAGTAATGGGTCTTTTGTGTCTGTAGAAAATGTTTCAGATCTTTGAGTTCAGCTCATGCAAAATGGGAGCAAAACCGAAAGTGTTGCGTTTATATTTTTTATATATATTATCTATCTATCTATTGCATATCTTTTGCATATCTATCTATCTATCTCATATCTATTATCTATCTATCTATCTATCTATCTATCTATCTATCTATCTATCTATCTATCTATCTATCTATCTATCTATCTATCTATCTATCTATCTATGTTTTTGGTTTCAACCTCTTAAACTTTCGCTGTAATATATCTTATTGACCAGTTAACCAATCACCCCATGAGCAGATCTTTCTCTTTGGTTCAAAAACCAGTACACTAAACTTCAAACCAGTAGCCCCTGCGCAGTTAATGACAAGCGGCCAGTGATTTCATCTCCACCCTCCCTTGAGTTAATCAGTGCTGTAAACAGGCGCCATCTCCACCCAGGCACCGATCCGGTAATTGGGCGCTTTGTGTACCGTCGGCTATTTGCGGAGTAAACGGGATGGAAGCTTCTGACTTGCTGTTTGATGAAGTGTGTGATAAATCTAGGAACAGAGGAAAAAAAACAAAAAAAAAACGAGCAGAATCGTTTTGCAAATATTAATGATGCGTTGAAAATCAACTCATTTTGGTTCATTTAGATAGCTGGAATATATATATATATTTTGTAGAATTAAACCTATCATCCCAGCATGCCGATGGAAGGCATTAATAATCCGGTAATGTATGCCGGGTGAAATTAATCTTGAGGGAATCAGATATACGGTTTGATTTCCACCTCAATCATAAATTGTCACCGCATGGCGCTCTTACGATGTGTAATGAACGGCTCGGCTCACAGAGAATAAAAAATAAATAAAAAATCTGCGAGCAGCGCTGGGGTTTGCGGAATCAAATTAAGTTGATTGTTTGTTGTCAGCGGAGGCCAAAAAATGGTATAATATTTGCTCTGAAAATTAATTTGTCTGCTCCCTCAATTCTTCCGTGTTTTCCTTTCAAGTCATGGAGGACAATTACAGAAGACTTTATAAATCCATCACTTTGTGGAAATTGGAAGCGAAAAGACAAATAAAGTGATTAGTCTGGCATTTTGTTGGTAAATTATGGTACCCTCGGGACAATCGTATGGAGAAATCCTCAAGGTTAAAAGGAAATTAGATTCAGAAAAATTAGTGATAACCGAGAATCAATCCATTGAAAGCAATGGGGGTTGTCGTCTGGCATCCAAGGGAGACGTCCATGTTTGTTCTGTAAGTGTCCACCTTTTTATCTTGCTCCAGGTTTGGCTAACGGCTCCCAATTTGTTGTGACAAAAATCCAATAAATTATAGGGACAAACTAGCTAAACTATTGACAGGCTGCAATTCCCATCACAGCCACTGGGTGGCCACATAGAGGCACATAGAGTGTAGATATCTCCCAACAGAGTATCGCTAAATCATGTTAGTTTTTTTTTTTTTTCTTGCCCCACTTATCTTGGGATATGTCCAGCTAAGAGGAAAGGTAAGAAAGTTACAGGGGCCTGGGCGTACATTGACGATCGCAATGGTAGACCCATTCAGCTCATGTTGCACCAGTTGTTCTCAACTTGTTCCCGTTCACATATCGCCCTAGCCTTAGGCTTCATATACGAGGTAGAGCCGCACACGAAAATGTTGCTTGAGGGGTTAAACAAAAAATATATAATTAACTCACCTCATCCACTTGATCGCGCAGCCGACATCATCTTCTTTCTTCTTCTTTCAGGACCTGCAAAAGGACCTTTGATAAAGTAATCGCGCTCAACACGTGGTGACGTCAGCGCAGGTCCTGCTGAATGAAGATAGAAGATGCTTATAACCATGTTATAAGGGAAAATAATAACATCTACACAACACCCAACCCAAACCCGAACTTCAGTAAGCCCTCTTTCACACGAGCGTGACGGATTGGCTCCGGATGTGTTCAGAGTCGTTCAGTGAAACTCGCACCATTTTGCAAGCAAGTTCAGTCAGTTTTGTCTGTGATTGCGTTCCGTTGTTCAGTTTTTTCCGCGTGGGTGCAATGCGTTTTGATGCGTTTTTCACACGCGTGATAAAAAACGGAAGGTTTACAAACAACATCTCTTAGCAAGCATCAGTGAAAAACGCATCGCATCCGCACTTGCTTGCGTGAAAACTGCAGAATATAGAACATGCTGCGTTTTTCACGCAACGCAGAATTGATGCGTGAAAAAAAACGCTCATGTACAGAGACACATTGAAATTAATGGGTGAGGATTCAGTGCGGGCACTATGCGTTCACATCACGCATTTCACCTGCGCAGAAAACTTGCTCTTATGAAAGGGGCCTAAGGGGTGCTGTTCCTCTGTTATTCCTCCTACAGCTGTATGAATAAATTGAACAACTGGGCGTTACCATTCCTTCCTGTTAAAGGGGTGAGTCCCTACACACTGTCAGCACTGATGGGACGCAACCCACCTGGTTATTTTTATCTATCTCAAGAACGAGGCCCCAAAGTGAATGGAGGGCAAGGTGCGCATGCGCGACCAACCTCCATTCACAGCCTTGGAGGCCAACCTTCACTGCTATTTTTTGAAGTCCTATAGTGGTGAATAGAAGGATGGCCTTGCTCTCCATTCACTGCTATGAGAATTCCAAAAACAGCCACGCCTGCTCGCTCAGCTATTGAGAGGATGCTGCGCATGCGCGGTGTGCTTTGTTCACTGCAGGGCCATGCTCTTTGTCACAGAGATGGGACGTGCGCCTATTGGGCCAATTATGGCATATCCTATCCTATCCTAATGGGACAACCCCTTTAAAGGTGTCCGGCACTTAACCTGGACATATCCCCATTTTCACCCCTCCAGACCCCCTGATATGAAATGCTCCGATGCTCCCCTTTATGCTGTATTGCGCAGGGCAAAGTCTTTTTCTGGATAATCAGTGACGTACCGCGCTCTCCATGGGTAAAGCTAGATGGAGCCTGTAAAACGGCTAGGGCAACGCTGAAGCCCGCACATCAGTGCTGGTGACGTCACCGAGAACACTGCTACGCGGAACCTCCGCCTAGCAGTGTAAAAATGTAGACAAACTGCGCAGGGAAAGAGGGAGCATCAGAGCATGAAATATCAGAGGGGCTGCCTGGGTGAAGAAGGGGATATGTCCGGGTTCAGCTCTGAACCCAGATAACCCCTTTAAGGCCTATGGATGTCATTAGCCATTGCAAATGGTTCCATCTCTGCTGGACTTGGTGCACCCCTGTATTATGGGGTCACCCATTCATTGGGACTGGTATGCTGAAAGGTACATGTGAAGCCTACTGAATGACAGAATACAGCACTAATCGGCTGAAAATTGAAGGTAAGTGTTCCATTCCCCTCCCTCCATAGCCACCCTGCCGCATCCTTGTGTATCCGCCAGCTCCGTGTTCTAGTACTCTGCAGCGTGGTGGATATCCTGACCTGACCAGGGGGTTGTACAAAGCCTCTGCCACCGTAATTAGCTTAATGCACATGTACTTCACCGGTACAACACCGAGGAACAATTGTAATCCATTTGATGCATCGCCGTCCCAGCTGGTGCCCTGCCACGTGCTTACAAATCCAATTTATTTCTCCTTTCTATGATTATTTTAATGGGTTTAAAGCTTTGCGTGTGCGCTGTGCAGATGCATTCACTCTGGTGTCGTGAACGTTGTGTATATTATTGGGAAAGATGGAACCATAGGCCGCCGCCGCCGCTTAAAATAGCACTTAAGATAGCAATTCCTCAAGATATGTCATGTTGAGTGGTAACAAAATGGAAGAAAATTACAGCTTGCGCAGGATTTCCGCTCTACATACGGTAAGGAAGCAGATCAGACACTCAAGACTAATGGCGGTCATATAAGTAACATCGCCAATAGTCCTATGGACCGTCCCGTGAGTTGGACCTGTACATGTCAGCATGGCTTTGACTTTCAAAGGGGTATTTATAATTTTTTTTATCAATAATTTTTTTATTTTTGCTCCTCTTTCTTTTTGAAATGTGAAGCCTTCTCATTCTGGAGCAGTCAGCACGAAGGTTAAGACCTACTAAATAAACAGGTAGTCCATTTCCAGTTTACTGCTGCTGTTAGGGGAAGATGTTTTCTGCAAGGTAATCCTCGTGTTAATGGTAGGTGTAGAATTGGGACAGAGCTATTGTTCTCTGGATGCCCACAGAAGAGCATTGCACTGATTTGCGTGATGCTCTAATGGTGTCTCTACAGGGGGAGCTCTCTCTGGCCGCAGTGATGGTCTGATTGAGACTGTTTGCAGTGCTACAAGTCCAAACAAAAAGGAAGTGAAAGAGACAGGACAGGAAGTAGAATACATAGAGCGGCTTAAAAAATTATATCCAGAAAACTATTCACACGTTTTTATAGAAAATAATAAAATAGCTAACGCATTCACATAGACTGTAGTTTATTAATATGTGATAACATTTTTTGATGAACGTGTCCCTTTAACCCTCCCAGTAATGTGATCATGATTGATCGAACCACTGTGCAAGAGCAGACTCCGCTTGTCGGGGCGGACTGGCTATAGACCCAACAGGGAATTTTCCTAGTGGGCTGATGCCCATAGGGCCACCTGAGCCTGCATCACTGTCGCTGGCCGGGTACATACTACTGGGGGAACTATAGGGGGCATTATTAGAATTAGCTCAGGCAGCAAAAGGTGCTCCATATCCATATTAGAGACAATTGAAGGAGGAGAGAACGCGACAGCTATTGATGGCCACCACAGAGGGATAGCTTATGGGGAGGTATTTTGTGCTGCACTGCAGTATTTGGTTCTGTGGGGTGGTATTCTGTGCGGCACTATGGCACTACTGACCCTGCCGACTTGTATTGGCCCCATCTACTTGTGTTTTGACACCAATCTGGACCCATCTACAACATTGGGGCCAGTTTTAGTTTTTTTTTCCAGGGCCACTTTAGGTTCCCAGTCCGCCCCTGCCCCTTGTAGCCATGATTAAAACTTCAGTCACTATGATTGCTGCCGCTAGCGAGGGAGCCAGGGTCAGATAAAGGTTCCCTGGACTGTCTCTTGTAAACCCGGTTAGGGCGTACAAGTGGTCACCCCATCAGGCACCTAGACATATTTCTGTGCGCAGGTATAATATACTTGAATCCATAAGTATGCTGGTGTAGTATTATAGAACCAATACATTTAATGACAGTCTGACGTGCATGAGTTCTGAGGCATGCAGAGGTGCTGTAGGGTCCTACAGACTTCTATGGGTACCATATTAGGGCTCTGCACAAACCTACAGACCTGTACATAAGGTCTTAAAGGGGTTTTCCAGGACCCATGTCCTTTACCAGGTTTCTGACCTGGGCTATGGACGGGACAACATTTCTACTGTGGATGGGGGCAGATCTATTGCTCTCCCAGGCGCATGTGAAGATAAGGTGGCTTTAGAAATTTGCGCATGCGCCAAGGAGAGGATTAGTTCTGGCTTCGTCCACAAAGGAACCTGGTAGACATGATGTTTGCAGAAGCAGGATTTTCAGAAGAGGAATGTCACATAACCAGGTTCCCGGGAGGTCAATCCATGCAACTTCAAATCAACTTCAGAGACTTTCACAGGCCTGTTCAATGTAATTTAGAGGTTTTTCTTTTTTTGAGGGGGGACCCCTTAAACACTCTACCTCATGAAAATTTGTCCAAACCCATCTATCCCTGACAAATGGCACATGCTGAATTTCAACATCCAATTCTTTTGTTTTTAGGGGAGATAAGCCATTTGGAAGTGGTTTCCTCGCCCATTCCCATTGACAGCATATACATGCTTGGCCGAGCTGAGCCTGCATATACAGTACAGACCAAAAGTTTGGACACACCTTCTCATTCAAAGAGTTTTCTTTATTTTCATGACTATGAAAATTGTAGATTCACACTGAAGGCATCAAAACTATGAATTAACACATGTGGAATTATATACATAACAAACAAGTGTAAAACAACTGAAAATATGTCATATTCTAGGTTCTTCAAAGTAGCCACCTTTTGCTTTGATTACTGCTTTGCACACTCTTGGCATTCTCTTGATGAGCTTCAAGAGGTAGTCCCCTGAAATGGTTTTCACTTCACAGGTGTGCCCTGTCAGGTTTAATAAGTGGGATTTATTGCCTTATAAATGGGGTTGGGACCATCAGTTGCGTTGAGGAGAAGTCAGGTGGATACACAGTTGATAGTCCTACTGAATAGACTGTTAGAATTTGTATTATGGCAAGAAAAAAGCAGCTAAGTAAAGAAAAAAACGAGTGGCCATCATTACTTTAAGAAATGAAGGTCAGTCAGTCAGCCGAAAAATTGGGAAAACTTTGAAAGTAAGGGCTATTTGACCATGAAGGAGAGTGATGGGGTGCTGCGCCAGATGACCTGGGCTCCACAGTCACCGGACCTGAACCCATTCGAGATGGTTTGGGGTGAGCTGGACCGCAGAGTGAAGGCAAAAAAGCCAACAAGTGCTAAGCATCTCTGGGAACTCCTTCAAGACTGTTGGAAGACCATTTCAGGGGACTACCTCTTGAAGCTCATCAAGAGAATGCCAAGAGTGTGCAAAGCAGTAATCAAAGCAAAAGGTGGCTAATTTGAAGAACCTAGAATATGACATATTTTCAGTTGTTTCACACTTGTTTGTTATGTATATAATTCAACATGTGTTAATTCATAATTTTGATGCCTTCATAGTCATGAAAATAAAGAAAACTCTTTGAATGAGGTGTGTCCAAACTTTTGTTCTGTACTGTATATGGGGGAGTCTAGAGGAATATCTGTTTTTCCAGAGGAAAAAAAAAAGCAGTCTGGTTTAAGAGCTGCACTTATATAAGCAGACAAACAACGCGAGTTTGTGAGCGTTCGCGTGTTTGATTTCAGGTGTGTCTGTATTAAGTGTGTGACTTTAGATTACGTGAGGGAGTATCTGTGAGAGCTAAATTATTTGTGTGCATTGCTGAGTGGCTGTGCCTGACTTTATTGTACTCTATACCAAGTCAGAGCAGTGTAGTCTAGTTTATACACTGTGACTTGCTTTTGCTGCCAGGTTTATTTCATAGCAGCTGAGAGTATACTGTGATTACATTTTTTTTTTCTCTTCCTTCTCCAGGGTCTTGCACAGTGAGTAATTAGGGTGTGGCTACCTAATTAGGTTAAATAGCCAGTCTTGAGGGCAGCTCAGTCTGGTTTGAGAGCTGCACTTATACAAGCAGACAAACAATGCGAGTTTGTGAGCGTTCGCGTGTTTGATTTCAAGTGTGTGTCTGTATTAAGTGTGTGACTAGAGATTTTGGGACTTTAGGAGGGGACTACAGTAAATCAGTTTCTTGTCACTGCACTCTATTGTATTTTTTCTCTTTTTTTTGCGTAATCCCCATTTAGTATGACTTCCATAATTGACAGCGCAGTCCAGCGCACATCTTGTCTAATGTATGCAGTCCTGGAACAGCCGTTTGAGGGTGCATATGTTTGTTCAAAATGTGAGCAAATTGCCCGTTTGGAATCGCACATCGAGTATCTAACCGGGCGAGTTTCAACACTGAGAAGCATTGACAATTTGGAAAAGAGTTTGCTGCTCACTGAGCAAGCACTCTATGGGGTAGATGTGGGGGAGGGTGGTAGCAAGGAGGCTCAGGAAAGTGAGGTAGGTAGCTGGATAACAGAAAGTGGGGTAGAGGGAAGAGAGCCAGGGAGGCTAGCCCTGATCTGACACACCCCAACAAGTTTGAAAGGTTGCCAGAAGAGGGGGATGTCAGTCCAGGGACGGCACTGCTGCAGCTGGACACTTCCTCTGCCAGTCAGGGGAATGTCCGCTCCAGTAATCAGGGGACCAGGAGAGCGGGGCAGACCAGACAGGTGCTGTTAGTGGCAGACTCAATTATTAGGGGTACAGATAGGGCGATCTGTCACAAAGACCGGAATCGTCGAATCGTGTGTTGTCTTTCTGGCGCTCGAGTTCGACACATCGCGGATCGGGTTGACAGATTACTGGGAGGGGCTGGAGAAGACCCAGCGGTCATGGTCCATATCGGAACCAATGACAAAGTTAGAGGAAGGTGGAGTGTCCTTAAAAATGATTTCAGGGATTTAGGTCACAAGCTTAGAGCAAGGACCTCAAAGGTAGTGTTTTCCAAAATACTACCTGTAGTGGCGTCGCTAGGGGGGGGCGAGGGGGGGCAATCGCCCCCCCTATGTTGTCCTTTGCCCCCCCGGTTGCCCCCCCGCTGATTCCCCCACGTGAATACTAATGAGCGCTTCCATTATGGAAGCGCTCATTAGAACCGAGAGACCAGGAAGTGGTGAACGCTCTGTACTTACCACTTCCTGGTCCTCGGCTGTCGGCTGTGCAGGGCTGCGCACAGCGTGAGGGCGCTCTGTGACCTCACGCTGTGCGCGCCAGTTCAGAGCACAGTCGACTGAGGAGAGGCAGGCGGCGTCCAGGAGCAGGAGAGGTAAGTGATTTTTTATTTTATAAACTATGTGGCTGCTGGGGGCATAAGGGGGGCTAATGATGAGAGGCATATGGGGGGCCGGGGCTAATGATGAGAGGCATATGGGGGGCCGGGGCTAATGATGAGAGGCATATGGGGGGCCAGGGCTAATGATGAGAGGTATATGGGGGGCCAGGGCTAATGATGAGAGGTATATGGGGGGCCAGGGCTAATGATGAGAGGTATATGGGGGGCCAGGGCTAATGATGAGAGGTATATGGGGGGCCAGGGCTAATGATGAGAGGTATATGGGGGGCCAGGGCTAATGATGAGAGGTATATGGGGGGCCAGGGCTAATGATGAGAGGTATATGGGGGGCCAGGGCTAATGATGAGAGGCATTTGGGGGGCTAATGATGAGAGGCATTTGGGGGGCTAATGATGAGAGGCATTTGGGGGGCTAATGATGAGAGGCATTTGGGGGGCTAATGATGAGAGGCATTTGGGGGGCTAATGATGAGAGGCATTTGGGGGGCTAATGATGAGAGGCATATGGGGGGCTAATGATGAGAGGCATTTGGGGGGCTAATGATGAGAGGCATTTGGGGGGCTAATGATGAGAGGCATTTGGAGGGCTAATGATGAGAGGCATAAGGGGGCTAATGATGAGAGGCATTTGGGGGGCTAATGATGAGAGGCATTTGGGGGGCTAATGATGAGAGGCATATGGGGGGCTAATGATGAGAGGCATTTGGGGGGCTAATGATAGGCATTTGGGGGGCTAATGATGAGAGGCATTTGGGGGGCTAATGATGAGAGGCATTTGGGGGGCTAATGATGAGAGGCATATGGGGGGCTAATGATGAGAGGCATATGGGGGGCTAATGATGAGAGGCATATGGGGGGCTAATGATGAGAGGCATATGGGGGCTAATGATGAGAGGCATATGGGGGCTAATGATGAGAGGCAGCATATGGGGGCTAATGAGGCATAAGGGCTGATATGGGGGCTAATGAGAGGCATAATAACAGTGTCTTCCACAGATGCCCCCATAACAGTGTGTCTTCCACAGATCCACCATAACAATGCGACTGCGCACTGATGAGAGACAGAAAGAAGGGGAAAGAATCCGCAGAAGCAAGAAGAGGACGGCACCGCAGACGACTGAATGGCTTCTTTTGTAAGTAAATAGTTTTAGTATAAATGTATCCCTGCATACCGCAATTCTCTCATATTTTGTAATCTTATTTATATATACTTAATTTGTTTTTGCCCCCCCATTTTTGACTGTGGTATCTTTGTGCCCCCCCTATATATTGATCCTAGAGTCGCCACTGACTACCTGTACCACGAGCCACACAAGAAAGGCAGCGGGAGATTAGGGAGGTTAACAAGTGGCTCAAGAACTGGTGTAGGAAGGAGGGGTTTGGGTTCCTGGAGAACTGGGCCGACTTCTGTCAGCTACAGGTTCTATTGTAGGGATGGACTGCACCTCAATGGGGAAGGGGCAGCTGTGTTGGGGGAGAAGATGGCTAGAAGGTTGGAGGAGTGTTTGAACTAGGGACTGGGGGGGGGTAATTATGTTATAGGATGGGAAGATAGTGCAGATAGAGACTGGGGGCAAGGCAGTGGGACTGAGGGAGTAATTGAAGGAGGGACTAGAACAGTTCAGAAGGAAAGGTGTAGGGTAAAAAATATACATAAACCTCTTATATTATATGTATACTAATGCCAGAAGCCTGACTAATAAAACTGGGGAACTGGAATTAGTGATATGTGAGGAGGACTATGACATAGTGGGAATAATTGGGACATGGCTGGATGATAGCTATGACAGTGGGAATAATTGGGACATGGCTGGATGATAGCTATGACAGTTGGAATAACTGAGACATGGCTGGATGATAGCTATGACAGTGGGAATAACTGAGACATGGCTGGATGATAGCTATGACTGGGCGGTTAATGTACAAGGTTACAGTCTGTTTAGAAAGGATCACCAAAACCGGAGAGGGGGAGGGGTCTGCCTTTATGTAAAGTCCTGTCTAAAGACCACAGTCCGAGAAGATATAAGTGAGGGACATGAACATGTGGGGTCTCTGTGGGTAGAAATACATTGAGGCAAAAACAATAATAAATTACTAATAGGAGTTTACTATAAACCACCTAATATACCAGAGTCCACAGAAAATCTACTACTAAACGAGATAGATGAGGCGGCAAATCATAATGAGGTGGTTATTATGGGGGACTTCAACTACCCAGATATAGACTGGGAAACTGAAACTTGTACATCTCATAAAGGAAACAGGTTCTTGGCAATAACCAAAGACAATTACCTCTCCCAACTGGTTCAGGACCCGACTAGAGGGACGGCCATACTGGACTTAGTATTAACCAATAGACCTGACAGAACAACAGATGTGCAGGTCGGGGGACACCTGGGAAATAGTGACCATAAAGTAATAACCTTCCAATTATCATTCAAAAGAGCGTTTCTTCAGGGAGAAACAAAATAAACTGTCAGATGAAATGCAGAATGTAAAAGTAAATTCCCCATTAAAAGTGCCCTGTCTGACACAGGAAGAAGTACAGCAGCGTCTTAAAAAGTTTCACTTTAGAAAAAAGACGACAGGGGAGATCTAATTACTATGTATAAATATATCAGGGGTCAGTACAGAGATCTCTCCCATCATCTATTTATCCCCAGGACTGTGACTGTGACGAGGGGACATCCTCTGCGTCTGGAGGAAAGAAGGTTTGTACACAAACATAGAAGAGGATTCTTTACGGTAAGAGCAGTGAGACTATGGAGCTCTCTGCCTGAGGAGGTGGTGATGGTGAGTACAATAAAGGAATTCAAGAGGGGCCTGGATGTATTTCTGGAGTGTAATAATATTACAGGCTATAGCTACTAGAGAGGGGTCGGTGATCCAGGGAGTTATTCTGATTGCATGATTGGAGCCGGGAAGGAATTTTTTTCCCCTAAAGTGAGAAAAATTGGCTTCTACCTCACAGGGAATTTTTTGCCTTCCTCTGGATCAACTTGCAGGATAACAGGCCGAACTGGATGGACAAATGTCTTTTTTTGTTCTTATAAACTATGTTACTATGAACGAGCATTCGGTCGAAAGCTATTGAAGGTGTAGTGAAGCTAAACCAATGAAATACCGCAGACATTAAGGGCTCGTTCACATGAAAGTATTTTGCGTTCCGTATTCGGGCCATTTTTTGCATTCCGCATACGGTCCGTATACGGAACCATTCATTTCAATGGGTCCGCAAAAGATGCGGACAGCACACAGAGTGCTGTCCACATCCGTTGCTCCGTTCCGTAGCCCCGCAAAAATTATGAGTCCTGTCCTATTCTCATCCGTTTTGCGGACAAGAATAGGCATTTCTATAATGGGCCTCCTGTTCCGTTCCGCAATTTGTCGTGTGAACGAGCCCTAAAGTTACGAGGTCTTCTCCACTTAGTTTAACGAAAGCTTTGAAGATGTGGTCTCCAGCACTATCATAACTCCTGTGCAACATGCCCGCTGTCTTGGGGCAACATTTGACTCCGATCTCTCCTTTGTTCCCCATATTCAATCACTTACATGCTCTTGTCGTCTGCACCTCAAGAATATCGCCAGAATCCGCCTTTTTCTTACAGTGGAAACGGCAAAAACTCTTGTTGTTGCCTTGATTCATTCTCGTATTGATTACTGCAACGCATTACTAATCGGTCTCCCTCTCACTAAACTCTACCCCCTTCAGTCTGTCCTAAATGCTGCAGCCAGGCTCATCTATCCATCCAACCAACCGCTACGCTGATGCTACTAGTCTGTGACAGTCACTTCACTGGTTGCCCATCCACCACAGAATACAGTTCAAACTTCTCACCCTCACCCACAAAGCTCTCCACAGCGCTTCACCTCCATACATCTCCTTCCTCATCTCCATCTACCACCCTACTCGTGCTCTCCACAGTGCTGCACCTCCATACATCTCCTCCCTCATCTCCATCTACCACCCTACTTGTGCTCTCCGTTCTGTTAGCGACCTAAGATCAATAACCTCCATAATCCGTACCTCTCACTCCCGTCTTCTAGACTTTTCTCGAGCTGCACCTACTCTCTGGAATACTCTGCCCCACAATACTAGGTCAATCCACAACTTCTCCAACTTCAAACGTACCTTAAAAACACATCTTTTCAGGCAGGCTTATCAAGCTACCTAAACTGACTATTCCCCGACTAAACCTCCCCCCACCAACTCTTCTGGCCTAAACTCGATCCTCTAGTAGTCCCAAACCTGAAGCAGATCGGCTGGCAACGCTCCTGTCAGTTCAATAATGGCTCAAATCCTACTTATCACAATCAACTACCTTATGTGTCACCCCCCAATTCCTCATAGATTGTAAGCTCTTGCGAGCAGGGCCCTGACTCCTAGTGTTTCAGTTGCATATTATCCAGTTATTTTTGTTTTGTATATGAACCCTATGAACTTGTAAAGCGCTGCGGAATATTGTGGCGCTATATAAATAAATTTTATTATTATTATTATTATTATTATAAGATAAAGTGCGTGTTTTCAAGACTCATCTTGCCGATTCTGTCTTTCGCCTCTTTGTTTGTACATCTCAGGGTTTGCAGCTGGCACAGGGCTGCTTTCATGCCCACTTGCTCAGGATGCGTTTTCCTTTTTTTGTGTGTTTAGATTCTACAACAAAAATAAATACATATAGAAAGATAGAAAGTATCAGAAAAGCCCGGAGCGCCGCCGAATGGGAAATCGGGACGGAAAGTTTTCTGTTTATAATATTAGCAAGGAAATTGTTTGAGCCGTTTAAACAACTTCCTGATGTTCCCTTTGCTCCGGTCCCGCAGCCTTTGAAGTAATAACATTCTGTAAGGCTTATTTTTGCAAACAGACAGGCGGTGATTTTCCCCCAGTCCCAGGATAACTATAGCGAATCTAAAAATATTTCTTTATTAGCGAGAATATTCCCTGCAATTTCTCCCTGAATAAGTTAGAAAATTCTTTCTATTTCAAGGATGAAGACCCTTGTGCCGTGATTGTGGAGAACCGTGCTGTATTGGCTACTTTTCTTCTCTGTTTTGGGACAGGTTTAAAGGGATTTTCTGGTACTTTTACATGGAAGGCTTATCCTCAGGAGTGGGAGTCCTACTCCAATGCCTGAACTAAATAGCTCCGTCCATGGACAGAACTGGTTACCATTCAGTCTGCTATGCAATGGGTGGAGCTATGTAGTTCCCGGAGCTAGTGGAGAACAGCTAAACAGTGGGATTTCGGGGTGTCGGAACCCCACTGTTCAGATATTGATGGCCTGTCCAAAGAATCTGATTTGTGTAAAGAATTGAAGGGCTTGTGCATCTCTGGGTAGGTTTTTAGCAAACCCCACCTTTTGGTCAGACTTGCAAAGTGAAGCATACTAACCTGCTTCCTAGCGCTGGCTTCCGGCTCCTTCTCTCCCCGGCCTAGGCGGTTCTGCTTAGGTTCCTGGATGTAAACTTTTGTTTTGACTCTGCTACAGCCAATTGCAGGCAGCAGAGGTGACCTGCTCCCCTTGCATGATGTCAACCCCTTTAAAGTCTTTATTTCTCAGGAATGCCGCAAATGATTTTCACAAGACAGGTATCATTTTATTTAGCAGAACCAACCCTACCAGGCAGTATACCTGGGTTAATAGGGTTGATCCGGCTGGAAGTTGTTATTTATTTTGATCTGGACAGGTCTGTACATTAGTGCTCTTCAACATAGGCCAAAAAAAGACATTTACTACTAGATTTCCATGGCAGTAGTAATGAAGAGTGACCATGTATGATTGCAGCAAGCCGGTCCGCATGGGCAACACATGAGTTACGGTGGGCCGATAGGGGTAGTAGTTCATTTACTCACGGTTAGAAGAGCCTCCCTGGGCCGGCAGTGCAGTAGAGGGAAGGACAGCACTAAATCCTCCGGGGCACTCTCTATTGCAGGGAACACCAGCCAGATGGAAGTTGAGGTGCCCTTGATGGTATAGGTGTTTAAGGTGCTTTAGTGGCTGGGCCCCTGTATTCGTGACACCAACACCGTAAGGTGCAAATGTTGAGGGTAGTAGGAAGGATGAGGAGTCAGTTGTAATAAAACAGTTGAACGTTTACTTAAATCAAATGTCTCAGGACCGTTGGTACAGTTCATCAGTATAGTGCACTTATATGGCATAAAGGATGATTCAGAAATTAGTTTAGCTGTAATCCTTACAACAGGTCTGGCAATTATCAGTTGAGGAGTTTTCCTAATGCTGTTGCTGTTACTTTACAGGCAAGACAAAAGTTCTCTTCTTAGATAGTTCTACTTTAAGTCCAATCTCACTTTTATATTGAGCAATCCAATAAGGGGCGCTCTCCCTCACGGCAGGCAAACTCTCTGCTACATTATTTGATGTAGGATGCTCTCCTGAAATATTCAGGTTCACTATGTCCCAGAGTGAAAAAGGATAATTCTGCCCACTAATCATCCAGTTGTGTCTAGGTACCTTTAAGTTTCTCCTGGTCATTGGTGCTTGTGAAGTCCCTTGGCTAGACTCAGCTCTAATCTTCACTAGATGTGCTTTATATTCGTACATAGACTCACTTGTCTGTGCTGGGCTGCTGTGACTACTTGATCTGTCCTCTCCAGGCTTGATCAGGGCCCAGAGGAAAGAAAGGCAGCTACATCTTGGACTGAGCCTGCTCTGCTCCTCCATACACTTCCTTCTCCTCTCTGTTTCCTTTCTACATTCTAAACTTGAACTAACTTCATTAGCAAACCCCTGGCTATATATAAGTGATGCCAGCACCACCTAGGGGCAAATAGATGCAATGACAATGCCAGCCTGATATTGGGAGATACAATACATGTAAATACAGCGCCCACATATAGCACATAGTGGGACACTGCATCCCCCCTTGGTTTAAGGTAAGCCGTCCTCGGCGTTTGTCTTGATGGATGCTGTGGATCTCTACGCCGTCACCTGTAAGATATAAAACATGCGCCGCAAATACAAATATGCTATTTTTCTGTTGCAAAGTACTATTATGTCATTTCGATAACCTCATATGAGTAAAGGGTTATGCATAACAATACACATTTATTATAATATCTTTTCTCTGTCATGGTGCAAGGACATTGGGCGTTGTAACTTCGGTGCTTGACGGTGACAAAAGGGTTGTGATCTCACATAGGGGCAATACAGTCCATGGCATAGTCCTGAGACAAAGTCCATCCCTCATTTGGGGTATAAATAATTTGTAGTCCAATAGGTTAAGCTGTTGATTAAAAGATGTGCATTGCATGGAATAAGGCACAGAAAAGTCTTTCTGGGTATATTTCTTTGAACGTTGCATAAAGTTTTGTAATTTAAAGTCCCAGACAACCCGAGAAGGGGGTAAAAAGGGAACAAAAGGGTGCGAACTTGGCGCAACTGGGATATTTTAACATTCACTTGAGTCCATGGTAGAGTCCCTTAAAGGGGTAGTGGGCTCCTAAGTGGCATACTAAACAACAACACAGAGTCTCTCACTAAAACAATGGCTCTGGCTCCACTTTGGTATTGGCCATGCGGCCTACTTACGGATATGGGTCTGGTGAGCTGTTTACATCTGTACCCAGGGGGATTCTTAACATGAACTTTCTGATGACTCAGAGCTCTCTCATCAACCGCTGGTAAGTCAGTTACATAGGTTAAGCGGGCTCTCCATATGGTGGCGGCTCGACGCCACTCTGCATGTTCATGGATCCGCTCCTCCTCGGACTTCTGGTTGGGGTTTGGGTGGCTGGTTCTCTCTTGCCGCGTGCGGATACGGTCCGCCATGCTTGTATTCTCTTTTTCTCTTCCTCCGGAGCAAGGCACCTCCTCTTCCTCTGCCGGGCTGGTATACACAAATCCTCCAGGCCCGTTCCTTAGGTTCGCTTGCATTAGGGGGGCGGCACCAACCAGGCGGCATAATGAAAAGTCTGTGATGGCGCAGCAACATTTTATCTTCCCGCTCTTTTAAAGGGGCGGCACTCAATTTTCCCGCTTCTGAGGGGGTGTCACTATCTTTTTCCAGCCGGTAGCAGGGTGTTGGCACAATAAAACAACAAGAAGGCCTTCAGGTGGCCATTTTGGGTGCAATATAAGAGTCCATTCAATGACAGCAAGCAGTTTTAGTGACACAAAAATATGCGATTTTTCCACTTTTGACAATGCGATTTTGCAGAGGGGCTCTTGTATGTTATTCCCATGCAATTTGTAATCCACAGAAACACTTTTTCAGCTCAATAAAACGTGTAACAAGCAAATCACTTATTCTCATAAGGCGCAGAGAAGTTTATCCTGTTAGTGACTCCAAAATTAGAAGCCTTATATTGGGAATTACAATACATGTAAATACATTAAATAAGACAGCAAAAGTTTAAAGTGCCCACATATAGCACATAGTGGGATACTGCAGGACTGACCTTCTTTTCCATGTTTTTGGCTACAGTATGGGTTGTCTTGACGGTGTGACCCAGCGCCGCCCGGTGTCACCATAGTCCCGTGTCCTTGAATCTTCTCCTTCCGTTCTCTTCTTTCTTGCATCTCTTCGGTGCTGTCAGATGTAGCTTGACGATTTTAAGTTAAATGTTCTTCGCTATTTTAAGCTGTCAACTTGTCAAACTCTAATAGCTGTGTTATTTTAACTTCTCAGCACAATTCTTATTATGCTCCAGAAAGTTTTTTCTTTTTCTTTTTTTATTTTTATTTGCGTCTATGTAAGAACACAAAGAGACTTTGTTTTGATGTTTTCAAAGTCTCGAGTCTAAGGGCTCATGCACACCAACCTATTTTCTTTCCGTGTCCGTGTGGAACCATTAATAAAAAAAAAAAATCGGAAGGTACTCTGTGTGCATTTAGTTTCTGTATGTCCGTATTTCCACTCCGCCAAAAAATAGAACATGTCCTATTATTCCTATTATTGTCCGCATTACGGACAGGGATAGTACTGTTCTATTAGGGGCCAGCTGTTCCGTTCCGCAAAATACGGAATGCACACGAACGTCATCCGTATTTTTCGCGGACCGCAAAATACATAGTGTTGTGTGCATGAGGCCTAACAATGAGATGGCGTCGATGAGAAAGGAGCTGGAGGAAGATCTGCAGAATGAATGGGTGGCACCTCACACTACCCATCTCTATCTGTAATACTGGGCAGGTAGGTGGACTGTCGTGGCCAAGAGTATGTCAACTCCTTGTCCGATTCATAATCTTATCTTCTTCAGCCATGCTTATTGGCTACCAAGCCATGAAATATCATAGGGAATCTATAGAAGTAGAACGGCTGATAGGGTAGGCCACATGGTGCGGCGACTAGTGGCCATTTACCATGGGTGGAGTTTCAGAGCCTTACGGAAGAACTTAGTGACCTTCTGCTTAGGATGTGACCTTTGCCAGTTCACTTAAGGGCTTTTTTTTTGTTTTTTTAAACCCCATTGAGTTAGTGTGGGTCCCAACGAACTGTGACTTCGCCCACTTCTCTTCTGCATCCAGTTTGTCTCTTCCATTATGGCTTTGATGTCATCTCCAAAGAATTATTGCACAATGTGCGGTCCAGTTCTTCAGACCAGTACAGTATCCACGTGCACCCTGCTTTCTCCTGTGTATGCTCAGCCAGTGTAGTGAGAGACGCACATGCACAGAGAGAACTGCTGCACTAAAATAAGCAAAAATATAGACAAATTGCGCATGCTTGCTTCAGGGGTGTACCTAGGCTTTCTGCTACCTGAGGCGAAAACTGAAATGGCGCCCCAACCCTCCAATGCCAGTTTCTTAACCTAACCCCTTCCCTCCAGCCTTAATGTTAAAGACATACTTGGAAAACATTACATACAGAGCTACAAAACATACTGTGCCCACTGTGCTTCCCAATACTGTACTGCAGAAACAGACCATCCCCCTTCTGCATGAAACATCCATTTGCTCGCGGAGAGGCCGTCACTGCCATCTTGATTGAAGACACAGTGCAAAAATCTTGCACGGGGTGACGTGTGACGTCATCATGCTGGCCCAACGCGGTGACGTCATCACTGATGACGTCACCGTGCCTGGCTGGTGTGCCGGTGTGGTGACATCACATCACACTGTGCAAGATTTCGTGTGGTATCTTCAATCAAGATGGCAACGACGGCCTCTCCGCGACCAAATGGATGAGGCGAGTATGTTTTTTTTTTTTTTGCCGACAAATAGATTCGTTACTGCAAAGCAAATTGTGGAAATTTAATTTTTCCTGAAATTTGGATCAAAGTCATTCTGTTTGGCTTCGATTCGCTCAATACAAGGGTTTACCAACAGATTTGGCTTTGGGTTAATCCTAAGGGTGTTATCCTGGCAGTGCCTTGGTGTTCACCCTTTAAACCCTATACAGGAACCTGGACAGAGGAACAATTAAGCTTCTACCTCCTGGAGTAGAGTCTGTGCGGTTAACAGCTGACCCACGGGGGTCAGAGACACCAGTGTGGGGTTGGTGAAGTGAATGCAATACAGTAATAGGTCCAAGGTCAGGGCATGCAGCTTAAGATCAATACAGGTAACAGGCACAGGTCAGGTCAGGTAGTGAAGGTTAAATACAAGTAAATGGGCAGAGATCTGTACAGCAAATCAGAACACCTTTTCAGAGGAGTTAGCACCCTAAAGAACCTTTTTGCTCAGGAACCCTTCAACTGGGGAAGGTGCCTGAAATACCCCTGGGTTGCCAGTCATTGGCTTATGAAGATTCGGATGCATACAGCAGCCTTTTAAGGCCTGGATGGAGCATGCGCACACCTTGTGGGCACAGGAGCAGCGGTCTTATCGGCAAGCAGATCACAGCCTGCGGGGAGGAACCAGCCTCGGACATCCCACCCATTTTGCCCAGGACAGCCGGAATTTGCATGGACTGTCCCTGAAAATTAGAGACAGCCCTGGCAAATCTGGGACTGTTCGCAACCTTGATTACCATCCATAGGCAGCATTTAGGTGCCCCTGTGAGGCCTGCAACATATCAGCCAGCCATGGGTGGGACTCTAAGCCTCCTCCCATTGTATGTGTGGTTAGTCACACTGGAGGGAACTGGGAGTTGTTTGCTGTGAGTCGGACCTTACACTGTTGTAATTTGCCCACTGGCTCCTGGTACTACCCATACGGTACAGGTAGGTTTAGCGTTAGGTCCCGCGCCACTTGAGAAACCTTGGAGTGGTGCGCGGGCTCAGGTATGTACTTAATATAAGGATATACTGGGCAAAGTCTCATTTTTAACATCAGTGTGAGGGTTTAGTCAGATGTTACTGTTTGCATCCACCACAGTAGTGCACCTATTCTTGTAACTATTTACCCCCCAATTATGATAACGCTTTTCCAGTGTTCTCCATTTGGAGCGACGGATCACCTCAGATAGCGGGACTACCTCAGATAGCTTACATGCTCCACCGCCACTTCATTTATTCAGGGGACACAGGACCCTCTTTCTTGTGATCAGCGGGTCACCAGGCAGTTGGATCCCCACTGATCGTCTATCATGTGGATAAGTAATAAGATGCAATTTTGGGATGGCCCGCTTCATTCTAGAGTTTCGGCAGTTCCAGGCCCCCCGCCTACTACGACACCAATGCTATCAGTATATAGGTCCCAACACTGGACAACTATCCGGCCCAAAAAGAGCACTCTAGCCCTGTAGACCTGAAAAACAAAAACAGTATAAAAACTTTGGTTGTGTAGACTTCTAACAAGCACGATCTAGAAGCTACTGGTTTATTTAGTCATTTCCACATTTTCTTTTTAAATAATCCTATTAAGACATAGCACAAAATTTTTATAAAGGAACAAACAAAAACGGTGCAAAAGAATAAAAAAAGTTTATCATTTAAGGCTATGAAAGTCTCGAAAATCTGGAATACATTTCATTTTCTAACCTGTGAAGGCCGCCTGGAGCCGAAGAGATTAATCATGAATCCATCGAGAAAAAAAAAAAATCCTGACAAGTTAATTGCTCAAATATGAAACCATGCAATTAATCCGATTATACATGTAAATAGGGGTTCATTTTCAGTGTCCTTTTTAGCTAATTATTTAATGATGGATTTCGGAATTAATTTCTTGGCTGAACCCTGCTGTTCCGGTTCAGTCCTTAACCCTTTCGCAGTATGGAAATTGGTTGTATGGCCGTACAGGTACTCAGAATGATGGGGGCAGACATTTTTTTAGGCCTAAAAGGTAATAACAATGATAATTTTTAAGGTGGTCACATGGTTCATGACAGATCGCGAAACCTGGTCCTCACTGAGGGGGTTCGGGTTTCGGTGTTCGGGTTCCGTTATAACAGAATATAATGGAATTCGTAGACGGAATGAAAAAGTGGAATCCATTAAGAGGCATTCCGTTTTGATCCGTCATAATAGAAGTCTATGGCCAAGCAAAACGGATCCATCTGGTTTTCGTTATGCAGGACAAAAAACAAAGTCCTGTCCTGCATAACGGAACCCAAACGGGTTATTATGTTGCCCATAGATTTCTATTTTGACGGATCAAAACAGAATGCCTCTTTATGGCTTCCACTTTTGCATTCCATCTACGAATTCCATTATATTCTGTTACAACGGAACCCGAACACTGAACCCGGTGAGGATCGGGTTCACTCATCCCTACTAAGACCAGGTTTTAGATGCTGGTCTTAATACCCATGCGCTGGCTCTTGATGCGCCTAATACATAACTTAGGCGCATCCACTGCCGACCTAAATCCACGCCAGCTCCCTTGCTGGCATAGATTTAGATAATTTTCTATGCCTAAAAAAGGCATAGAAAATGATGAATGAGACGGGCCGGCCAGCTGGCCCCCTTATTTAGAACTGGCATACGTGGCGTGGATGGGGAAGAAGTTGCAGATTCGGCTGCAAATCCCCTTTGCAACCAAATGTGCGACAGATATACGCCAAAAATTGGTATATCTATTCATAAATGACCCCCAAGTGTTCTAAGTGCTTCTAAATGTTGTACTCTTTGGAGTGTCCTTGTGGGACTTAGTATTCGACTTTCATCCAAAGTCGATTCGCTCATAAGAATAGATGTTCCAGATCTGTTACTACATGGGGAATGCAAGTAGTTACTAAAACAGACCTTTCAGGAGAGGGGACGGGTTCTCTTTAAATAGTAAGGTCCAGATGCTACCAGACCAGTTGTGACACGATTGATCGGGCCACGTGTCCCGCTGCTGTAACCGGCCTTTGAGTAATGCCCCCTTTACCATGCTATATCTGCGGACTCTTCTAGGTTAGATAACTACAGCGCCATTTGCTCGTCATTACTGTAAAATGTGATTAAGGAGGGGGGGGGGGGGGGCTGCTCACTTGACCCTAAGATTTTTCTTCTAAATGATCTTCTAACTTGTTTAGCGAAACCCACACAGAATTGATTTTCCATTTTCAGTGTCATCTACATACTTATCAGTCCAATGCAATTACCATGCAGTGGCGGGTCTCCTTGCATTAACCCCTACATTGCTGCCCTGCTCTCTGTGCGCTAAAAGGGGGCAATAGTAAAATGTAACTATTCATTAGAGGGCACTCCGGACTCCTCCATTTATCATCACGGCACCTTCTGCTCTGGTCTGAAGAGGTTTCTGTAGGATTTAGAAGATTCACTAGAAAGATAGATCTGTCTATAGGTCTGTCTATAGGTCTGTCCTGATCTCTATCTATCTTTCTATCTATCTTCTATCTATCTATCTATCTATCTATCTATCTATCTATCTATCTATCTATCTATCTATCTATCTATCTATCCATCCAGGCTCAGACTAGTCCACAGGAGTACAGGTGAACCCCCTAGTCTCCCACCCCCTGCACAAGTGGCACATGACACAGTAGACTAACTGCACTACATACATATATTCCATATTCCAGCCTATGTACTTATAAATAACTTGATAGATTTACAGAAACTTCCTAGTTTATTATTATAGACACGATCAGAGCTATCTATCTATCTATCTATCTATCTATCTATCTATCTATCTATCTCATATCTATCTATCTATCTATCTATCTATCTATCTATCTATCTATCTATATATCTCATATCTATCTATCTATCTATCTATCTATCTATCTATCTATCTATCTATCTATCTATCTATCTATCCAGGGGCGTTTCTAGGTTAAAACATTCGGGGCCTGGGCCCCTGATGTTTTGTCCCAGGCCCCGAATGTCCTGCCTGCTAGATACAACTGTATTGCCATCCTCAGGACGGCAATACAATTGAATCTAATGCCCTGCAAGAGCTGAAGGACCTGTGATGACATCATAGGTCATGTGATCACTGCTAAATGCAGTAGCTGAAAAGGACCTGCGATGATGTCACTGTCATGTGACCAGTGCAGAAGAGCACGGCTCAGCAGTGAAGAGAAGTCCTGGGAGGAAGCTGTGGTGAGGCCTGCTACATGACGAGAGGGGTAGATTACTCCCAGAGCAATGTTGGGAGGAGTAGTTATTTAACTGGGACTGTATGATAGGGGTGAAGGGAGGGAAGTTATTTACATGGGACAGTGGGGTGGAGTGATGTTATTTATATGGGACTGAAAGTTAAGGGAGTGATGTTATTTACATGGGAATTCATGTTGGAGGTGGCTGGGGCAGGTTGATGTTATTTACATGGGACTATATGTTGAAGGCGGCTGTAGGAGGGAGTGATATTATTTACATGGGACTGAATGTTGAGAGGTAATGTGATTTACATGGGACTGCATGTTGGAGGTGGCTGGGGAGGGGGTGATTTTATTTACATGGAACTGTATGTTGCAAGTGACTGGGGGAGGAAGTGATGTTATTTACATGGGACTGAATATTGAGGGGGTGATGTTATTTACATGGGACTGTATGTTGAAGGCGGCTGGGGAGGGGGTTATGCTCTTTACATGAGACTGTATGTTGAAGGCGGCTGGGGAGGGGGTAATGTTATTTACGTGGGACTGTATATTGAGGGGGGCCGGAGAGATGGTGTGATGTTATTTACATGGGACTGTATTTTGGAGGGGGCTGTAGATAGAAAGGTATGTTATTTACATGGGGCTGTATATTGGAAAGGGCTGGAGAGATGGTGTGATGGTATTTACATGGCACTCTATGGCGGAGAAGGGAAATAATGTTATTTAAATGGGACTGTATAGTGGAGGGGCTGAGGAATTATAATTTTTGAGGACAGTAAACAGAGGAATATAACTACAGGGGGCATTATAAATACTGGGAGGGCTTCAGGGGGAGCATTATAACAGTAGGTGGCGATATAAATACTGGGGCACTTCAGGGTGAGCATTATAACAGGAGGGGGCATTATAAATACTGGGGGCACTGTGGGGGCATTTTAAATCCAGGAGACATTAGACGTTCTTATTACCACTGGGGGAACAATAGGGGGGCCTTATTAACCCCCCCCCCTCCCTAACACCGGATGTTTTCATCCACACACGGAGAAGCCGCAGCAGCAGTGCGGGGACCAGGAGCGGCGCAGGGAGTGGGCAGCCGGGTAAGTATATTCAATGTGAGGGGCCTGGCATATTGGGGGGGGGGGGGGGGCAGTTTATAGTTTTGGATAACCCCTTTAAAGGCTATAGACACCTTTGGGGGGGATATTTTTAAATTATGGCATTCTACTTATTTTGAATTAAAAATCATTTTTTCAAATGGTCTTTATTAAAAATTTCCAGCAGTTCTTGTACTATAGGGGTTAATTGAGAGTGTATCTGCGAACTCCATTTCTGTTTACTTGCATATTGATGACTAAAGGCACTTTCACACTTGTATGCAAACTGATGGCATTTGTCAGACGTATGCGGATCCGTCTGACAAATGCATTGAAATGCCGGATCCGGTATACATTTTTTTTTCTTCTTTTGTTTTCGGATCCGTTCTGCCGGAACACTTAATGCCGAATCCGGCACTAATACACCTAAATGTAAATTGATGCCGGATCCGGCATTCCGGCAAGTGTTCAGTCTTTTTGGACGGAGATAAAACCACAGCGTGCTGCGATATTCTCTCCATCCTGAAATGGCAAAATGACTGAACTGAAGACATCCTGATGCATACTAAACAGATTGCTCTCCATTCCGAATGCATTAGGATAGAACTGACAGTTCTTTTCCAGTATTGAGCCCCTAGGACGGAACTCAGTGCCGGAAAAGAATTACGCTAGTGTGAAAGTACCCTTCAGAAGACAGGTCATTAGTATAAAAAACACATGAAAAACTCCTTTAACTCTTGACAGCACATAAATACTCATTACAGCTCAAATCTTGTCACACTGATAAGAATGTGGCTTAAATTAGTGTTTATAAGCTTCAGGAGATTAGAGATAAGGGATTCACATGAGCCGTCAGATGACGGGATTTAGTGTAAAGACAGAACCCTGCTGCTGCTTTGCAAATACACAGATTACACTGTTAGGGCTCATGCAAATGAACTTATTTTTTGTCTGCATCTGATCTGTATTTTTGGCGGGTCAGATGCAGACCCATTTCACTTCAATCCATTCCGTGCCATCCGCAAAAATTTTAGTCCTATTATTGTCCACATTATGGACAAGGACAGGACTGTTCTATTAGGGGCCAGCCCTTCTGTTCCACAAAATGCGGAATGCACACAGTCAGTATTTGTTTTGTGGATCTGCAATTTTTTATACTGAAAATTCAAATGTTGAGGTACTATATGTACAAGCTGCTTTACCGGACTACTTTATTCTGGTGTGTCGGGGGATCGGGCTGCTAGTCTACATCAGCCCCATAGAAGTGGATGGAACGGTGGACCGCCGTGTGCTCGCCCCTCCCCTCAAAGAGGATACTCAGGACTAGCGCTCAGGATTGTGCGGTCAGACCCTGTGTTATTTATCACCTATCCTGTGAGATATCCCCTACTGCCCATACATAAGGGACTATCCTCATCTATGACTCACGTGCTAGTGGGTTGTCAGACTGGTGAAGGGTTTGCTGGAAAGCCATGATAGAGGTGCTTTGTGACCATCACCCCAACTCTCCTCTAATTATGCTTTGGGCCTGCTCTCCACTTACTATAAATTACATTATAATGTCCCATCTCCTTCTAGCCGGCTCGTTTATCCTCCTCCTGCGGTAATTACGAAATAATTTTAACAAAAGTGGCCACTAATTAGCGTGGTGCAGCAGCAAATTATGGCGGATGTCAAGTGTGTTTACACTGCTCTCTTCTCCTTTATTAAATGAAGGATTTACGAGATCGCTGTAATAATTGCTTCATTTATTAAAGATGATTAATCTGTCATTAATACCGCCAAATCGACAGACAAGTGCTGTAAACATCTGCAACATCTACAGGAGGGACGCACACCTCAAATCCACGTGCACGTGGCACATGCCTCACCTAGAGAACCGTGTTCACTTGTATACTTTTATATATGCCCTATATATTGTTAGCCTCCATATAAAGCCCGAGACAGGTGGAGGTAAAGTATGGGCCCATAGCAGTGGGTGCTATGGTCGCCGCACAATGTGGATCCACTTGCATGAGCCAAACGCCCAAACAAGTTTTTGGATGTCTTACAATTTAGGCTGCAGAAATTGACACATTGTCTTTTTTTGTGTGATTTGAGATGCATAACTTTTTTCCAGTTGCTTTCCGGCAGCCTACTGAAGTGAATTGCACATCTTGTGCTTCTCAGTGCAATCTGTACCTATAGAAACAAGTGAGGTAACCACACCACGACTGAGGAGCAAAGATTTATTACCTACTAAACCAGATAAATTGAGGTACTGAAGCTGGTGGGTATGAGGATACCTGATCATGACTCATGATCAGGTATCCTCATACCCACCAGCTTCAGTACCTCAATGTATCTGGTTTAGTAGGTAATAAATCTTTGCTCCTCAGTCGTGGTGTGGTTACCTCACCTGTTTCTATGACCACTCATGTAATAATGAAGGGTTATTTTTTACAAGAAGACATGATGGCATATCACTAGGAAATACATATGCCATCACTTCAAATTCTGTGGTGGGGTCAGGACCAGCACTGATCCCAACATGGTGGCATCCCCCATCTGCCGGCTATGTGGGGGATCTGAAACACGACCCCATTTACTTGGATGGAATTGTGCTGCAGTTCACTGTATAACCAGTGTAATGCCCTGGAGCAGGGGTACTGTGAAGTCTGGACATCTGTGGACATTTGCCCCGTTTTCCCTATGCAAAGTTCAAAACTTTTTACTTTAGTTCACTTGAAAGAGTTAACCTGCACTGTTTAACTGCATTTTATATGTATGCTGTGATATCTATCCTGTTCATTTGCACTGTATTTGTGAGGCTCTGTGGAAAGGGTTAATAAATACTAAGAGACTTTTGGGACTTTGAATGAGAAGCTGGTAATTTTCCACAGCTGCCATAGGGTTTAAAGAAGAGCACGTTTTGAAAGGGAAAAAGCTAGACTTTACCACCAAAACCAGACAGACTGACATTTTGAATGTCTTGATTTAGCTCTGTTGTTATGTCTGGAAACTTGTTTTTGTCTGGAAAAACTGCTGTGTCATTGCCATTGAGTATCATTGAAGCTCTAATGTAAGTCTATGAGAGACGGAAAGTGTTACAATGTATCTGTTTGTGCTGAGTTTCTCCATTCCATCCCTCCCACTAAAAGGTTCCAGTATAACTAGAAATGGTAAATAAGGAGAGCAGTCAGAGCCCCTAGAGTGCTGCAGTTAGGGACCAGTGCTTGGAGGGGAGACTCATGCCAGTCTGCATGAGTGACCAGAAGAAGACGCTGAGATGGGGGCACTGAGCCACAGACCATGGGTCACCAGCCCTGTGACCAAGGAGCCACACAGACTACTGAGCTACAGAGAGTGGGCCTCCAGCCTTCGGCTGGAAGAAAGAGAGGGGCGACTAGCTCAGGCCTTTCCTCAGCATCAAACCCTTCTTCTGCCAGGGAGGAGACTGGAGAAGCCAGCACTATGCCTCACCTGTATTGTTTTGCACCTGAATTCCTCCAGTAAAGAAGCACACTGGTTTACCGCAGACCCTGACTCTCTGGACTTATTTCCAATTGGGGTGCACCATGCCTTACCATCCCTTCCGGAGAGCAGCAACACAACAAGAAACCTCAACGGTGTCTGGGGGACTCAGCGTAGCATTGGGGCCACCCCAAATCCGGCCACTGCACCAGCAGATGGGGGTGCAGCTATGAAGTGTAAATGGACCAAAGACTGCTTTGTTCTCTGGGTCCTAGAGGTCAGAACCCCCCAATCATACTGTTATGGGGTATCCCAGCAAAATGAATTATCTATCCAAACTAAAGCAACCGTCAGTACAGTTTCGGCAAAGGTGGTCATTCCGAAATGTGTGATTCCTAACATTTGCAAAAAAATTTTTTTATGAAATCTGTGATTTGTAAAATTTAAAATTTCTAATATTTCGGAAATGTTTGATTCCTTAATTTTCTTTGATTTTTGAAATTTAGGAATTTCTGCAATTTCTAAAATTTATTTCTGAATCTTGAATGGCAAATCTGCTTCGTAATGTCACTGCTGCCCCCAAAAGTAATTTTAGACCAGATTCCTAGACTCCTGGGTCTAACTCCCGGCACCCCTGCAATCAGCTGTTTGAAGAGGCACTGGCACCCCCGGGAGCGCTGCGTCCTCCTCACTGCCCACCAAGCACAGCGCCGTGCATTATATAGTGGATGTGCTTTATATTGCAGCCCAGGCCCCTTCATTTGAATGGGACTGAGCTGAGCCTAGGCCATTGATGGCAAACCTTTTAGAGACCGAGTGCCTAAACTGCAACCCAAAACCCAATTATTTATCGTGAAGTGCCAACACAGCAATTTAACCTGAACACTACAGTCCAACATAGTATTTATTTCCTGTACTTTATCATTTAGCTATAATAACTTGCCTACATTCAATCCAGATCCCCCCCAGGGGCTCACAAACCCCAGGCAGACCTTCTGTCCAACATTTTACATTTACTACACTTTTTTGATAACATCGCTGCGCTGCCTGTGCCCTTCACAGCGCTTACTGTGCGAATGAATTGCAGGAAAAGTATAAAGGTGTACTGATACGCCTTAGACTTTTTCCAAGGCGCACGTGCCCACAGAAAAGGCTCTGAGTTCCCCATCTGGCCATGCGACTAATGAATGTTACGTCATTGGCCTAGGAGTGCTATGGCCTCCTCAAACAACTGATCGGCAGGGGTGCCGGGTGTTAGATGTAACTATCATAAGGATATTGTATTGCGCTCACGGAAAACCCCTTTAATAGATGGGGATGACTTGAGGACATATTTTTACTGTTGATTTTTCATTTTAGTATTTTTTTATTTTACTTTTGGACCAAGACAAAAAAGTTCTGCTACAGATTTTTTTTCTTTTATAGTTAATGTCGTTAATACAGAATACTGCCATGTAATGCACCACGCACGTGCCGCCTCTTACGATAAACATCAATATTCAGGTACGTGCAGCATTTTCGCCCACTCGGCTTCTCACGCGCTCACTACACGAGAGCTGAAGGTCATCAGTGTATGTCAGATCATTTGTTCCCCATTTATTTCCGGATATCACACAGGACGTAGTTTGGGGAGACTAAACGCTGACGACCAAATGCTGTCATGGGCTGAGATTACCAGCGGCTCTCGGGCTAAAGGCAGCATTTATTTCACGGCTTATCCAGATTGTTCCCCTACAGCAATTTTATTTCAAATGAGTCAGTTAGTTGTAAATCATGTACAAGGCCCCAGAAGCAGATGTTCCAGGTCAGAGCGAAGTGCATCAAACTATAGACCCGAAAAAGAAACACCTGATACATGTTCTACAAGTAAAAGACAGAAAGCGTACAAAACATCAGCAGGCGAGAGGAGAACAAACTAAAAAATGGATTCACATCATCAATAACTATGTATGGCGCAAACAGACTTTATACTGGGGCCATGGGAGCTTCAAGATCAGATCAAGGCCCTGCACAGGAAACCAGGAGCATGGGCCATCTGCCTCATATATGTAATAATCCATACATGAATTTATTGTATTATTTCTTTCTTTATTATTGTTCATATTATATATTACATGTTTTATTTTTTTGCATTATTATATTATTTATATTTTATTTATTATATATTAACTTGTAATTTTTTTTATGTATTTTATATATTTCTTAACTTATTTATCATATCATTGTTAGAATGTTTTCCAGGCATTACTCCAATGAATGATCATTTATTGTACCCAATGTTTGGACCATTGTCTGGTGAGGTGTACACCTTTCACTATCTAACTAGTGCTGCTGCTTTGCTACATCTATATACATACATATACATTTTTTTATATTTTATATTTATTATTATAATTTTATATAGTATTTTTTTTTACTATGCATTATATTTTATTGCCATTTATATTTTTATTATGTATTATTTAGATTATACACTGCCTGTCCAAAAAAAAGCCTTTAGCTTTGATTACGGCACGCATTCGCTGTGGCATTGTTCCGATAAGCTTCTGCAATGTCACAAGATTTATTTCCATCCAGTATTGCATTCCTTTTTCACCAAGATCTTGCATTGATGATGGTAGAGTCTGACTGCTGCGCAAAGCCTTCTCCAGCACATCCCAAAGATTCTCAATGGGGTTAAGGTCTGGACTCTGTGGTGGCCGATCCATGTGTGACAATGATGTCTCCTGCTCCCTGAATCGCTCTTTCAGAATTTGAGCCCGATGAATCCTGGCATTGTTATCTTGGAATATGCCTGTGCCCTCAGGGAAGAACAAATCCATTGATGGAATAACCTGGTCATTCAGTATGTTCAGGTAGTCAGCTGACCTCATTCTTGGAGCACATACTGTTGCTGAACCTAGACCTGACCAACTGCAGCAACCCCAGGTCATAGCACTGCCCCTCCAGGCTTGTACAGTAGGCACTAGGCATGATGGGGGCATCACTTTATCTGCCTCTCTTCTCCCCCTTATGCGCTCATCACTCTGGAACATGGTAAGTCTGGACTCATCAGACTACATGACCTTCTTCCATTGCTCCAGAGTCCAATCTTTATGCTCCCGAGCAAATTGAAGCCTTTTTTTCTGGTTTGCCTCACTGATTAGTGGTTTTCTTACGGCTACACAGCTGTTCAGTCCCAATCCCTTGAGTTCCCTTCGCATTGTGCGTGTGGAAATGCTCTTACTTTCACTATTAAACATAGCCCTGAGTTCTACTGTTGGTTTTCTTCGATTTGTTTTCACCAAACGTTTAAGTGATCGCCGATCACGATCATTCAGGATTTTTTTCCCGCCACATTTCTTCCTCGAATACGATGGGTCCCCACTATCCTTACAGTTTTTAATAATGCCTTGGACAGTTCTTAACCCAATTTTAGTAGTTTCTGCAATCTCCTTAGATGTTTTCTCTGCTTGATGCATGCCAATGATTTGACCCTTCTCAGACAGACTAACATCTTTTCCACGACCACGAGATGTGTCTTTCGACATGGTTGTTTAAGAAATGAGAAGCGACTCATTGCACCAGTCGGGGTTAAATAACTTGTTGCAGCTGAAAGATAATCGCCCGTGCAGTAATTATCCAATAGGAGGCTCAGAACTATTTGCTTAGTTAAATCCAGGTGGTGGACAGGCAGTGTATATTATTTAATGTTTATATTATATTTTTATTATATATTATTTAGATTATATATTATTTCTTATATAATTTATATTAGATATTTTTTATTACATATACGGTATATGTCATATGTTGTATATATTTTTTAGATATTCTATTTTTAATGTTTACATTATATGATCATTTGTATTATTTACATTGCATATTTCTGCTTTATTGTTTTAGTATTATATTATTTAACAAAATATATTATTTGTATTCTATATGACGTATCTTTTTTATTTTTTATTTATATGTTATTTACATTATGTCATTTATATCATTTATGACGTATCATTTTCTATTTATGTATACAGCATATAATACAGAATATAGATTTTAACATATTTTGTTTTCAATATATTTATTTTATTACTTCTACAGTTTGGAATCGATTACTGATCCTTTAATCTGGACAGTACTAGGCAGATGTAAATGCGAAATGCTAAATAAATGGTTACTAGGAGAACGCCGCCTTACATTTCCACTTAAAAATATCACGGAATCAGTAGGAAAGCTATGGGTCTCTGACTGATGGGGAACTACATTACCCAACATGCTCCTCTGCTGCTGTATTTGCCCTGGCTTGCGCTTCAGCCTTCGCTGGCAGCCTTTGATTTAATCCACTTATACGGCAATTTTGACAATTTTTGGTTGAAACGCTATAATTACAGCAGCTAAACCTGGATCAGTGACAGCGTCATATCAGCCGGTAACATCCCATACGGGAAGAGAGCAGGTGGTGATCACATTGTGCGCCGCTGTTTATTCTCATGCCAGGTACCTTAATTAGTGGGACTAGAAGGGACCACCAGCGAGGAGGTGACTCCCAGAGGCTGCACCGGTCCTCTCAATTACCATGAACGAGGAATATGTGAAGCTGGAGGCGGCTTCCCCAAAACAAAGAGAGGCGAATGTCAGCTACAGAGCCACCTGCTCACTGCTATATGGCGGGAGGCTGGGGGTGATCCTGATGATGGATTGCCGCACGCCTGTAAATCACCGTGCCGCTCGCTTCACGTCTCCAGTTCTAACCTAATAATCTATTTTGTCGAATTTACCCTATAATTTCCAGCTGGGAGAATTTCCACAGCCAGGAGGATCATGCCTATTTATTAAATTTTGCTAGAATTGTATGATAGGGTTTGATGTCACCGGTATAATGACCGTTAACCCCTTAAGGACAAAGCCTGAAAAGACCTTAATGTCCAGAAAGTTTTTTTTTTTTTTTTTTTTGCCTCTATGCATTATCGCAGCCGGAAATTTTTCTTTTTTTTTTTCACCTACGTAGCTGTCTGGGGCCTTGTTTTTATATTTTGACGGTGTGATTTATATGATTTTTATGCTGCGGAAATATAAAAAGAGCGATTTATTTTTTATTTTTATTTTTTTATGCCGTTCATTCATGTTTCACACTAAATAACCTGATCTATCATCAATCTCTCTGTTCGGGCTCATACACACAACCATGGTTTTTGCGGGTTGGATGCAGACCCATTAAGTTGAACGGGCTGCAAAAGAGGCAGACAGCACACTGTGTGCCGTCTACATCTATATGTCCGTTCTGTGGCCCCGTAGGTGAAAAAAAAAAGAGAAAAATTTCCGGCTGCGATAATGCATAGAGGCAAAAAAAAAAAACATGTCCTATTCTTGTACGTTTTGCAGACAAGGATAGGACATTTCTACAGACAGCAAGATGTACAGTTCCTCAAAATGCAGAACGCACATGGCCGGTATCCGTGTGCATGAGCCCTTACATAGTGGATGTGGATCTGCTGAACCACTTGGAACAGATTTGGCTTGGGGCTACTCTTAGTGTTATCCAAGTACCTCCCTAGTTTTCACCCTTTACAAGAATCTGGACTCTCAGAGTAGTCTCACTTCAAGTGACTGCTGACGCATGGGGGTCAAGAGGTAAAACCATGGCCAGGGACAGGACAAGGTCAGGGCAGGCAGAATAACTGCAGTATGAGGTCAGGGTGGGCAGCTCAGAGTCACAATGGAGATCAGACACTAGTCAGGCAGTGAAGGGTCAAATCTGGGAAACAGGCAGAAGTCATGACGCAGGCAGACAATTGTAGAAGAGCACACCATTGCAGAACACTAGAGGAAAGTGCCTTAAATGCCCCAAGGTGGCTGTCCATAGGGTGGGGAAGATAAAGGGGAGCATACTGGCCCTTTAAGAGCCAGAGAAAAAAACGCTTGCAAAAAGAAGCACAAGGACTCCTCCTGCAAGAAGGAACGACCAGGCTGCTCCGAAGAAGAAGAGGAAGCCCAGCCGGTACCAGCTGCCAAGGCAGGGGAGTAGGTCGGTAGAGTAGTGCAGTGGAAGTGGGCACGGACCATCTTTATAACACTATCTCAGGGGCGGATTAAGTGCATGATGGGCCCGGGGCTGTCTACCCAACTCGGGCCCCTGCCTCTATTTTAGTTTAGTTTTTTTTTTCTATATTTGGCAGCTGTGGTGCTTTGTGAGCGCCACAGTCTCTTCCTAGGCCATATGACATCACATTCATCGTTACACGGTTTAGGTGCAGCTCAGTTCCATCCGAGTGATTGGAGCTGAGCTGTAGTACCAAGCGCAGTGCTATCAAATGACAGCGCTGAGCAAAGAGGCCGCGGCGCTTACTGGAACATCGCGGTCTCCTTCAAACAGCTTATTGGCGGGGGTGCCAGGAGTCGGACCCCCACCAATCTCATATTGATGACCTATCCTGAGGATAGGCCATCAATATATAAATCCCAGAGAACCCTTTTACCTTATGCTATCTGTAGTGTTACATAGGACTGCAAAAATACCCAGGAGCCATTGGCTCCTAAACTGAAAAATTTAGGAGCCAAATTAAATTTTTAGTCGCCAAATTTAAAATACATAACGTATTTTTCTCGCTCTATAAGACGCACCTGAAAGTAAGACGCACCCCAGGTTTAGAGGAGGAAAATAATAAAAAAATATTTTTAACCTAAAGGTGGGCTAAAACATGTGCAGTACATGGGTGCATGCCTATGGATGAAGGGGGTTATAGTCATATAATATAAACACTGTCCAGTGTACCGTAATTCACCTGTGTTATAACCCCCCTCATCCATAGGAATGCACCTATGTACTGCAGTACATGGGTGTGTTCCTATAGATAAGGGGGCTTATGGTCACATTTAATATACAAAGGCCAATTATGGTACAATCCCTGGACAGTGTTAATATTAAATGTGACTATAACCCCCCTCATCCTAAAGAGTGCACCCATGTACTGCAGTACATGGGTGTATTCCTATAGATGAGGAGAGGTCATAGCCATATGTAATACGTATTTGTCCAGGTCGGCCCTTGAGCTCCCCTTCTTTATATCCAGGCTGTCACTCACCAAGTCTCAGGTAGAGACAGCCCAGTAGTTCCAGGGGAAAGCAGTGCTGACTCGGGGGGCGGAGGTTCAGTAGTGGCGAGCAGTTGGTAGTGGCGAGCGGTCGGGCAACTGACTAAACTGATTGGTGGAGGCGGCAGAGCAGCAGTTCCCTCCGTGCTCACCACCAATCAGCTCAACATACAGGGCAGCAGTGCCGGAGCGCGTCACAGTAAGGGAGGGAGGTATGGTTCGGAGGACAGCACAACGTCAGTGTTGCTAAGCAACAGCAGACTGAGCGCTCACCCGTCCTATTAAACAGCCTGCAATGTGACGGCCATATTTCTGGGCATGTTCGCTTTATAAGACGCATTGGAGGAGGAAGTGCGCCTTATAAAGCGAAAAATACGGTAAATTATAATTAAAAAAACTTGGAGGAGAAGATGAGACGCAGCTCAGTAGTGAGCCAGCTCTACATATAATAGAATACAGCACTAGAGATGGACGAACATCTGCCGGGACGGTTCGCGAACACGATCAAATGTTCGCGAACCGCAATTTCGCGGCGGGTCCCATTCATTTTAATGGCAGGCGAACCTTCAGCTCATATTTGCAGCCAAGAAATACTTACTAGAAGTGCACAAATAGTCCCACAACATGGACAGTGACACCAGATGTATTATTCCAATTTGCGATCTCCATTCATAATTTTTCTCAATGCGAAATATCGGCAATATAATTTTTGCGTACACGCATGCGCGAATGCACTATACAGTACCCAAATGCACTAAAAGGAAAGTATATTGGTATATAACACCCTGCTACAATCAGTTTTTTTGGGGGGGCGACTGGTATATCACACCAGTAGAAATTATTTGTTCCAATAACGCTTGTCCCTCTATATACCTGCGGTATCGCAGCAGAACCGCACACAACTGCCGCACAATACAAATGCACTATAATATACTGTCTAACATAGAAAGTATATTATAACATTGTACACGTCCGTAAGTGTTTTGCGGATCCAAAAAACACGAACACCGGCAATGTGAATTCCGCAATTTGCGGACCGCAGATCGCCGGCACTATAATAGAAAATGCCTAATCTTGTCTGTAATTGCAGACAAGAATAGGACATGTTCTGTTTTTTGGCGGAAACGGAAGCACGGATCCGCAAATAAGGATGCGGACAGCCCATTCCGGCCCCTTTGAAAATGAATGGGTCTGCACCCATTCCGCAAAATTGCGGAACGGATGCGGACCCATTTTGCAGACGTGTGAATGGAAAAGAGATCCCTCAAAATGAAAATAAATTAAATTATTAAAGTTAAGCAAAAAGCATAGATGTGGTCGGCAATAACAAGTGCTCGGCGGCACCAAATCAGAAACCATATGTCCTACCACAATCCGGGGGGTTCCAGTGCACATCCATGAATCCCGGAGGGAAAGCAAAAAACATCCATCCCTGGGCTAGATGATGATGTGGTATTGAAGGACAGGGTGGGCAAAGAACTGTCCCTGATATTGCCCTACAGGGGACTACTATTTATGGCGCAATATGGGGGGGCACTATGGAGAAGAGGGGACGCATCTACTGGGTGCCCTATATACTGGCACAATATGGGGGGCACTATGGGGGCCCTATATACTGACACAGTATGGAGGGGGCACTATGGAGAAGAGGGAAAGCACTATGGGGGCCCTATATACTGGCACAATATGGGGGGAACTATGGAGAAGAGGGGACGCATCTACTGGGGGCCCTATATACTGGCACAATATGGGGGGGGACTATAGAGAAGAGAGGAAGCACTATGGGGGCTCTATATACTGGCACAATATAGAGGGGGCACTATGGAGAAGAGGGAAAGCACTATGGGGGCCCTATATACTGGCACAATATGGGGGGCACTATGGAGAAGAGGGGACACATCTACTGGGGGCCCTATATACTGGCACAATATGGGGGGGCACTATGGAGAAGAGGGGAAGCACTGGCTCTCATTATGGGGGGCTCTATGGAGAAGTGGGGGGTAAAGGAGCACTATGGGGGCATTTACTGGGGGCCCTATTTACTGGCACGCATTATGGGGGGCACTATGGAGAAGTGGGGAAGAAGAGCACTATGGGGGCATTATAAAGGGGCATTTAATACTGGCAAGCATTTTGGTGCCACTATGGGGAAGGGGGAGAGGAGCATTATGGAGGCATCTATGTGGGGCAGTCTATAGGGGCATTTTATACTGGCACATTATGGAGGACACTATGGGGACAGGGGAGGAGCACTATTAGGCATCTTCTGGAGGCACTATATAGGAGTATTTTATACTGTCACAAATTATACGGGCACTATGGGCACCTAAGCTCAACTGGGGGCACTAAGTGTTTTTTCTAGTGGCACACAGTACAGGTCATTGGAACACATGAGGGCATTCTGGGGACATTGGCTCTACTGGGGCCACTAAGATATATTTATATATTTTTTTTGTCTTTTTTTACTGACACACAATGGGGCATTTTTTGCACTGGCGCACACTATAAATAGAATTATTACTACCAGGGGCATTATGGTGGGCTTTATTACAACTGGGGGACTATGGGAGCATTATTACCGTACTTCTGGGACACAATTACGGTTGGGAGCACTGTAGGAGCACTATTACTACTAAGTGCACTCTGGCACAGTATTATCACTATTGTTGGGATTTTTGGGAGCACTATTACTGTGGGGGCACCCTGGCACAGTATCAGCTTAGTCCAGTTGTTTTTGGGGGACAGTATGGTTACACTATTAGTGTCAGGGACACTATTTGCAGGGTGCAGTTATTTTTTAGAGCATTGTGTTCCAATAATTATTGAAGGGGGCGCTATTTGTGTGTAACTAGTATTTTCAGGGGGTTTATCAGTTTATGGAGTATAGTTTTGGGGGTGCATGATGGGATTTTGAGAAGGTGGGAGGATGATGGAAAAGTAGGAAACTAAGATGTCTGTCAAACTCTGCAGAGAGAAGAGATGGCTGAAATAAATCATCATGGCGGTCTGGTCTGAATGGAGAAGATAAAGAAAGATAACATCTACATCAAAGGAGACATCACTGGATGTAAGAGGCATGTGGGACTGTATTAGGCTACTTTCACAACTGCGTTTTCCAGCTGAGAGCAGCCTGCCAGAATTCACTTGATCCGGCACTGCAGACTGAATGCCCACCGCCCCAACTACAATGGGGTTCTGCCCACAATCGGGATGGGGGAGGGGGGTGGATGAAACTGCCCTGAACGCCCCAATTATAATCCGCCACTGATCTATATATCCATCCATCCAGGGGCGGACTGAGAACTTAAAGGGGTTCTGCACTTTGTTTAAACTGATGATCTATCCTCTGGATAGATCATCAACATCTGATCGGCGGGGGTCCAACAACCGGGACCCCCGCTGATCAGCTGTTTGAGAAGGCAGCGGCGCTCCAGCAGCGCCGCGGCCTTCTCACTGTTTACCGCTGGCCGAGTGACGTCACGACTTGTATCAACTGGCCTGGGCGGGGCTAAGCTCCATTTAAGGGAACGGAGCTTAGCCCAACCCAGGCCAGTGATACTAGTCGTGACGTCACTGGGCCTGCGGTAAACAGTGAGAAGGCCGCGGCGCTGCTGGAGCGCCGCTGCTGGAGCGCCGCTGCTGGAGCGCCGCTGCTGGAGCGCCGCTGCCTTCTCAAACAGCTGATCGGCGGGGGTCCCGGTTGTTGGACCCCCACCGATCAGATGTTGATGATCTATCCAGAGGATAGATCATCAGTTTAAACAAAGTGCAGAACCCCTTTAAGTTCTCAGTCCGCCCCTGGATGGATGGATATATAGATTAGTGGCGGATTATAATTGGGGCGTTCAGGGCAGTTTCATCAACCCCCCCCCCCCCGATTGTGGGCGGAACCCCATTGTACTTGATGGGGGCGGTGGGCATTCAGTCTGGAGCGCCGCTGTCTTCTCAAACAGCTGATCGGCGGGGGTCCCGGGTGTGTCGGACCCCCGCCGATCAGATGCTGATGATCTATCTAGAGGATAGATAATCAGTTTTAACAAAGTGCAGAACCCCTTTAAAGTGTCCCTGGAGAAAAAACTAAAAGTAGCCCCATGTTGTAGACAGGTCCAAACTGAAAGAAGGTGAGGCAATACAAGTAGGCATGGACAGCAGAGGTAGGTGGGTTCAGCAATATTGTAGTGCAGCATAAAATACCGCCCCAGCAGAACCAAGTATCATAGTGCAGCACAAAATACTGCCTCCTCTGCTGCAGTATTTAACAGTATCACCTTCCGGAGGACTTGGGAACAAAAGGGTCCACCACCCATTCACTACATTTGGAGTGCTGCCTCATCCTTGTATTGTCTATCTATCTATCTATCTATCTATCTATCTATCTATCTATCTATCTAATATCTATCTATCTATCTATCTATCTATCTATCTATCTATCTATCTATCTATCTATCTATCTATCTATCTATCTATCTATCTAGGATATTGCTCTATAATAATGCCCCCTGCTCAGGAGACAGAAGTGTAATCACATATCATGGATATACGAATGTCCTGAAGATAATTCCTCTGACCTGGTTACGATCAAAATGTACACTAATGCCTCTTGTACAGCATGCAGTATAGGGGGTTGTACACTTAATATTGCGCTGAGAAGCGAGTTTATTTAGACCTAAGCGTAGCATTGTGGATGTGCGATCCAGTTCTGTTTTTTTCCCCTTGATATATACAATCATCTAATAGCTTTAATTGGTGTTAAAGTAAATCCATCTTATTTTCTCAAGGAAAAAAAAAAAAGAAAAGAAAAAAGAAATGCAGCTCAATAGAAGAGAACATTAGCCGGCTCCTTGTGTTTGCCTTTGAAGCCTTGGAGAGCAATGTTCTCCAGTGCTGTAATTAACGGCAAAAAGTTATTTGTGCTTTGCACTTTTCTACGTTTAAAAATGACGCCAGCTCTTCAGTGACCATTGCTCTTAGTTTTTCAACCTCCTAATTTCATTATGCTTGACACAAAGCTTCACTTCCGCCATGTAATTACTGTATAAGTTATTTTATTCGCACAAAGTTGTAATTTTCACAAAATTAGTCGGACCGCTTCAATTATGTAAATTGGATCTTGAGAATATAATGACGGCATTTGAGAGGAGAACAAAGCGCCTCGCCTGAGCTCGACACTCACCATACAGACGTACAACAATGGGCTTTATTATTAGTACCATCGCAGACGTTCTCTTGGGCATACGTTACATTTGGTTTCGCACAGAGGGGGTGACATTATTGTCTTAAAGGGAATGTGTCATCAGAATATGACCTACTTTTTAAAAAAAATTTAAGGTCGTCTTTTTTTCATTTTCCATGTCACTCCCTATTTTTAAATTTTTTTTAAAATCCTGCAGTTTTCATAATAGACACTTCTATTGTGTAGCAATCAGTTCTCATCTGTCACCTCACTATCATCACAGTCAGGATTACAATGACAGGTAACACAGGATCACGCCATTCACAATAGGTGATGTCACAGCTTGTCTACTCCCCCTCCCTGCACAATGACCTCAATACAAGTCACAGATAATGTCCCCATCAGTCTCCCATAGAATTTAATCTCTAGACTACAGGATCCTTTGGTCCACATAGCTGCCATAAAGCAAATCTCTTAATGCTGTTAACAGTATAACAGAAATGACACACAGGATCACATCATTCACAACAGGTGATGTCATGGCTTATCTACTCCCCCCTCCCTGCACGATGAACTCTACGCAGGTCACTGAGCATGCCCACAACACTCTCCCCTTGAAGTCAATCTCAAGACTACATGGCTGCTGTAAAGCAAATCCCTGAATGCTGTTAACAGCATAAGGGCTCGTTCACACGAACGTGTGAAGCCCGTGATGTGGACCGCAAATTGCGGTCCGCAATGCACGGGCACTGTCCGTGGGGCAGGCGCATGGGGAATCACAGACCTATTCCCTTGAATGGGTCCGTGATTCTTCCGTTCCGAAAAAAGATAGAGCAAGTTTCGGTTTTCCGTTCCGCACCTCCCGATTTGCGGACACATTGAAATGAATAGGTCCTCATCCGTGATGCGGAATGGCCACGGAACGGTGCAAATGCGGTCCGCGATATGGCAACGGGCATCACACGTTCGTGTGAACGAGCCCTAACAGCAATGACAGATAACACCTATATGTAGATAACACAGGATCACATAATTCACAGTAGGTGATGTTGCAGCTTATCTACTCCCCCCTCCCTGCACAATGACCTCTGTGCAGGTCAGAGAGCATGCCCTCAACACTCTCCCCTAGAAGTCAATCTCCAGACCACATGGCTGCTGTAAAGCAAATCTCGGAATGCTGTTAACAGTAGCTTGGGCTATCCCCATAATCATGTACAGAAAATAGAATGAAAAAAATAAGGTGGAACATTTTTTTCAGGTTGTACAGAATTAGAGAAACAAGGCCGATTTATTTATTTATTTATTTATTTTTTGTTTACAAAAACAGCACCTCCGCTGCATGTGGTATCATAACTCAGACCCAATCACTTCAGTGAAGCTGTGTTGCCATACCAGACACAACCTGTGAGCTGGTGCCCTTGGATATTATACTGGAAAGTGTGAGTGGTGGTGCCCTCTTTTTCTTAAAGGTGTTGGCCCATCTGATTCCGTTTCCCCAGTAAGTGGATGGCATCAGTGGTATCTGGCAGCCACTTATCTCTTCCACACGTGCATTCAGCCACCGATAGTCTTATGGCACCTTTAGCGATACAAGGTCTAATCATAATTGCGGGATGCCTGTATTGAAGTCTACGTGAGCTCTTGTTTTGTAACCGTATTACGGTCGGTTCACTCTGAGGTTACTTCTGCTTGAATGGCTGTAAAATTAGAGAACATTAATCTCTACTGAGAATAGCACGTTAGATAAGCGAGCGAGATCCTGTCATGGCCCATATAACACTCTGGATATTGTCATTTTTTTTCTTTATACTGTAGATACTGCACTAATCATTTAAAACCACCCGTCACCATGTTTCTCCTATAGTATGTACATAGTGAAGGGGGAAGGGGGGAGGGAGCGCCTGTATATTGTACTTTATTTATTGTATTTTCTAAATTGCACTGTAGGAGATGATCGTTTCAATTTATGTAATGATAGGTAGGGAACGGTGCAGCCCTGAATTCTACCCACACCACTGTCCCTACCTACTTGGATGTTCCAGCCAAATAGCGCCTCCCAACTTGGTGACGGTCCCTGCTCTGACTAAGTGCACGGGTCCTAACCAGGAAAAGAAGGGGTAGAGAGACTAATCAGGTCAGAAAGCAACACCAGAAATGAACAAGCCAAGCCAAATCCAAACCAGGAGAAGACATATTTAGCAAAAAAATGAGAAAGTAGGTCAGAAAAGGTCAAATTCAGATAACCGGTAATCCAGAGAGTAGTAACAAGCGCTAGTGAAGCAGGAACAACAATCCCAGGCAACTATGTCTAGCAGTTGCCTTTTTAGGAAGCATGTGACACCGGAGCAGTTCCTTATTGGCCCGACGCCCCTGTTCCCCGTCTGAGGAGCTACTATTTCAAGGAATGATGCCAGCAGGATGAAGGGCCAGGGCCTGCCACAGGAGTGTCGGCTGGTGAGTCCATGGCAGTAAATACTTGTATTCTCCATAAATTTTACCTTTTTCCTTAGAATTCTGCCTGGGACTGTTCCTCTTTTATTCCTCCCGGAAATGCATGACTAATTTGAGAATTGTGCATTAAGATTCCCTAGGTCAACAGGAAGAAGAGAAAAAGAGAGCAACGTTTTATAGGAAGGGCCGTTTTGGACAGAGGTAAGCACTTGTGTTTCTCACCTGGGAAGGTTGCGCAGGAAGCGCAACACTCGACCCGGGCCTGTTGTGTATTGCTAAGATCTGGTGCCACACTGAGGACATCAAGAAGTTGAGAGTGCAGGATACAGCAATGGCACAACCAGGTAAGGCCAGATACTGTGCGCGTTTGTATTGTTTGAATGATTGTTGTTGGATGTTGTTCTTGGTCTGATAAAGGGGCCCGTCCGGCCCAAAACACGTGACCTGTAAATAACAAAATCTTTCAAATGATACAAACATATGTAGACTTACCTGGTTGTGCCGCTGCTGTATTCCACACTCAGTGATTGACCCTACAGTCTGCTCAGTGCAATAGTGTGAGACTTGGTAGAGGAGCATCCCATAGAGAAGAGGAATGGAAACCCCCAGTTGTCAACTTATTCCTATTTTTCTAGGAGGAACAACAGAAGAACAGCACAATGCAATGTTCTAGGCAAAGTGAATACAAAAAGTACATATGTATCCATCCTTATGTTTCCACTTGGATTGATATATCCCAAGATGAGTGGTGTGTGAGATAATCAACTTTAAAGGGATTCTGCCAGCAGTTTTGACCTTGCTAAACTGCTGGCAGCACTAGGTGGGAGCTGAGGAGAAAGTGCCCGGGAGGCGGAACTTCACTGTGAAGTGCTCTCTGCATTGAGCTGCTTCAAGCCTCTCCCCCCTGCTCTGACTGACAGCTGTAGTGGTCTCCTTGTTGGATGCTGCAGCTGTCACTCAGAGCAGAGGGGAGGGGCTTGAAGAAGCTTATTGCAGAGAGCACTTCCCAATAAAGATCCGCCTGCTAGGTGCTTGCAGGAACAGAATCTGGCAGAATCAAACTTCATATTCGCACTACTCCTGTCCTGATAATCGATGCTCCTCAAAAGGTGTTTGTCTTGCTCTCCCCAACCCCTATCTAGTGCTGTCAGCAGGTTAGTATACTGACAGTTTCCTTTAAAAAAAAAAACATATGATTTTTGCAATACTTGTTCATGCTATGTATGTCTTTGTGTGGCTGTGATGTGAATTGCACCCTGTCCGGGGTTGTGCTAGCACGTTGCAATAATGTGTCTTATTTTCTGGGAAGCTTGCAGAAACATAAAGGTGGACACATCTGCATTTACTAAAACAGGACCTCTTGTGGAACCTGACCTAGAAGCCTCCTTCATCCTGCACAGGCCTCCATGATGACGTATGGCCTTGGTGAACCTCCAAGTGACCATCTCCAGATCTGGAGAGTTTACAGATTGCCAGGGAAATTGTCACTAAAACCCTGCATTTTAGGTGAAAATAAAGAGTTACACAATACTCGACAGCGACTCAGAATTCATTTATTTCAATAAAATCTACCTGCCAGGAACATTCAAGAACCAAACTTTATCTGGCCATGACAAAGTGCCTCCATTTTTGGTGCGTCTACTGGAACGACGACTCTCCGCTTCCCAGTACAAATACCCCAGTAAATTCTCATTTAGTACACAGTAATTTTATGCTACTTTATGTCTCTACGGTGCGCTTGTATTTTAACAGGCTTGTGCTTCTCAGTGCTTTACAGTACTCATCAACCAAAGTGATAGCTGAGAGGAAAGTGTGTTTTCCGGGCCGTATTTTAAGATATTATTACTATTAATGAAAACAAACTATCTTTCTTTCTTGCCGAGCTTTGGGCGAAGCCCATAAAGACGAGTGATGTTCACTCATAATGAGGAGCCGCAAAATAAATGTCCGTGATAAAGAAGCCCAACTTATTACTGAATTTGTAATTTTTGCTTCTCGTTTTGCATACAGCTATATACAGTCAATCGATGTGGAGCCTGAACGGCTAAGGGGGGAAGAGAGTAGCCCAAGAATCAGGGCGTATTGTATGACTTGCTTAGGAAGCAACCGGTTAATCTTTGAAAAAAAATATGATACGGTCAACTTTTGTTCCCATGAGAAGATACTGAAGCATCGCAAATTAAAAGGTCGTACCACAAAAATATTCTACATTTTTGAAACCAGCGCCTGGATCTAATTACTTTTGTAATTGCATATAATTAAAAATGTAGTATATCAATTGAATTATTCAATACAATCTACCCGTATAGCGCCACCTGCTGCTTGTCCTTTTCATTATTTCTTTGTCCACCTTGGTATCTTCGCTGAGGTGGTCGCACATGCTCAGTTCTATCCTTTAACTGCAAACAGTCCTATGTACTGTTACAGGCATGCTCAACTTGCGGCCCTCCAGCTGTTGTAAAACTACAGCTCCCACCATGCCCTGCTGTAGGCTCTTCAGGCATGCTGGGAGTTGTAGTTTGGCAACAGCTGGAGGGCCGCAGGTTGAGCATGCCTGTACTGTTCGAAGCTGTGACAGCTACAGGAAGAGAGTTGCAACAGAAATGACACACTCCCTTAGCTGTGATAGGGATAGAGCTGCAGCAGAAAGGATGCACTCCCATGAGCTGTGACAGGGAGTGAACTGCAGTAAATAGGACATGTCCTCTGAGCTGTGGCAGGGAAAGAGCTGCAGCAGTAAGAACATGCCCCCTGAGTGGTAATAAGGAGAGAGCTGCAACAGAAAGAACACCCCTCCCCCCTGAGCTATGATAGGGAGAGAGCTACAGCAAAAAGGACACACCTCACTGAGCTGTTACAGAGAGTGAAGTGCAGCAGATAGGACACCCCCCCTGAGCTGTAATAGGGAGAGAGCTGCTGCAGAAAGAACACGCCTTCTGAGATTCCAGCCTGAAGAAAATCTAGCAGAACTATTGGAGCAGGGAATAAGAAGATGTCTGGATCCATGTGAGGTGCAGGGCTGGTTCTAGCTTTGCTAAAAAGAGATTGTCATGGACTATATGATGTTTGATTTTCATTTGCTTACACTGATCATGGTATAACCCCTTTAAAGGAATATTCCCATCATTATATGCCATAAACATCTGATAGATGCAGTTCCCATTTGTGAGACGCATCTTCTGACGCCGGTTGTTTGCAAGACAGCAGAACTTGACTTTACCTTTTCCCAAGTCCTAATCACTATCCCTTGGTACACAGATCCCCTGGGACTTAAGTAAAACAGAATTACATAAGAACCAGACAGTCTGAAGAAAAGATATGTGAAGCATGTATCAAACAACAAATACAGATTAATAAACTCTCCGAAAGATGTCAGATGGCAATGGATGAAGGAGATAGAGTCTAGAAATGGAGCAGCTGACAGCATAAAGGTGGAGAGCTATAAATGTAGGAATAAGTCCTAGCAGAAACTGACCCTGAACTGCTAAGTCCAACAAGACCGTAGAAAATCAAAACCCAAACAGCAAACGGGAAGCTGAACCCACAGCAAACACAATATAATAAAGACAACGATAAGACTAGGGAACCACAAATCCAATCCTAGGATGCAGCAGAACAAAGCCAGTGGATGAGGATTCAAAATTCTAGAAACAACTGCACAGAGCTATCGCTATACCTGACAAAGAGGCACAGAAACTAAAAGTATTTAAAGGCATAACAATCAAAAAGCCCCTTCCAGCAAACACCAGACCAAGGAAGTTGCTAACAGAACCAGATACGGGTGTAAGACAGTTTCTTAGCCTCAAACAATTTTCCTGTTTCTCAGTAACCTTATCTTGAATGAAGGAATGGGGGAGTATGTCCTATAGTACGTACACCGCCACCTCTCCAGTCCTCCTCTGCCTGGATGTGGCTGTCAGTGGCCATCTCACGAGGCGAGATGAGGGTCAGGTCGGCCTATGGCTCACGTACTTATCTGAAGGTATTATGCAACTAATTTGGGGTCTGGTCACATGAATGCTCATCCTTCACATATTCTCTTGACGAAGAGAGGCCAATGAGTAGTGGTACAATACCTCCACACAGGTCAGGTTTACTGCAAGATGTTCTTCAGTGCAAATCAGACAAAAGCTTCCCATTCTCAACTGCCTCACTCGGGTTCCCTGCTGTCAACATCCACTTTGACACTGCTGCAGCCAATCACTAGCCACAAAAGTTACCAGACCCCCTTGCTTCATGTGACCAATTGACCTGACACAAAGGGAGTAGTCAAAGCGGATGTCGACAGGCGGGAACCCGAGCGAGGCAGCTGAGACCGGGAAGCAAAAGAGCCAATATCCAGCGGCAGGGAGCAGATAAGTATTCTTTAATTTTTCAGGTCTGGCCAGGAGAGGGGGTTAAAAAAGGACCCTCAAAATAATTTTCTAGAACAATTAAATAATTGTATATATACATATATATATATATATATATATATATATAGTACAGACCAAAAGTTTGGACACACCTTCTCATTCAAAGAGTTTTCTTTATTTTCATGACTATGAAGGCATCAAAACTATGAATTAACACATGTGGAATTATATACATAACAAACAAGTGTGAAACAACTGAAAATATGTCATATTCTAGGTTCTTCAAAGTAGCCACCTTTTGCTTTGATTACTGCTTTGCACACTCTTGGCATTCTTTTGATGAGCTTCAAGAGGTAGTCACCTGAAATGGTCTTCCAACAGTCTTGAAGGAGTTCCCAGAGATGCTTAGCACTTGTTGGCCCTTTTGCCTTCACTCTGCGGTCCAGCTCACCCCAAACCATCTCGATTGGGTTCAGGTCTGGTGACTGTGGAGGCCAGGTCATCTGGCGGAGCAACCCATCACTCTCCTTCATGGTCAAATAGCCCTTACATTCAAAGTTTTCCCAATTTTTCAGCTGACTGACTGACCTTCATTTCTTAAAGTAATGATGGCCACTCGTTTTTCTTTACTTAGCTGCTTTCTTCTTGCCATAATACAAATTCTAACAGTCTATTCAGTAGGACTATCAGCTGTGTATCCACCTGACTTCTCCTCAACGCAACTGTATATAATTCCACATGTGTTAATTCATAGTTTTGATGCCTTCAGTGTGAATCTACAATTTTCATAGTCATGAAAATAAAGAAAACTCTTTGAATGAGAAGGTGTGTCCAAACTTTTGGTCTGTACTATATATATATATATATATATATATATATATATATATATAGTAGGGTTTTGCTCTGGTAGACAGGTTAGCGGACGCAGTATAGAGGCAATCACAAGTCTTTAACTTAAACAGTTCGGTGTTTATTCACCGTTCTCAGTCTTGGTTCACACCATGCAATGTCCATAGAACAAAATCATCACCTGGTTAGCAGTTTTCCACCCACAGTCCACAGAAGGCTTTAGAGGAGCCTGTTTCCCAGCATGCGGCTCTCAGTCTTTTAGCACGGCACAAATTCACAAGTCCCCAGCTTCTGTCAGATGGAGGATAAACCACACCTAGCTGAGACTGCTGGCTGGGTTTTATATAGGCCAAAAAGACCCGGCCTGGAGCATGGGGAGAAGCCACCCACCTAGCACTTTCGCTACTCCCAGTAAGAGCCGGCCTGGATCGGCTTTACAGCCATACTAACAAACAACAGTGTCAGTCAGCACTAGCTGCCGCTGACACTGAAAACTACCGGCTCTTACCTCACCGAGGCCAGGAATCTTGGTGACACATACCTTTCATCAATGACGGCCCCTTGCGCCTTCCTACAATATATATATATATTTAATTAATTTATTTATTTTTACATTTTTTATAGGTTTTAGAAGAGGATGATAATAAAAAAATAATTTTCAGTAGACCTCAAATCCCCAATCAGACCTCAGATCAAACCCCCATGTTAATAGGACCCCCAATCAGACCTCAGATCAGACTCCCAATGTCTCTAAGACCCCCAATCAGTCCTCAGATCACACCCCCAATGTTAATAACACCCCATTCAGACCTCAGATCAGGCCCCCAATGTTTATAAGACCCCCAATCAGAACTTAGATCTGACCCCTATGTTAATAAGACTCCCATGTTAATCTGAAAAAAATAATTAACTTACCTATCCTTCTCCGACTGACACTCCTGAGATCTAGCATTCTTCCTGCCGTGCTGTGACCAGAAGTTACACAGCATGAGGTGACAGAGCACGCCAATGTCCTTACACTGTGCACAGGTCACAACACAGTATGAGGAGCCTGCAGGAGAAGACCAGGAAATGGTGAGTACAGACCGAGCACAGGGAGTGCTGCATTCATCACTCCCAATCCTCCTGTACTAATAAGCGTTTCCATAATGGAAGATCTCATTAGTATTCACCCCATACGATGCACTGACATTTTTGTCCCCCTTTGGACAGTCCTTGGAGAAATGGGTCTAAGCCCTTGTTTGTCCCATCCTTTTGCTATAGGGTAGGACTCCTTGAGGACTGCTGTCACGGACGTTCCCGTGGCAGGTACCAGGAGATCGGAGAGACTGGCAACTCGTGGGTTAAATTGACAAGTTCACTGTGGATCTTATTGTGTCTGTGTTTTGGTGAATGCCACACCCCTTGCTTCAGGTGTTGCTTGTTGGTAATTAGCCTTCCCCATTAGTAGCCGCTTCTCACTCTTGGAGGTGCGGTTTATAGATTTTCTTCCTGCCTTCTAACTAGCTGGTCGGTTGTACTCTGTGGTGCTTTGGCAGTTGCCAGTTTTCTACTTTCAGATAAGTCTTGTCTTTTCTTATTGTTTTGTGTTTGTTATATTCCCTGTTGTTTGTATCTGGGCCTGAGACAGAGACTTCCATTCGTCCATCTGGGGAGGAATGGGTTGTCTCTGGTCCTAACCTCATTCCAGGGCCTTACAGAGATATAAAGGCATAGGTATCCTGCATATGAATATTCCTACCTTAAAGGTATATTCATATTGATAGGTAGTTAGGGCCCGGATTAGGGTTGTTTAGGAGGTGACCTGTTTCTTTCCTAGTTTCCAGGCCCAGTTACTGTTCCCCTTCCCTCCTGTGTTTAGTGTGGAGTTTTTCCCCCACACTGATTGTGACAACTGCCAAAATGGCAAAGGGGGGGGGGGGGGAAGGTGGGATGCCTGCACCATAATAGGGCTCTATTTTGATCCTTGCTATGAGGCTCCCTTGTTTTATGCCCAGATGTAGCAATCACCATCTATCCTCTACCTGATCATCGTGGGATTTTCATAGTGCTGCGCCATCCTAATTCTCTCAGTATGGGGCGCTACATCTGCAGCCACTGTGAAATCCTCGGACATCTGTCTAATACAAGTCACTTGGTGACTATTAAATCTCTGCCGCAGGAACCACGCAAGAGCGAGAGCCCAGCCGCAGAGCTGTCACCGGGCCTTTCCTGTCCCTGTCATTACAGGATTGTAATACAGCGATGGTCTCTACCTGCGTGTGAGAGGATGCACAGCCGGGGTGACTTTTACTGCGTGAAATTGAACGTCTTCACTGTCGCAGCTTGAGGCATCTTGCCTGCGATTCTTGCGGGAAATGAAGGTTACGATCACATCATCCTTAATGCAGTAATGGAGGAGAGGGAAGGGAGAGGGGCAACAGGGCAATCGCTTCACTTTCGGAGCGTTACGTTATTCATTTGTGTGCCAATACGCGTGTTATAGCCATGGTCCGGCACTGAAGGGGTGTCTAATCTCCGCTCGTGAAGTGACAGGCCTTCCTGACTGTGTGGAAGATTGCTTCTAGTTCTCATTGCCTGGCGGATAAAGCAGATCGAATTCAATGCAGCGTCTCACGATTGCTGCACATTCCCCCATTGGGCTAAGCCCTTTTATTTTGCCCTGCTGCAAATTTTCACCTTGTCAGTGGAATTTTACCCTTTTCACCTTTTGCTTAGCAGAACCCCCCATGTGGTAGACAGGACCTCCTGCTTTTGATCTTTACAGTAGATGAGTAACAAGCAAGTTTTGTATGGAAAGGTCCCCGTGTCTTGCTGCAAACAGCCATAACTTAAAGCGGCACCTTTGGGATTCATACCTATCTCTAGAACAGGGGGCACTGCAGACCCCATCCTGTATCTTCATTTGAATGAATAGATCGTGTAGTATAAAGCTAAGAGTAACGCCAACTGGGACAATGGGAAAATAAAAATGCAGCAACAAAATGGGATATTTTTAAAAGCATCCTAAACCCTAATTGTGAGGTACATGTCTTATGGGAATAAAAGGGTGAGGAACCAATGTGGATAAAAAGAAATGTTAAAGGAAGAAATAAAGGACAACAAGAAAGCATTTAAATCACTAACACAGGAGGATAGCGAGGAAGCATTGAAAAGCTATAAGGAAAAAATAGAATATGTAAAATACGAATAAAAGCAGCCAAACTAGAGACAGAGAGATTCATTGCTAAAATAACTCTAAAATGTTCTTCAATTATATAAATGGTAAAAAGTATAAATCTGAAGGTGTCGGCCCTTTACAGAGTAATGAGGGGGGAGTCGCAGAGAGTGATGAGGAGAAAGCAAAGCTATTAAATATTTTTTCTCCACTGTATTTATTGATGAAAATGAACTGTCAGATGAAATGCAGAATGCAAAAGTAAATTTCCCATTAAAAGTGCCCTGTGTGAGACCCAGGAAGAAGTACAGCAGCTTCTTAAAAATATTAAAATAGACAAATTGCTGGGACCAGATGGCATACACCCCTGTACCCTAAGAGAATTAAGTAATGTCATAGCCAGACCCTTATTTCTAATATTTAAGGACTTTATATTTACAGGGAGTGTTCCACAGGTTTGGCGCTTAGCAAATGTGGTGCCAATATTCAAAAAGGGTCCAAAAACAGAGCCCGGAAACTATAGGCCGGTAAATTTAACATCTGTTGTGGGTAAACTGTTTGAAGGTTTTCTAAGAGATGATATCTTGGAGAACCTCAATGAAAATAAGTGTATAAAATTGTATCAGTGTGGCTTCATGAGGGATCGGTCATGTCAAAGTCATATACTGTATCTTGACTTCTCCATAGCATTTGACACTGTACTACATAAAAGGTTAGAATATAAAATTAGAAGACTTGGACTGGGAGAAAATGTTTATATGTGGGTAATTAACTAGTTCAGTGATAGAAAACAGAGGGTGGTCATTAACAGTACACATTCAGATTGGGTCATCGTCAATAGTGGAGTACCATGGGGGGCAGTATTCGGCCTTATTAGGCCAAACATAGAAGAGGATTCTTTACGGTAAGAGCAGTGAGACTATGGAGCTCTCTGCCTGAGGAGGTGGTGATGGTGAGTTCACTAAAAGAGTTCAAGAGGGGCCTGGATGTATTTCTGGAGTGTATTAATATTACAGGTTATAGCTACTAGAGAGGGGTCATTGATCCAGGGAGTTAATCTAATGCCTGATTGGAGTCGGGAAGGAATTTTTTCCCCCTTAAGTGGGGAAAATTGGCTTCCTCTGGATCAACTTGCATGATAACAGGCCAAACTGGAGGGACAAATGTCTTTTTTTTCGGCCTTATGTACTATGTTACTATGTTAGGCCTGCACCTTAACTCTTTTACAGGGTCAGCTCACCTGCAGGCCCTCAGCTAATTATACCTAATAGATAATTAGCGCGCATGCTGCCTTGCTTGGATGTGGTAGCCGTAGCCGTTTCTCAGGCTCCCTCTCCAGAATCGAACCATGATTCCCCGTTACCCGTGGTAACACTGGGGTTTGCGCTGAAAATAAGATCGAAAGTTGATAGGGCTGACATCCGAATGGATCGTCAACGTCACGGGGACGTGCGATCGGCCCCAGGTTATCTAAAGTCACCAAAACGGCAGCAGGCCCTTGCTCCAAATGTTTTTGAGGGTCACCAGCAGGTCATCAATCATAATTTTTCATGGCTGTGTATGATGCCCTCCTTTATGTGTAACAATGGGTGTATTGGAGTGCCGATTCCTTGTAATTTTTGGCAGCCCTTTCCCTTAGTGCATAGGCTTTATGAGTGTAGGAGTCCCACTACCTGAACAATTGTACCACAATGTGAATGAGGCCCTCCTTTATGTGATATACAGGTTGTATCGGAGTGCCTCTTCCTTGTAATTTTTTGGCAGCACTTGCACTTTATATACAAGTAAATATACAGGAAAGAATGTTTCCTAACAATTTTTCCTCTAAAATTGATTTTTTTTCCTTCGGTTTTGTGCGTATTATTGTCAGTCTGTAAAAGTGGCGTACTACTCGGACAACATCGTTCCCTGCAGCGACCTGGGAGTCCAAGATGCATCCAGATATCCTCCCCATGCTGTTCCCGAACCATTTCAGTGGTGTTTCCATCAATTTCTGACATTTTCCTATGAACCAGACACCCTCCCTCTTCAGAGCAGGGGGTGCCTGGAATAATGCTCGGGTTCTCCCATTGACTTCCATTATACTAGGGTGCTCGTTATAGCACCCGAGCATCCCGATGTGTTCGGCCAGAGCACCGAGCATCCCGATGTGTTCGGCCAGAGCACCGAGCACTTTGGTGCTCGATCTAAACTATCCACAATCCCTTTCTGTCGGCTAAACTTTCTCTAGATCTTTTCCCTTCTGAGGGCTGGAACATAAGTTGCTTATGAGTTGTAAGGGAATGTGATCTCCCTACAGGAGCTGCTACAGCACAGTCACTTGACTTCTCATCTAAAGTCATCGTCTCCAGAGAAGTCACTCTCATCATCCTCTACACTGTCACTTGGCACACTAAAGTTTCTCTGCTGAGCGCTAGGCAAGCTCCGCCAGCGCTGCTCATGCTGATTGGACAGCACAGTTGCTGTGTCGCCCCATTAATAGGATAATTAATGTAATCCATTTTTATTTATTTTTTAACCAGACACAATCCCTATTCTCTACTAATTCCCATTAATTGCCAATATACTGTACATTGAAACTCACAGAATGAAGAAAATCTTGAATTCTGCCCCCGACTTATCACAATGGCCCCTAATTATGATCTTAATACTGACCATTCCTGTTGTGCAGGTGGCTCAAGCAGCATCTTCTAAAAAGCTTCTCCTTCTAATGTGGAAATTAGAAGAAATTTAGAATTTGCTTTTCCCGATGACGGCAAAAAAAAAAAAAAAAACTGGTTAAGAAAATAAATGTTAGAGTTCCAGATTTGTTTATGAAACCTGCTTATCATATTCTGCAGACTGGAGCAGCAATGGCCTATTTTTTAATAGTATTTCTAATTAAGAGGAAGTCGAACATCTAGGATTTATCAGAAAGATGCAGACCTGCCAATTTCTTTGAAGCCGAAAATGGATATTTTTGTTAGTAGTCTGGTCTCTTTGAAAGAAAGGGGCAGTGTTCAGTGTTCACCTGAGTCATCGGGATGAAAATAGGACCGCAATTCTCCACTGAGCAGAAATCAGACTCCTGTGTCTTCATGTACCCTAAGACTACTGATTTATCGCATACTGTAGAGATAGTGTGCCTCTGTGCAAAGGCCCTAAAAATAATGGAGGCACTGCAAGACTACTAAAATATTAAAGGCACCCCCTATTCATAATACCTACTAGTAATGTTCTACATGTGACAGAAATATCTTTCCCACATTACCAGTAACAATTATACCACTGCACCGTAGACAGAAATATAACTATGACAATACTACCCCCTGTGCACAAGAATGTAATTATTATAGTACTGCTCCCAATGTACAAGAATATAACTACTATAATACTGCCTCCTATGTACAAGAATATAACTACTATAATACTGCTCCTATGTACAAGAATATATCTACTATAATACTGCTCCTATGTACAAGAATATAACTACTATGATACTGCCTCCTATGTACAAGAATATAACTACTATAATACTGCTCCTATGTACAAGAATATAACTACTAAAATCTTGCTCATATATACAAGAATATAACTACTATAATACTGCTCCTATTTACAAGAATATAACTATTATAATACTGCCTCCTATGTACAAGAATATAACTACTATAATACTGCCTCCTATGTACAAGAATATAACTACTATAATACTACCTCCTATGTACAGGAATATAACTGCTATAATACTGCTCCTATGTACAAGAATATAACTACTATAATACTGCTCCTATTTACAAGAATATAACTACTATAATACTGCCTCCTATGTACAAGAATATAACTACTATAATACTGCTCCTATGTACAAGAATATAACTGCTATAATACTGCTCCTATGTACAAGAATATAACTACTATAATACTGCCTCCTATATACAAGAATATAACTACTATAATACTTCTCCTATGTACAATAATATAACTACTATAATACTGCCTCCTATGTACAAGAATATAACTACCATAATACTGATCCTATGTACAAGAATATAACTATTATAATACTGCCTCCTATGTACAATAATATCATTACTATAATCCTGCCTCCTATGTACACGAATATAACTACTATAATACTGCCTCCTATGTACAGGAATATAACTAATATAATACTGCCTCCTATGTACAAGAATATAACTACTATAATACTGCTGCTATGTAAAAGAATATAACTACTATAATACTGCTCCTATGTACAATAATATAACTACTATAATACCGCCTCCTATGTACAAGAATATAACTACTGTTATACTGCTCCTATGTACAAGAATATAACTACTATAATACTGCTCCTATGTACAAGAACATAACTACTATAATACTGCTCCTATGTACAAGAAAATAACTAATATAATACTGCCTCCTATGTAGAAGAATATTACTACTATAATACTGCTCCTATGTACAATACTATAACTACTATAATACTGCCTCCTAAGTACAAGAATATAACTACTATAATACTGCTCCTATGTACAAGAATTTAACTACTATAATACTGCCTCCTATGTACAAGAATATAGCTACTGTAATACTGCTCCTATGTACAAGAATATAACTACTATAATACTGCTCCTATGTACAAGAACATAACTACTATAATACTGCTCCTATGTACAAGAATATAACTACTATAATACAGCTCCTATGTACAAGATCATAACTACTATAATACTGCTCCTATGTACAAGAATATAACTACTATAATACTGCCTCCTATGTACAGAAATATAACTAATATAATACTGCCTCCTACGTACCAGAATATAACTACTATAATACTGCTGCTATGTACAAGAATATAACTACTATAATACTGCTCCTATGTACAAGAATATAACTACTATAATACCGCCTCCTATGTACAAGAATATAACTACTGTTATACTGGTCCTATGTACAAGAATATAACTACTATAATACTGCTCCTATGTACAAGAACATAACTACTATAAACCTGCTCCTATGTACGAGAACATAACTACTATAATACTGCTCCTATGTACAAGAATATAACTACTATAATACTGCTCCTATGTACAAGAATATAACTACTATAATACTGCCTCCTATGTACAAGAATATAACTACTGTTATACTGCTCCTATGTACAAGAATATAACTACTATAATACTGCTCCTATGTACAAGAACATAACTACTATATTACTGCTCCTATGTACAAGAACATAACTACTATAATATTGCTCCTATGTACAAGAATATAACTACTATAACACTGCCTCCTATGTACAAGAATATAACTACTGTAATACTGCTCCTATGTACAAGAATATAACTACTATAATACTGCTCCTATGTACAAGAACATAACTACTATAATACTGCCTCCTATGTACAAGAATATAACTACTATAATACTGCTCCTATGTACAAGAATAAAACTACTATAATACTGCCTCCTATGTGCAAGAACATAACTACTATAATAATGCTCCTATGTACAAGAATATAACTACTATAATACTGCCTCCTCTGTACAAGAATATAACTACTATAATACTGCTCCTATGTACAAGAATTTAACTACTATAATACTGCCTCCTATGTACAAGAATATAACTACTATAATACTGCCTCCTATGTGCAAGAATATAACTACTATAATACTGCCCCTATGTACAAGAATATAACTTCTATAATACTGCCTCCTATGTGCAAGAATATAACTACTATAATACTGCTCCTATGTACAAGAATATAACTACTATAATACTACCTCCTATGTACAAGAATATAACTACTATAATACTGCTCCTATGTACAAGAATATAACTACTATAATACTGCCTCCTATGTACAAGAATATAACTACTATAATACTGCCTCCTATGTACAAGAATATAACTACTATAATACTGCTCCTATGTATAAGAATATAACTACTATAATACTGCTCCTATGTACAATAATATAACTACTATAATACTGCTCCTATGTACAAGAACATAACTACTATAATACTGCTCCTATGTACAAGAATAAAACTACTATAATACTGCCTCCTATGTACAAGAATATAACTACTATAATACTGCTGCTATGTACAAGAATATAACTACTACTAGCTGAAGTATCCACTTTAACAGCCACCCACCCTTTAACACTGCCCCCCCTCCACAGTGCCCCGTCTCCTTAAAATGGGGCCTCCACAGCAGCCCACCCCCTTAACTTTGACATTTACGGCAGCCTGCCCCTTTAACAGTGAGTTAGACAGCACCCCACCCCCCTGACAGGGACCTCCACAGGGTACGCACCCTTAACAGTGACCACTACAGCATCCGCCCCTTAAAACTGACCATATGTTACAGTCCCCTTAACTGACCTCCACTGTACCCCGCTCCCTTAACAGTGACCTCACAGTACCCCGCTCCCTTAACAGTGACCTCACAGTACCATGCTGCCTTAACAGTGACCTCACAGTACCATGCTGCCCCTTAAAAAGTGGTCTCCACAGTCCCCTCCTCCCTTAATAGTGAACTCCACAGCGGCCTGCCCTCTTAACAGTAACATCCACAGCGCCCTCCCCTTTAACAGTGACCTCCACAGAGGCCGCCCCTTTATTATTGACCTCCACAGTACCCCATCTCTTTAACATTGATTTCCACAATAACCCACCACTTTAACAGTGACCTCCACAGAGCTCTGTTCCCTTAAAATGTGACTTTCACAACACCGCACCCCCTTAACAGTGACCTCTAAAGCACACCGCACCTTAACGCTGACCTCCATAGCGGAACATCCCCTTAATTGTGACCTCCACAGCAGTCCGCCCATTTAACAGTCACCTCCACAGCATTTCGCTCCCTTAACAGTGACCTCCACAGCGGCTGCCCCTTTATTAGGGACCTCCACAGTACCCCGTCTCCTTAACAGTGACTTCCACAACACCCCGTCCACCTCTACAGCAATCTGCCTCTTTAACACTGACCTCTATAGCGGACCATCCCCTTAACTGTGACCTCTACAGCAGCCTTCCCCTTGGGTAGCCAGAGGTCCGGTTTTAGAACGGACAGTTCGGCTTTCAGACTCCCTATCCTCTGTCCGGCACAGGGCCTGGACGGACACAAGGATCTCCTTTTGAACAGCTCACTCTCAGACAGCAGCACTGTGCTGTCTGAGCATGAGCTGCAGGGAGAAAGTCAACCTCCCTCACCCCTGTAGCTGACAGAAGTTGATTTTTACCTTCATGTTTTCAATACCCGTCGGCCGCAAGGGGGCGTGACCTAACCGAGTCGGAGGCGTGGCTTAGCAGGACCTGGGGGCTGGGTTTTTAAGTCCGTCTTTTGAGGGTGGCCTGAATGGCCACCCTACCTGACCCCTTAACTTGTCATTACACCTAGAGGCTCTGCTCTCTCTGCAAGTGCTGCGTCCTCTGCAGTTTGATTGACAGAGCCAGGTTTGATGATGTTTTCACTGTTTTTAAGCAAAAAAAAATAATGCTTTTGCTGAAATAAGTTTTCTTGGTGTAAATTCTTGTGGTAATACTTAAAGTTAATACTTAAAGTTATTCTTAAAAGTCCAACAGAACAATAAAAGACAATAACAATGGGGTTGTCTCATGAAGAGTCATAGCCGGCAAGATGCAGTTGTTCATGACCACGTGATCCTGCCGCTGTTCTACTGCCTCATAGGCTTCTGGCCAAGTGGCCTGTGGCCCATGAGGGTGACCGTGAGGATGGGAGCCACAGACTCCTGTGTCCCTCAGTAAACTGCCGTCCCCGTAGAGGCAGGCCGGCCACCGCCTGAAGCGAGATGCTCATCTTGTCTCTTGGCAGATGCGTGAAAGATGCCGTTTTGAAGTCTTTGGACGTTAAATTAACAAGTTGTTGATTGATCTCTGCCGTGATCTATGGTCCGTGCTGGTGATTCTACAGTTGCAATGCAGATTTGTCTTTTTTCATTACTTTTTGTCAATTACATCACCGGACAATGGCGAAAAACGTTGCATATCAACAAATATCTGCCTTTGTTTGGCATTTGTCATGCTCATTTGTGTCGCAAAAAGATGCCAATGGTCAGAAGCTTTTTTGGCCATCCCAAATCTATAGTGTATGGTCAGAATAAACATTTGTGGTCCACCCATAGTCTATATTTGTCCAGTGTCTTACCAGACCCAGATCAGCTCTGCAGTGATGCCCCAAAGTCTGTATTTCTCTTGTGCCTGGGGCTAAAATGATACCTAAGGTACAGGAGTAACGAGCAGGACCATGCTGTTAATGGGGGGGAAGGGAGTGTGTCAGACCCCCTCCGATATGATATTGATGACCTGATGACCTACCCTTAGAAAAAGTCATCAATATATGGAGATTGGAAAATGCCTTTAAAGGGATTGTCTACCACGGCCTTCACAAATTGAAGAGTATGGCCAACTAAAATGAAGGACACACTATAGAATAAAAAAGTAGATTTTTGGAAGTAGTGTGATAATTTTTGTAAAACTGTCATATTTTACTGAAGTCTCCTAAAACATAGGGGTAACTTTCCCTTGTGTTATAGGCACTTTTGGTGGTCTGGTGAGACTTATGGCTACCTTTTCCAGGTGAGATGATAACAAAGTGTACATCATTTTATTCATGGTTAAGGGGTTAATGATATCTAAGTTTATGGGTCTACTAAGAATAAGCATTCCTTGATGGTCAGTGGACCTTCAGTCCTGATGGATTATTTTTTTCTCGAAGAACTTTAGAAAGAAAACAACAGATTGGGGAACAGCTGGCCCACCAGACTAGAAGAAATTTTTCTTAGGTCTCATCTATTTCACAGAATATGTACAGTGCAATCTTCAGTGGAACAATCAAAATAGTCATACAATGCATAGTTGAAGATGTGGTCAGTGCTGAAACTTTAATAGTCACACCAAAGGCCTGAAGAGGAGTCCAAACCCAGGGAGACCTCAAAAACACAAAAGGAAAGTGGCTGGTCATATTGTAGCATGCCATCATAACCAAAGAAAGTAAATACTACATAGTGGTGCACATACGCCACATGGCATGATGAGAGGTCAACTATCAGAGGTTCTTTAAGACTGTGATCAGCAGTATAACCCACATAAACGGTAATAAGCTTGAATACACCTTCTAATCAGGAGTATAATTAGTTCACGCCTCAATGGTGACCACCAATGGTATTATGTTCTACTGAATTTTGAGGACCTTGTTGTGGTAAACTCCAAGTTTCCTATCTGAACCTTGCCTCACTAGAGGACCCTTTGGTTGGCCAATCCAAACATTAAGCTCTAAGCAGCCACGGATAGGCTTCAGTATAATCCCTTAAAGCTCCACAAAGTCAAGATTCAAGAGTACAATTAGATCAGGCCTCTATGGTGACCTTTGGGGTTCTACAACTGACAGATGACCCTAATGTTTCCCAAAAACTTGTGGAAAGTGTGATATTCTTGATCAGTGGAGACACCTGTGTAGTTTTTATTGGATACATGGGCCATTATCCTTAATAAAGCGCCCAAATTAACTCAAAAATAATAGGTGCCAAAACCATCTACACATGTTGTTATGTTCTACTGAATTTCTTGGACCTTTTTGTTTTCCAATCTGAACCTTGAACTTTTCGGCCAACCCAAACATTGAGCTCTTAGCAGCCATTAACAGGCTCCAGTATAATCCCGTAAAAAGCTCCACAAAAGTCAAGATTCAAAAGTCCATTAGATTAGGCCACTATGGTGACCTTTGAGGGTTCTATAACTGTTATGTGACCTCAGTGTTTCCAAAAAACTTGCGGAAAGCATGATATTCTTGATCAGTGGAGATACCTGTGTAGTTTTTATTGGATACATGGGCCATAATCCTTAATAAAGCGCCCAAATTTACAAAAAAATTATAGGTACCAAAACCATCTACACATGTTGTTATGTTCTACTGAATTTCATGGACCTTTTTGTTTTCCAATCTAAACCTTGACCCTTTGGACCAACCCAAACATTGAGCTCTTAGCATACATGAAAAGGTTCCAGTATAATCCCGTAAAGCTCCACAAAAGTCGATTCACAAAATCTAAAGCGTTTAAACTCCCTAATCTATTTTATAGCCGACATCTAGACTGTTACAAGAATAGCTAAAACCATCTTGACTCAAAGTAATTACACAATTGTAAAATGGTTGCATTGAAAAGTTAAAAGAGAAGATGGTAATTATGATGGTTTGTGTGCTGTTATCTGACATGTGTAATCATCTCCCCGCTATCAATAAACAGGCTGAGGCTAATTGGCTGGATGCAAACCTTCATAATTAAGCTGCAAAAAATGGGGCTAATTTTCAAAAAAGGAGAAAATGAGATGGTTGATGATTGAAGAGTTAAATGACAATAATTGCAATGAAAAATCTCAATTATCTCATCAACACCCTAACGAATCAAATTAAACTTGTGACTTAATGGGGGAATCCAAGTTATTTTTTTGTTTACTGACTATAATGTTGGCAACAAAGGTTGTAGCAATACCAGATGATGGGTCCAATATCAAATGGCTCCCATGGTTATAATTAGAGATGTAGAATCTGTACCTCCCACTATTCACCAAATTGCTACGTGAGCATTTCCATAATGGAGGAGTGAGGAATGAGGCACTGCCAGCGCTGCCTGTACTCACCACTCCTTCCTGGTCTTCTTCCCTGGGGCAGCGCAGCACTGTCCTGACTGGTACAGCATCAGGACCTAATATTCACTCTATGACCTGATGCTGCACACAGTCAGATGAAGACATGGGAGCTGAGAATGCCAGACCGGGATCGACGGAGCAGGAGAGGTAAGTTAACTCATTTATCTGAGGTCTAATGGGGGTCTAATTGGAGGTCTGATAGAGGTCTGACATAGAGATCTAAAGGGGGTCTGACATGGTGGTCTAATGGGGGTCTGATCTGAGGTCTAATGGGGATCTGCCATGGAGATCTAAAGGGGATCTGACATGAATGTCTAAAGGGGGTCTGAACAGAGGTCTGATATGGGGGTCTGATTTGAGGTCTGACCTGAGGATCTGATATAGGGGTTTGATCTGAGGATCTCATATGGAGCTCTGATTTGAGGTCTTATATGGGGGTCTGATTTGAGGTCTGATATGGGGTCTGATCTGAAAGGTAATGGGGTATGTAAGGGGGTATTGTTTTGTACTGGTGCACATTATAAAGGAGTATTTTGTGTACTGGCGCACATAATAAGAGGGTAATTTTTCACTGGCACACATTATAAGGAACAGTTTTTTGTACTGGTGCACATTGTAAGGGGGTAGTTTCTTTACTGGCACACATTATAAGGGGGGATTTTTTTGTATTGGCACACAATGTTATTACTAGTATGGGCACAATAGGGGCATTATTACTACTGGGGCACTGATAACACTATTGTCACGCTTCGGTGTGGGAGGGAAACACCACACCATGCATAGGAGGAAAGGGGGGAACAGGGAATCAGGCCTGAGAACTAGGGAAGGAAGGAAAATGGACACCTCCTAGTGAATAGTGTTAAGAGCGAATATTCGAATAGCGAATTTTAATCGCGAATATCGGCACTTCGAGAATTCGCAAATATTTAGAATATAGCGCTATATATTTGTAAAATCGAATATTCATTTTTTTGTTTTTTTTTCTAGCTTGTGGGCCAATGAGAAGGCTTTGTCACAATTTAGCAACACCCCTAGCAACCAATAGAAAAGTTGCCTACCCCTTACTATATAAGAACCTCCCACCCATTTTCTAAAGTTTATTGCAGTTTTTGCTGTGCTCTGTGCTTTGTTGTATTACATTAGACAGTTAACTTATATATATATATATATATATATATATATATATAATACAGATCGTCAGTGTAGGTTAGATTGATCTATAGTGTAGCTGATAGGTTCTGCTGTCCATACATACATGCTACAGACATAGTGCTGTGATGTCACAAGTTGCACGTATTGCGAAAAAATATGCGCATCACTAATTACCGAAAATATATTGGAGGACTCTATCTGCATATAAAGCTATTCTAATGTTCTGCCGTGCCAACCATTTTCTCCAGTCTCAGGAAACTTCTACCAGCTTAAAAAATTTAGCATAAGTGACACACGCCTGTATTTCGCTGCATTATGAGAATATTACATTGCCGATTTTGACAATCAAGAATATAATCTCGAATTTGCGAATATATGACGAATATTCTACAAAAAATTAGTGAAATATCGCAAATTCGAATATTGCGCCTGCCGCTCATCACTACTAATGAAAACCCTAACCAAAATCCTGCCCGACTACCAGTATGAACAGACCCCAAAGGTTGGTGAGTTCATACGCAGGAATACCTAGAGTCCTATCAAGCCCTATAGGACCCTGGTACTAATGGCGAGACTACCTGTTCCTTCAAAAGGAAGGACGAACAGGAGTCTCCTACAGGCCTAATACAAACAATAGGGAAATGCAACACACAGAACCCAAACAAAATACAAAAGGGAAATAGAAAGACTTAACTTCAAAGGAGCAATGGAAGCACCAGGAACTCAGCCTAGATCCAACCACAATCTATCCAAAGGTCCAAACAGAAGCTATAAACCGCACAGCATTGTGGGAGAAACAGCTATAAATAGAGAAGGTTAAATGACCCTAATAGCCACACCTGGGGAAAGAAGGTGAGGCAAGCACCAGAAACAACACAGATGTCATTTGATCCAAACGGAAAACATGTCAGATCAAACCACGTGTTGCCAGTCTCACAGATCTCCTGCCACCTGTCGCGGGAACATCCGTGACGACTATGCACTATGCAAACTATGATAATTATTTCTATTGGTGGGACTTTGGAGAGCACTATTACTGTGGGGCATCCTGGCACAGTATCAGCTTAGCACAATTATTTTGGGGGGGCATTATGCTTTCATTATTAATGTCAGGGACACTATTTTCTGGGGGCAGTTATTTCTTAGGCACTGCGTGAAGGGGCACTATCTGTGTGGTATCAGTATTTTCAGGTGGATTGTTTCTGCTGTATAGTGTTGGGGAGCAGGCACAGTATTGTGGGTGACAGGATAGGGTGTTGAAAAGGTGGGAGGAGGATGGAAAAGTAGGAAACTAAGACGTCTGTTTGTCAAACTCTGCAGAGAAGAGAGATGGCTGAAAGAAATCATCATGGCGGTCTGGTCTGAATGGAGAAGATGAGGAAAGAGAACATCTACATCAGAGGAGACATCACTGGATGTGACGCTATATTATCCTGTATATTTCGTAGCGCTGTATGTAATGTTTTCCAAGTATGTCTTAAACCAGGCATGCTCAACTTGCGGCCCTCCAGCTGTTGCAAAACTACAACTCCCATCATTCCCGGACAGCCTACATCTATCAGCCTACAGCAGGGCATGGTGGGAGTTGTAGTTTTACAACAGCTGGAGGGCCGCAGGTTGAGCATCCCTGTAAAACAGTAGGGCTGAAGGGAAGGGGTTAGGTTGAGAATTTGGCATGGGGGGGGGAGGTGCCGTTTCAATTTTTGCTTCAGGCAGCAGAAAGGCTATGTGCACCCCTGCCCCTTGCCACAAAGCACTGAGAGAACGGGGGTCCAAGCTGAACTTTTGCACCAGGGTCCATGAGCCTTTAGCTACTCCCCTGCCCTTTAAGCTTTGTAGTTTTTTTTTTTTATATGCAGCAAATGCATTCAGGAATAATTACAAAGTACATAATACACAGCAACTGACACAATTTCATCCCTCGTACCCTCTGCACGCCGCTAATATATTACCCTTAAAACCTATTAAATAAATCCTTTCTGACAGATGCATATGTTAATGTCACTCTTTGTGCACAGGCCTCCTTTGCAAATCTTTTTTGGACTTGTACCAGTTTTGGGATGTGCAGATCAAGCATTTTAAACTTCAATTTTTGTGTGTGTGTGAAACGTGATTTAAGCTGTGCCAGGGCTGAGTGGAGGAAATCACTGTTCAGCTACTAATTGCGAAGTGAGGAATTTTTTCATGTAATTTTATTTTATTTTTTTACTTTTTGTAGTTTGTGCCAAGATTTACTCAAACATATCTCTATGGCAAAAAAAAGTTTTCACTTCATACGTATTATTGTGCTGTGGTATGAAAGTTGACCTAAAAAAATCCCTTTCATTTTCTAACATTTTTTTCCTCTGTAATTAGCCGTTGAGTTGTCCCCTCCTGCCACGTTGTTAAAATTTCTATTCAGCCAGTTAGTTCCCCCCCTTCCCCTAGCATTCCCTCATGGAACTGGGAATGCTAGGAAACAAAAAGTATAGACCTGTTAGACCCCCCTCCCCAACAGGGGCTGCTGTGAGCGTTTCTCTGATCCTTAATAAGGAGTGAAGGATGGATCGCCACATAAGTAGGCAAATTGACTGCTAATTGTATTTCCTCAACCGTGCAGTATTTGATGTTTGGTGTAAGTATTTTTGGTATTTTGTGATTAAAGGGCATCTGTCAGCAGTTTTGTCCCTATGACACTGGCTGACCTGTTACATGTCCGCTTTGCAGCTGAAGGCGTCTGTGTTGGTCCCATGTTCATATGTGCCCGCATTGCTGGGAAAAATGATGTTTTATTATATGCAAATGAGCCTCTAGGAGCAACGGGGGCGTTACCATTACACCTAGAGGCTCCGCTCTTTGCAACTGACGCGCCCTCTGCAGGGATTGTAAAGGTGATCATGCATGGGCCTGACTTCTCTTAAACTCATTGAAAGTGTAGAGGGCGTGGCAGTTGCAGAGAGAGCCTCTAGGTGTAATGGTAACACCCTCGTTGCTCCTAGAGGCTCATTTGCATATATTTAAACTTTTTCTCAGCCATGTGGCCACATATGAACTTTCAGCTGCCATTCGCACATGTAACAGGTCAGCCAGTGTCATAGGTACAAATCTGCTGATAGGTGCCTTTTAAACTTAAAGGGCGCGTACACTTTTTGCTTTCTTTGTTTTTCCACGAAAGAAGAAAAATAAATCAACCTAACAATTTTGATAAAAAAATAAAAAACAAAAAACAAATATATATATATACTATTTTGAGTGTGTGTGCAGCGACCGGACCTTAGGTGCAATACGTGAGTGTTGGTGGGCCGATGGGGGTAGTAGTGAATAGAAGGACAGCACCTGGCCTGTCATTTATATGTAATGGGATGCCACCACCTAGTGGTGAATAGATGTAATGCAGTTACCAGCCTGCTGTGAGGAATTTGCAGCTATTACAGACAACATTGACATTAGCATGACATGACAATATAAAAGGTTTAGAGACCCACTTCTAGCACGGAGTGGGAAACTGCAGTTGCTATGCAGACCTGTGTGTCTCTGAGGTTACAGACTACAAACAAAACCTATTATCAAATAAGAAAAGGCTCCACCAGCAAACTACTGGAGCTCAGCCTTTCAGTTACCAGCTGAAAAAAGAGATCAAATCAATAGAAATATAGGCTGGCTCACAGTATTTTTGCATTAAAATTTTTATTATTACACTAAATTAAATGACTTGTACCATCATACAACATACATACATGCATACATGTGTAAATATAGATATATAAGTGCGGAGCTCACGCACAATCCTATATAGTTGGAGTACTCCTAATAGGACCAAATGGCTAGAGTGAGGCTGCAAGAGATATTCAAATGAACCGCTTGTATGTCCAGGACATGGATGGCAAATTGCCAGGTGATTGAAACAAAAGTTCAAACAAAGATTTCAAAATGTCCTTGCTGTATTCTCATCAAGAGAGGTTCTGCATTCACATAACCTGTAACAGATCTTAGCCGCAACTGTTAGGCAGTGCTCCACTTACTTTTTCGCTTGCGGAGCAAGATTTCAGACAAGCTCACTCAGCGTCTCACGTGTCCAGCCAGGTAATGAATCGCTGGGTTAGTGACGCAGGCGTCTGAAGCCGTCAGACCAACGGAAGCTGGTTGAGCTGAGCTGAGCTGGTGATTTCCTTAGCCTGTCAGGCCGGCAGCAGTAGATGTAACAAGGTTTTACCTTGATTTGCGGCAATAGTGACACAGGTGTAGTCCACTTTTTGAGTAGTTAGTGAATGCAAACCTTTAAAGCGGTATGGGACGTCTTCGGATACTTTAAAAATCCTCAAAGAACTGGAAATTTAAGCAAAGTCCTCCTCTTGCAAAAAACCGCACCGACAGCCTTGGTCTCTATACACACTAGACGCGTTTCGGAAACAAGTTCCTTCCTCAGTAGATAATCATAGAATGCTCTCTTGCAGCCTCACTCTAGCCATTTGGTCCTATTAGGAGTACTCCAAATATATAGGATTGTGCGTGAGCTCCGCACTTATATACCTATATTTACACATGTATGCATGTATGTATGTTGTATGATGGTACAAGTCATTTAATTTAGTGTATTAATAAAAATTTTAATGCAAAAATACTGTGAGCCAACCTATATTTCTACAAACAAAACCTGCGTAGTCTGATCAGGGAGTCATGTATAAGCCTACTCTCTTTGCCTCCTTTTCCTGAACTAAAAGTAATAGAAAGTAATAGAAGGTAGTGGAGATCAATACTTCAGGACTGCAGGATTTGACTACACAAGGTTTGTAGTCTGTAGCCATGGAGACACATAGGTTTTCATAGGAACTTTAGACACAAAATGATAGCAGACTTTGAAAACAGTGAGTGAAAGATCCAATGATAACAGTAACTTTTTGATAAAATATATTTTTGGAATTTATTCATGTACTAAAGGATCAGGAAATGTAAAAATATCTAATATGTGATTACTTTAATATATATACATTATTGTGAGGATTCGCTCTGGTAGACAGGACAAGCGGACGCAGTATAGAGGCAAACACCAGTTTGTAATTAAAAAAACTTCAGTGTTTTATTCACACTTATGGCAACAAAACAGTATGACAGTCCATTTTCTATTTTGGTGTTCGTTCACACCTAGACTGTTCATACAGCAACACAGTCACCTGTTATCCTAGGTGTTAGTTCACACCCGATCTGCATTACTCAGGACCGAGCAGACCTCCCAAACTCAGACCTCCAGCCTAGCACACGGCTCAGATTCCAATCCAGCGATTGCCAGAGCTCCTCTGTCAGAGAGAGAGGTAATCACACCCAGTTGACACTGCCGGCTGGGTTTTTTATAGGCCAGTCAAGACCCGGCCTGGAACGTGGGGAGTAGTCACCCACCCAGCACTTTGACTACTCCCAGTAAGAGCCGTCCCGGATCAGCTATACAGCTATACTAAATAGCTAGGTGTCAAAGAGCAACTGATGCTGACACATGAAAACTGGCTCTTACTCCACCGAGGCCAGGAACCTTGGTGACACATACCTTCCCCCAACGACGGACCCTTGTGCCTTCCTACAATATATATATATATATATACAGTCAGGTCCATAAATATTGGGACATCTACACAATTGTAACATTTTTAGCTCTATACACTACTACAATGGATTTGAAATGAGACGAACAAGATGTGCTTTAACTGCAGACTGTCAGCTTTAATTTGAGGGTATTTACATCCAAATCAGGTGAACAGTGTAGGAATTACAACAGTTTGCATATGTGCCTCCCACTTGTTAAGGGACCAAAAGTAATGGGACAATTGGCTTCTCGGCTGTTCCATGGCCAGGTGTGTGTTATTCCCCCATTATCCCAATTACGATGAGCAGATAAAAGGGTCAGAGTTAATTTCAAGTCTGCTATTTGCATTTGGAATCTGTTACTGTCAACTCTCAAGATGAGATCCAAAGAGCGATCAGTGAAGCAAGCCATCATTATGCTGAAAAAACACAACAAACCCATCAGAGAGATAGCAAAAACATTAGGCGTAACTGTTTGGAACATTTTTAAAAAGAAGGAATGCATCGGTGAGCTCAGCAACACCAAAAGACCCGAAAGACCACGGAAAACAACTGTGGTAGATGACCGAAGAATTCTTTCCCTGGTGAAGAAAACACCCTTCACAACAGTTGGCCAGATCAAGAACACTCTCCACGAGGTAGGTGTATGTGTGTCAAAGTCAACAATCAAGAGAAGACTTCACCAGAGTGAATACAGAGGGTTCACCACAAGATGTAAACCATTGGTGAGCCTCAAAAACAGGAAGGCCAGATTAGGGTTTGCCAAACGACATCTAAAAAAGCCTTCACAGTTCTGGAACAACATCCTATGGACAGATGAGACCAAGATCAACTTGTACCAGAGTGATGGGAAGAGAAGAGTATGGAGAAGGAAAGGAACTGCTCATGATCCTAAGCATACCACCTCATCAGTGAAGCATGGTGGTGGTAGTGTCATGGCGTGGGCATGTATGGCTGCCAATGGAACTGGTTCTCTTGTATTTATTGATGATGTGACTGCTGAAAAAAGCAGCTGGATGAATTCTAAAGTGTTTCGGGCAATATTATCTGCTCATATTCAGCCAAATGCTTCAGAACTCATTGGACGGCGCTTCACAGTGCAGATGGACAATGACCCAAAGCATACTGCAAAAGCAACCAAAGAGTTTTTTAAGGGAAAGAAGTGGAATGTTCTGCAATGGCCAAGTCAATCACCGGACCTGAATCCGATTGAGCATGCATTTCACTTGCTGAAGACAAAACTGAAGGGAAAATTCCCCAAGAACAAGCAGGAACTGAAGACAGTTGCAGTAGAGGCCTGGCAGAGCATCACCAGGGATGAAACCCAGCGTCTGGTGATGTCTATGCGTTCCAGACTTCAGGCTGTAATTGACTGCAAAGGATTTGCAACCAAGTATTAAAAAGTTAAATTTTAATTTATGATTATTATTCTGTCCCATTACTTTTGGTTCCTTAACAAGTGGGAGGCACAGATGCAAACTGTTGTAATTCCTGCACCGTTCACCTGATTTGGATGTAAATACCCTCAAATTACAGCTGACAGTCTGCAGGTAAAGCACATTTTGTTTATTTCATTTCAAATCCATTGTGGTGGTGTATAGAGCCAAACATGTTAGAATTGTTTTGATGTCCCAATATTTATGGACCTGACTGTATATACAGTATATATATATATATATATATATATATATATATATAAATGTTGTTCTGATGCTCAGTGGTAGGATGTTATTCCCAAGTACATATCAGAATATACCACGGCACTCAGTCAGGAGATGCATGGAGAGCTGAATAAGGTCCTGTTAGGACCAAAACGTTGGCCATGTCAAATTAACACTATTGGATGAATCAATAAAAACAAAATTTTTGCATTACTATTAGCTACTGAGTGCCCTGGTGTATTCTGATATATACCGTATTTTTCGCTTTATAAGACGCACTCCCCCCCCCAAAAGTAGGGGGAAAATGGACGTGCGGCTTATAAAGCAAATACTAGTGAGCACTTCCATTATGGAAACGCTCACTAGTATGCATTAGGTGCCGGGAGTGGGGAAGAAGCGCTGCAAGCGCTTCCAATACTCACCCTCCATGGTCTTCTTGTTAGGGCCTGCGTTCCTCTGTCCTGACCCCGTACAGCATCAGGACGTAGTGTGCACACTATGACCTGACACTGCATGCAGTCAGGTGACAGTGCAGCGCAGGCCGGAGAGGACAGCAGAGCGTGTCGCCGGACCCGTTGCGGAGCCGCGGCACAGGAGAGATAAGCAAGTTTTTTTTTTTAGTCTGATGGGGGTCTGAAAGAAAAGGGCTGATCTGAGGTCTGATGGGGGTCTAAAACCTAAAACAAAAGGGATGATCTGAGGTCAGATGGGAGTCTTAAAGAAAAAGGCTGATCTGAGGTCTGATGGGAGTCTTAAAGAAAAGGGCTGATCTGAGGTCTGATGGGAGTCTTAAAGAAAAGGGCTGATCTGAGGTCTGATGGGGGTCTAAAACAAAAGGGCTGTTCTGACATGGAGGGCTGATATGGGGGTCTGATGTTATGTCCTGATATTTATGGGGGTCTGATCTGAGGATCTGATATGAGGTCTGATGAAAAATATTTTTTTCTTATTTTCCTTCTCTAAAATCAGGGGTGCGTCTTATCATTGGGTGTGTCTTATGAAGCGAAAAAGATGGTATATATTTTTATCCAGGAAAACCAGTAATCTAATCTTGCAGGTCCACTTCCCAATAAGTTACCTTATTCTCAGTGTGATTTGTCCCATTAATGACTTTCATCTGCTCCAGTATGACCAAGAATATTAAAATAATAAGGTCCTTTTTTCCAAATGTACCGTATTTTTCGCCCTATAAGATATATAAGATTTGTTTCCCCCAAAATGGGGAGCATGCGCTCCAGTTGCCGGAAGTGCCCTCTGCTTCCTGCTACGAGTTTGACTTTCGCTCTGGTATATACGGTAAATGCGGGATCAGAGGGCACTCATGTTTCCATCCTGAGTCTGCACCACCACTGCTGCTCTGCAGATGCTGGGTGCAAAGGGCCGGGCGCGCTGCAGGTGTTAGGAGGCAGGGTCCGCCCCCTGCTGCAGATGGTGAGATGCAGGGGCTGGTTGCCTCTGCGGGTTGTCTTTAGTAGGGACCGGCTGGCTGCAGCAAGTGCTGGGTGGTAGAGACCGGCCAGCCTGAAGATGCGCTGTTATGGTGGAAAGTTGATGGGAGCGCAGGAGCAGGCAGACGCCTCTCAGTCTACACATGTGCCTGCTCCTGACTACGTGCACTGTGACTGCTGTGAGAGCTGTTCCCTGCTAGAAAGTCATCCCTAAGGTACCCCTAATGACCCCACTCCTAATAAAGTGACCCCCCCTAATAAAGTGACCCCACTCCTAATAAAAGTGACCTTACTCTTAATAAAAGTGACCCCACTCCTGATAAAGTGACCCACTCCTAATAAAGTGACCCCAGTCCTAATAAAAGTGACCTCACTCCTAATAATGTAATAATTTTAACACATCTTTTGTTTAAAATAATTTTTTATCCTATCTTTACTCTCTAAAACCTAGGTGCGTTTTATGGGCTGGTGGATGTTAAAAGGCGAAAAATACGGTATATTTAAAAACTGTATTTGTTTAAAAGTACTTTTAAAAATTTTCTGCAGAATATCCCTAGACCCATTTGCATCTTTAAAAAAAAACATGACTACAAGATATCAGATTTCATGGGTGAAAACCACAAAGAAATGAAGAATCTATTTGCTATCTGAGTGATCTGGATATAGTTATTGGAAGTATTAATATACCTTATCTAGCGGAGTGTGGCATAGCGACAGTCTCGGCTGAATCCTCTGCAGATATGTAAATGCGCATTAGCAGCTGAATATCAGATTATGGAAATTCTTAGAAGAAAATTAAGGCTCTGGAAAAAAAAAAGACCCTTGTCGCTAAATCAGTTTTGCTTTGAAGCTATCACTTTTTGACAACCGGTTGAGTGTAAAAATATAAATTAAATCTGAAAAGTTGGACAAGATGTAATTATTAAAATGATTTGTCTAGCGAAAAGAGAATTGAATATATGTAATCCCAGAGAGAGGTGGTGAGAGGAGGTTTACAAGATGGTGTCTCAGGACAGAAGGATGGTGATGACTTGACTACACTAGCATTAAATTATCTGTGGGCCTACAGGGCACCTATAAAAAGTGAAAAGTGTTGGTCGGAATATGCCAACCAGTATATTACTGCAATTATATGATAACTCGAGCTTGGCACTGCAAGTAAATATGGCCGATAACCGGGTTGATAGAAGCCAGTCAGGCCATCTGATTGGTGGCTGTCCCACATCTGGCATGCTCGTGATCATCTGAATGGTGGCTGTCCGACATCTGGCACGCTCGTGATCATCTGATTGGTGGGCGTCTGACATCGGGCACCCTTGTGATCATCTGGTGGGTGTCCAACATCAGGCACGCTCGTGATCATCTGATTGGTGGGTGTCCGACATCTAGGCACGCTTGTGATCATTTGGTGGGTGTCCGACATCTGGCGCGCTTGTGATCATCTGATTGGTGGGTGTCCGACATCGGGCACCCTTGTGATCATTTGGTGGGTGTCCAACATGAGGCACGCTCGTGATCATCTGATTGGAGGGTGTCCGACATCTGGCACGCTTGTGATCATTTGGTGGGTGTCCGACATCTGGCACGCTAGTGATCATCTGATTGGTGGGTGTCCGACATACATCGGGCACCCTTGTGATCATCTGGTGGGTGTCCAACATGAAGCATGCTCGTGATCATCTGATTGGTGGGTGTCCGACATCTGGCACGCTTGTGATCATTTGGTGGGTGTCCGACATCTAGTACCCTCGTGATCATCTGGTGGCTGTCCGACATTAAAGGAGCTGCAGGAATATCTGGCAAGTACTGGCTGTGTGGTACATGTGACAACAATCTCCCGTATTCTTCATATAGAAAAAAGTGGCCAAAGGAGGAAAAAGGCGCTCATAGGGTGAGTAGGTTCAGAACAAGCCTCCAAATACAGGAAGAGTGGTATTGCTCACCTGTTATTGTTGCACCTAATGTTCGGTGCAACTGTACTGGAGGCGAGTAGGAGTGGTTTAAGTGTTGCTGGTTGGTGCTGCCGATTACGTCCGTGTTCACATTTGGCGGGGGCCAGGCCGCCGTCTGGGTCAGTGTATGAGGTATGTATCCACTGGACTCTGGGGTCGAGTGGAGGGTGGACCATAGGCGGACCATAGGCGCAACCAGAGTTTGTTTCAAACCAATAGGTTTTTTTATTTTTGTTATCGTGACAACGCGTTTCGGGGTTCTGTGGACCCCTTTTTCAAGTCGGTGAAAATGCTGCTGATGGAAAGTGCGCTGCTCCCAGCATCTGGACGCCGCACGTGGGAGATAAAACAGCACAGACTTTTGCCTAGTATGTCACGTTATCACATACAGATGTTATCCTCCGCGTATTGTAAGACACACATATGCTATTTTCCTAAAGTTAAACAAAAAAAAAAAAAACTGTGTGAAGATGCCCTTACATCGAGTTTGGACTTGTATTTCAGGGGTTTACACTTTGGTTTCCAATGCTACATTTATTCTTTGGATGGTAAAACAGGTGCTGTACAGTTCTGAGCTTATTTCCTCTCCCTGTGCAGTGACCGGGTTTGGGGTGGCTCCAATGCTACGCTGGGTCCCCCAGATACCGCCAAGCTGTCACAATGTGTTGGGTTTAATGGTGAGGAAAGACCTGAGCTAGCTGTCCCTCTCTCTCTCTCTCTCTCTCTCTCTCTCAGAAGGCTGGTATCCTGGACAAAGACTGGTGGCTCAGGGTCTGTGGCAGAGTATCCCTGTCTCAGCATTGTCTTCTGGTCACTCAAGTAGTCTAACAGAGTCTCCTCTTCTAAGCACTGTTCCATAACTGCAGAACACTAGGGGCTCTGACTGCTCTCCTTATATACAATTTCTAGCTGAACTAGAACATTCTACTGGGAGGGGTGGAATGGAGAAACGCAACCCAAACAAACACAATGTTACACTTTCTGTCTCTCATAGACTTGCATTAGAGCTTCAATGATACTCAATGTCAATGACACAGCAGTTTTCCCAGACAAAACAAGTTTCTAGACATAATAGTTGACATTCAAATGGTCAGTCTGTCTGGTTCTGGTGGTAAACAAGTCTGGCTTTTTCCCTCCAAAACATGTTCTTCTTTAAATCCTATGATAGCCGTGGAAAATGATCAGCTTCCCATTGCTAGCTAGAAAATCCCAATAGTCTATCAGTGCTCATTAACCCTTTCCACAGTGCTGTGAAAATACAGTGCAAATGAGCAGGATATACAGTAACCCTGAAATAAAGTAAGGAGTTGATGACTTTGCATAGGGGAAACAGGCAAATGTCCACAAATGTTCAGACTTCAACATACCCTGGTTCCAGAGCATTATACCTGACTCCCTAAGATTGTTTTTCTGGCAGACAATAAGACCCAACCACCCTCACTCACAGCCCAGCACAGAATGACATTATGCTAGGGCACCTCCCCACCTGCTGCAGCACCGATTGGCTCATCCAGGCTGTCTGTCAGCCTGGGAGCCAATCGGGGCAAGCCCCCCCCCCCACTTTCTCGCAGGGTCATAGGAGTACCCTTCTTCTTCTTCCCACCGACATGTGCAGTAAAGTGGCAGTAAAGTGTGCCTTTTTACTAGATTCGTCTGAAGGTTCAGATTTATCTGCTGTCCGAAATCTTGCAAAGTTCATAACAAACCCGGTTTGTTACAAACTGGTTCACTCATCTTTAATTAGAAGATACTCTATGTTTAGGTGATACTCTATGATAGGGGTACTCTTTGCTTTGGAGGTACTCTATGTTTAGGGGTTACTCTATTATTGAGGATACTCTATGATTAGGGGGACATCTATGATTATGGGTATACTCTATAATTGGGGGTACGCTATGATTAGAGGGGAGCTATATGCTTATGGGATACTCTGATTGGATTGGTGGGTACTCTATGCTTAGGGGGATATTCTATGATTTGGGGAATACTCTATGATTAGGAAGATTTTCTATTCTTAAGAGATATTCTATGATTGGGAGCCATGCTATCCTTAGGGGGATACTCAGTTCTTTAAGGGTACTCTATGCTCATGAGTATATTTTATGATTGTAATATATTCTATGACAAAGGGGGTAATATATGCTTACAGGGATACTCTGTAATTGGGTTGAGGGTACTCTGTGATTAGGGGGTACTCTATGATAGTGAGATATTCTGTTCTTTGGGGATACTCAATGACTGGGGGGCATGCTATGCTTAGGGGTATATTCAATACTTTGGAAATTCTCTATGCTTAGCAGGATACTCTATGATTAGGGAAATGCACTATGTTTAGGGGGATATGCTTTGCTTTAGGGGGGCTACTCTACATTCAGGTGGAAACTATATGGTTAGGTGGATAAATAAACAATGATTAGGGATACTCTGTGATTAGGGAAACATGCTATGACTAGGGGGATACTCCATTCTTAGCATTTGCTGTCTATATCCACCACGGAATCAAATCTTGATTGGAAACTCTCACTTTATCCTCTATTCTTAGGGGTTAAAGTAGTAACAGTGAAGCTCCCGAGCAAAACTTTGAATACCTCATCAGGACATATAGGATGTAAAGACTAATTTAGTATTTACCCTGACCCATGGTGTTTCCTCCTCCTCTTGGACTCCAAAGCAGGGGGAAAGCTATATTGGATATAGAGGTAGTTGTTACCTTTAGACCCTGGTGCCTGAGGGAACCTAATCCCAGCCCCCTCCTACCACATAAGGCAGGAAGGGCTCTGGATAGACATTTTGCATTGGGGCCAATGGGACTTTTTGCTTCACCTTCGGGGATCTGCATATATTTTCCTTGCCATCCATCAACTACAGTTATAACTAATGTGTCCTCATCTCTGAGCTAAGTTGGACCACCTAAATTACTGGACCCCACGACTGCTCGTGATAGGAGGACATAATGCTAGGGGATATTTTCTCTACAGTCAGGTCATGCACAAATTCATGCAGCAGGGAATGATTCTTCTAATTTATACGAGGGATCGCTAAAGCTAAAATAAAGTGAGACTGCTATCACATCAGCCTGACATGGAAAATCAATGAGAATTGATGTCCTGCTAGAAACAGATGCAGGGAATGCCACCACTGAATTAAAACCTAAGCAGCCAGGAATAAAGCGGGAAGCACAGTCAGGCCGAGCACATGGATTTTCCTATAAACATTCTACCTCTCGGCCGCTGTGTAATTAATTAACAAGCGTCACTATTTGGCCTTTGGATCTGCTATGATTTGTGATCCTAACTGGCCTTTGGCATGACTTTGACGCTCATAAAAAAAAAAAATTGTAAAGCCTGCACTTGGTGATAAGAGGGCGGCAATGCAAGACTCATGGCTGACGGCGCAATTCCCATGTCATAGCTGTGACTGAACGATTTTTAAATGGCTGGGGTGAAAGGTCACTAACTGCAGCGATGTAATGTCACTGATCGAGGTCTTTGATATATACTCACCGTAATTAGCGAACCTATCAATGAGGAACAGCTATTAACCTGTGGGCAATATGTCTCTTTGTCTGTGCAGATGTAATGTAAAAATAAAGGAAAGCCGGGTTGCTAGCAAACCTATGTAGGAGGAGAAGTTAGCTACTTCCTTTCCTGACTGATGTGTGCATGCACGGGGAGCCATAGCAAGGTTTTCTGTCACCCAAGCCAAAGCCAGGGTTGTCATCAGGAATTTCAGGGCCCAATACAGGCTACTAAACAGCATTACTATTTCTTTAATATTTCTTTTAGGGTGAGAGTTAAATTTTTCTGCAAAGTTATTGTTAGTAAAAAAAAAAAAAATGGGAATAAAAAACATTTTATATTAAATATTAAATATCACAGAACAGTATTTGGCGTGCCTGTAATCATAATAACTTGTACAATATAGTAAACACACTATTTATGGTGATCGGTAAATAGTGGAAATAAAAATGACACAATTTACTATTTATTACTGTTTTAATCAGTATTATGCATGTGAAGAGAATTGTGATATGTATTAGCTTTTTAAGCACAGAAAATATTAGATATTTCTCAAGGTGGCCGGACTATAGCATAGAGGTAGAGTTTCTGCCTGCTATATAGAAGGTCTGGGGTTTAAAGGACAATAAGTTTAACTTGTTTAGTAAAAGTCTATGTGGTGGGAGAGGGCCCCGCCCTCCCAACTGACGTCAATCCCAACGGCGCCACAGTTTCGTTAATATTCACTACCCTGAAATGAATATTAAAGAGGCTGCCTATGTCGGAGACTGAAGTGGATGGACGGTCCTGCCCATGACTCAAAGAACATGAATCACCATCCTCCTCCGCCAGCTATACTGCTTCATACAAATATGTAAACAGTGAGCTATCAGATAAGAACATATATGCGCTGCATATGGTGAGTATGTGCAGGTTTATGCATATGTTATACCTGTGATGGGGGTTATATATATATAGGAAGGACCAAATTAAGCTGGCCTTTCCATGACTTCCATTGACTACATCTTTGAGAGAGCTGGTCACAACCTCACCAGATGGACAGGGAATATATTCCCTCGGTAGATTCCAGAGTTGGACCCGGGCCCCACCTATCCAATATTTATGGCACAGCCATTGGCTGCTGCTTGTGTGTGCGTGGCTTGGTTGCTGGTGGCACCGTGTGGTGACACACAATACATATAAATAAAAAAATATGTATAGATAAATACAAATTAAAAAAAATAAAAAAACTCAACAAGTAATTGGTGAAAGTCGGAAAGTTGGAGAGCTGCATTGTCTGACCTCCCTGCAAATAACATAACCAAACAAACACGCTTTTATCAACAGAATTTCGCTTTCAAAGTTATCCACGATCTAGACGTTAAACGAGGGAGAAAATCTGTCTGACATTTGAAGGACAATGCTATGATTAAACCTGAAAAAATCAAAGTGCTCGGGGCTATTGATAAACTACTCCCGTGAAGCACTATGTTCTTCAATGGATTACTTAAATCCAGGACGATTCTTAAATGGAAAGAACAATTCTGCTAAACTCGACAGATTTGGCTGAGAGAGTGAAAACTATATGACATGCGTATAGATAGATAGATAGATAATAGACAGATGTGAGATAGATAGACGATAGATAGACATACAAATATGATGTAGATAGATACAACAGATAGATAGATAATAGATAGATAGATGACAAACTATGTTACTATGTTACTATTATTGCTATTTTTTTTTATTTTAAGCACCGTGAGGATCAAGGGCTTTATTGTGGTGCCCACATTAGAATTAGGGGTCTAGTCAGAGTGGCTAAAAAAGAAATCAAATAAAGTCATATTTACCTCACCGATCCACCGCTCCCATTTTAATGCTTCCCTGGTCCCAGGAAATGTGATCACTCAGCCAATCACTAGCTGATACAGGTTGCCGATGCAGACAGTGATTGGCTAAGCAGTCAACTTTCCTGGAAACAGGGAAGCATCAATATGGGAGCGGTGGATCAGTGAGGTGAATATGACATTTTTGGGGGGTTTTTAGCCACTCTGACAAGGCCGTTAATTCTATTATGAGCAGTGGCATTTCCTGTGAAGAGAGGGACCAGGAAATGGAATCCAGCAGGATACCAGGGGGGCAATGTGCAAAAATAGGCCCTTATTTCATTATAATGCTTTGGCCTTGGGCTTCCTGACCAGGATACCATATTTGTAGAGCTGGCCAGATGCTTAAGTGGAAAAATGTTGGTTTGGGTGAAGAAAACTATCACCTGACCAATGACGACTTCATGAGCGGGCAATAACAATGCCACATATGTATTGTAGGGCAAGTGTTCTAACTTAGGGCAGCATAGCGAGGGCTTAGCTATCAGAGGTGGAGAGATAGCAGTTACACCAAGACCTAGGTGCTTGAGGGGGCCAAAAGACCCCTTTGCCACATTTGAAGCCTCCAGTATTATTAATGACACATGGTAGGTCGGGAGAGTGTTCAGATCTTGCATCTGTAGATTTCCATATTGTAGATCACCATCGAAGAAGACCCTAGATGTTAACTATTTTCATGTGACAGCCTAAGTAACCAACAGCTAGGAATCCAAGAAGCTGCAACAGTGTGTAAAAATATCCTACCGTTTTGTGTCTACAGCTCCTATGCAGACCTATGTGTCTCCACAGTCACAAGCTACAAACAGCACAAGTGCAATGCACAGTAAGAAAAGTACAACAACAGGATCAGACAGCACATAGGTCCGGTTTGTAGTCTGCGACCATGGGGACACATACAGGTAGGTCTGCTTAGGAGCTGTATACGTAAAACGGCTATTTGCAAAGTTGCTTTATTGTGCATTTTAGTTGCAAAGATGCATCAACCTTTCAAGTCATTACCTGTTTGGGAGGCTACACGGTGGTGATATACTATAGTAATTGCTGTATACTAGAAGCTTTCCTCCCTAAATGCTAAATTCTTTGAATAACACTCCAGAAAAATGCACTTCAATCGCCTTCATGCGGCCCTCTTGAGGAATAAAGTCAGAGAACAAACGGAAGAAAAATAGAAGAAGGGGAAAAATGATAAATGTTCGAATTATGCAGAATTTGCCTTTTTGCAATGCCATTCCCCATTGCGCTTGCTGGAATTTTATAGAGATATAAATCACAAAGAAATAAGAAAGCAGTAATGAGATAGAACTAGGTTTGAAATATGGATGCAAATCCCTACCACCTGCTGATCGCATCAAGTCTGCTGAGACTGTCCTGGGAGCTGTATTACCATTAACATGTTGTAAGTGCTAAATTCGCAAGGAGAGAATGGTAGAATTATATGTCTGTTAAATGCCAGAGCCATCGCTGATTTATCCCAAGCCAGAATGTTTCAGCCACATCTACATAAATATTTTAACACGGATTTAATTTTAAGATTTGTCTTGTTTTAAATCTTCTATCTACCGCCACCTGGGTGCTGCCTCCAGTAATGGACCTAGTATAAAACCTGTAAGGCTATGTTCACATGTGTCATCGCAGTCTCGGAAAGTTGGATAAGAAGCGTAAGGGGGCTATTCTTCCTGCCAAAATCACCTTGACAGACCACAAGGAAGCAATGCTACTAAGGAATACTCTATCTGGAATTTTGCATCCAGGGGATTACTGCATTAGAACTGCCCGAACAATTTGTAAAGCTGCCAGTGGTTGTATGTAGAAATGAGCGAACCAGTCGAGATTCGTTTGGGGCCGGTTTGCCAATTTTTTTTTAAAGTTCAGTTCGGGCCGAACTGATGTTGCCCCATTTGCCCTGAAAGTTGGTATATAAACCCCTCTAGTCTCCTAAAACTCAGAATTTTTAGGAAAACGTATCTCTTTTAGTTCACTTTTTTAGGATTTTTTCCCTCCCTCCTCCCCAAGCTCTCGAACACAATGACAGCAATAATAAATGATATCTGAGTGACTGTAACGTGAATTCAAAAGATTTGAGAATGAATAAGCTTACGCAGGCTAAGTGAATACATTTATTTACTAAGTGTGATTAAATATAAGATAACACAGACAAATCACATACAGAATAATAAAAAGTAAACAAACATCGCTAGCCTAAATATGTAATATGGGATAGGGCTCCAGTTGGTTATGCTATAACACATGGCTGTCCATCACATTATAACACATGACTGACACCCCAGGGTGTACAAGAGATAGGGAAAATCAATACTTACATCCTACATAGGATAAAGTTTCAAATGGAGTCCCCCTTAATTGTCGGTGCAGACCACAGTTATTCCCATGAGCCCCTCCTCCAGTGTGCATCATGCATGTCTCTGAGATCACTCAGGAATTTAGCCTTATCAGCACAATGGGGGATGGGTTCTACATTACAAGGAATTACAAGAAATATCCTTACACAGAATACTAAAAGTAATATAAAAGAGACAAAATTAAAGGAGACAGAACCAATCAGTACTTAAAAATACCCTTACAATACATTCCACCCTTGATTCTTCCACTTTAATTCATTTTCAACAACTAACAGCAGGACCTATTCTACATAGATAGCCTAGCCATTTGACAGAAAACCACTTTGGAGCCATTGGATTTCTAAAAAAAAATAAAAAAACTGTATCGGACTAACAAGAAGTGTCTCACTGAGGTCTTCTTCACTTCTGATCTTCGTGGATAACAAAGTCTCTGGTGCAAAGTCCATTTGTCTGTGCACTATACAACAACACATATGTGGTTTCCAGTTCTTAACAAAGTTCAGTCTCTTAACCCTCCTTTCTCAGTGCTGATGTAGATGGGATTGCAGGTCTTATGAAAAAGCTGAACCCTACCACACCTGGTGTTGTTGACTTGAGTCCTTGTAAATTTTGTCGGTCGAACACTGCATTTGAATAACATTTACCAGTGTTACCCATAGTGGTCCTCTGCCAAAGCAAAATAAACTTTGTTAAATCCTAAGTCTAATCTAATTGTTTCTATGTTTCAAGTAACAGGACTTCTCGTCTTTCATGGGGGTGTCTTGAAACTAGGGGATGGGCACAAGGGAAGTCCCTGATGGTCAGTGGTACAGCCAGGTTCCCATCCCTGGTAGTCAGTGGTATAGGCAGGTTCTTATCCCTGGTGGTCAGTGGTAGAGAGTAGCGAAGTTCTGAAAAATTTGATTCGGCAACTTCGCTGAAGTTCGACAAGAAGTCTGATTCGTTCCAAATTAATTAATCACGAATCGCGATAAATCAGGTATACCCAGGCCAATCTGCCTAATCGTATTTTTCCCACTTGGTGCTGAACCACGGACTCTGCTTCAATTTATCACTGTGTAGATAACTATGCAGTGCACCAATATTCAAGTAGTGGCCCCATGGCAGAGTGGGAAGGGTGGCAGCAGCAGCAGTGACAGTGTGCACCAAGATTCATAATGAATCCCTTATGCTAAACAAAAAGAAAAGCACACAGCACCATTTAGTAAAGCAAAAGAAAGAGGCCTTATGGATGCTCAAAATACAGGACGGGTTTTTAAAAAGAAATTCTGTTCTTCTGATGGATCAGAAGAATGGAAAAATAAACGGTGATGAGAACATGGCCAAGCAGTGACAATAGTGGCCCCACGACAGATTGGGGATGGTGGCAGCAACAGCAGTGGAATACACACAAGATGGTGGCAGATCACAGTAGTAGCAGAACCCAACAACAGCAGTTTGATAGCAAGGCCCAGTGTCATATCCTTGTAAAACTGTAACAGGTACATATCAGTATGCCAAGAAGCCCCATTGTTGGAATGGCAGTAGAGGCAGCAGGCGGGTGGCAGCATCAGAATGATTCATCTTTATGAAGGTTAGTTTCTCAACATTTTGGCAGGAGAGGCGAGTTCTCTTAGGGGTAGCTGAACACCCGCTCTGATGCCACACTACTGGTCATGTAGGAAAGCATGCCAATGGCAAACTCAGCCAGTTGTGGCCACACTTCAAGTTTGCATGCCTAGTAGTCCAGAGGATCTTGGATCATGGGTGACAGAGTGCAGTCCAAGTATGCCACGACCTGCTGGTTCAGGTTCTGCTGCATGTCCGACTGCTGCTGCTGAGTGGTTTCTTCAGAAGGCGACTGAAGAAAACTGGTTATCAGAGACTGCAGACTTAAGTTGCTGCTTTTGATCTGGTGCTGCTGGAAGCTGCCCCCCAAGTCATGGCAGTGGCGCGTGAGGGTAGAGGCTTCCCCCTGGTCAGACCTTCTTGAGGACGGGCGATGGTGCTCATTGGCAACAAACAACACACTCTAAGTCTAAGGCATCATGCACACGAACGTATTAAGTTTCCGTGTCCGTTCCGTTTTTTTTGCAGATAGGATGCAGACCCATTCATTTCAATTGGTCTGCAAAAAATGCGGACAGTACACCGTGTGCTATTCGCATCCGTATGTCCGTTCCGTAGCCCTGCAAAAAAAAAATAACATGTCCGCAAAACAAGCAAGGATAGGCATTGTTACAGTGGATCCTCCAAAAAAACGGATGCCATAAGGACGTCATAGTTTTTTTTGGGCGGATCCTCAATTTGCGGACCGCAAAAACACATTTGTGTGAATATAGCCTAACAATGTAGATGGACAGTAGTCATCCCTCTGCCGAATCCTGATAATGTGGCTATCACTAAGCAAACATGACAGTGTGCATCTGGCCCTTTGATTAAGAGACTTGGAGGTCCTCCCTACCTCCATCTCCATAGCATACTGCCATGGTCTGTCGAGGTCATCTGCATCACCTTCGTTGTTGCCCTCCAGCTCTTCATGCTCCTCCTGCTCCTCTCCTGGCCCTTGGGCAGATAAACCACCAAGTTGTGTATAAAATTTCTGGGCGTTAATCTCCTCCTTAGACTTTTCCTGCCATTCATCAGCGCAGTGAGTACTGTGAACGGCACAACCAATAACAAAGCTCCTAACAGTGATTTGATTGGGTTGCCTGAGCGTCCGGGACACCGCTCTGAAGGGAGGCACGCGATCTTCACTGACAGGTTCTCCCTCAATCTTCACGTGATCACTGAGATCCCCGCAACAAGGAACCCAGTGATCAGCTCATTATCGGGGGACCTTTATAACTAAAATAATTTTCTAAATTTGACAATCCCTTTAATGTTGGAGAAACATTACTGTAATTTCTATACATACGACCTGAACCTTGAAATTAGCCTTTCCTGGAATTTATTTTTGTAATACTTTCTCATCTTGAAATGCGGCTCCAGCCATCCAGTATTTTAGCTTCTGTGCAGCTCGCTCTGCTCTAGGATAACCCTATGTCCTTTAAAATTCTAATCCCTCGATCAATAAACATATTCCCTGCTGCAAAATCAGTTTTCAAAGGAGCGATCACCTATTGTGAGTCACACCTGTATACTACAAGCAATGCTCCATGCTTAAGCATTCTGACTGACTTCATAAATGATGTTGCTAAGCAACCTAAACTCGACATCCAATAAAAACAGTAACCGCTCTCACTCCGGTATTCCATAAACCTCCATCAGTTAATTCTGCTCTCAGGCTGAAAAACACTTTGTGCAGTGTTGTGCATTTAAGATGCAGACAAAAGGCAAGGGAAGGCTGATTTTCAGAAAAAGTCTACTTTATATAGTCCTTAGGTTGGTGGTAGGTCTTCACTGGCAAGACCTTTGGATGGTTGAATTCTTTGGATGGTTTTTACACATGTTCACTCCACAGGAGGGCACAGTACGCTGCAATAAACCAGAGGAAGGGGAACCTTCGTCCCTGAAACGCGTTGAGCCATACATTGATTGAATAAAGTGATTGATCCGAAGCCTCCACGGTGTGCTGCCATCTGTCACTGCCACTCTACATGCGATCCTGGCCAGGGGGGTTGATGTCACAGGTGTTATGTGCTTATCCTAATGACTACCCCCCAGCCAAGTGAGTGCATTAATACTCTATTATTATTATTTTCACCTACTGTGAATTTTATCACTAGTACGATTACTATTTTTATTACTATATTTATTACCATTTTTTTATTGCTATTTCCACTGCTACCTTTATTGATATATTTTTATTTGCATGGACCCGCCCCTTCTGACTGGACTACAGTTCACTCACTTATATAGCACCTTAGTTGAGGGATGGCCAACTTTGCGCAACTGTGTTTATAACTATTGGGTCTGCTCACGGGTCTTATGTTATAGGCCAGTTACTATTATCTCTAAAATACGGAGCTACATTGCCTCATATTGCATAGTCATATTCCTTTTGGAGTGGCGCTCACTAAACTACCGCATCCCCCTTTTTTCACCTGGCGGTGGGTGACTGTCCGCTGTGTAATAGCTCACACCGACACCATCCGGAATCCGCACTCCTAACATTGCTGTCTGTGAGTGTTCATGATCATTCATAACACTTCCAAGTGAGCCGCCTTCCTATCTTTCTCCTTCTCCTCCTTCCACCACTCCACTTCCAGTCCTCACCATTGTCGGCGCCCAATTTATTTCATTCTTTTTTTGGGATTTGGGATCCCTCTAGGATTGAAGTAACTTCCTCCCTTTTTTCTCTATGTTTTCACAGATCTAAAACTAACAGACTTCAGTCCGTCTGCTCCCCAGCCACAGGATCTGAATGACCAAGGACAATGCATCGCTGAAAAAGTGTAATCCGTATCGAAAGGATAGGCTGCTTCGTGTCTGAACAGTACTGGACTACTGCCAAGACATCTACCGTGTCACCAATGAAACTCACATTGAACATTTGTAGTGTATATATAAAACTTGGATAGATAATGTGCCACAGCAGCCGCCATCTCTGCTGGTCATTTCACTTCGTTGCAGCCATCTCATCTGCTGGTGGTGACTCATTTTTCTCCTATGCATGCTGAGGGCTTCCTTTGGATTTTACTGCCATCTTTGAATCACTCCAGCTACAGTGACCAGTGCTCAATGTCCACAGTCAGGGCCTTGCATCCAGTAGAGGAGGCTATGGGTGGCAGGAACAGGGCTGACCACTCTCTTTTATTTATTTTATGCACTTATATAGCGCTGCTATATTCCACAGCGCTTTACAGACATTAGCATCATGCTGTCCCCAATGGGGTTCACAATCTGAGTTCCCTATCAGTATGTCTTTGAAATGTGGGAGGAAACTGTAGAATCCAGAGGAATCCCGCACAAACACGGGGAGAACATACAAACTCCATGCAGATGTTGTCCTTGGCCGGGTTCGAACCCAGGCACCAGTGTTAAGCACTGAGCCACTGTGCTGTTTATCCTTTCTTGGTAGGAAGGGGAGTTCCAGTCTAGTGAGATGGAGAAAAGAGAGGATAGTTCCTGTTCAGATTGTGTGGGATTGAGGAAGCACATGCAGAGCTCCCACTCAGAAGAGTTTTCCCAAGTGAGGGAAACTCAGGAACCAAATATTCTTCTCCTGTGAGAACAACTTAATCCTGCCTCAAGAAAACACTGGAGTGATCAGTGAGATATAGCTTTACAGACACTGCTGCAAAGTGAGGGACAACAGCTCAGACACCACCACCTACTTAAACGATCACTAGGTCAGACTAAGGCCCCTTTCACACGGGCGAGTATTCAGCGCGGATGCGATGCGTGAGTTGAACGCATTGCACCCGCACTGAATCCTGACCCATTCATTTCTATGGGGCTGTGCACACGAGCAGTGATTTTCACGCATCACTTGTGCGTTGTGTGAAAATCGCAGCATGCTCCTCTTTGTGCATTTTTCACGTAACGCAGGCCCCATAGAAATAAATGGGGTTGCGTGAAAATCGCAAGCATCCGCAAGCAAGTGCGAATGCGGTACGATTTTCAGGCACGGTTGCTAGGAGACGATCGGGATGGGGACCCGATCATTATTATTTTCCCTTATAACATGGTTATAAGGGAAAATAATACCATTCTGAATACAGAATGCATAGTAAAATAGTGCTGGAGGGGTTAAAAAATAAATTAAAAAAATGTAACTCACCTTAATCCACTTGCTCGTGCAGCTCGGCATCTCTTCTGTCTTCTTTCTTTGCTGTGTGCAGGAAAAGGACCTGTGGTGACGTCACTCCGGTCATCACATGATCCATCACCATGGTAAAAGATCATGTGACGGACCATGTGATGACCGGAGTGACGTCACCACAGGTCCTTTTCCTGCACACAGCTAAGATGAAGTCAGAAGAGATGCCGGCTGCGCGAGCAAGTGGATTAAGGTGAGTTAAATTATTTTTTATTATTTTTTAACCCCTCCAGCGCTATTGTACTATGCATTCTGTATTCAGAATGCTATTATTTTCCCTTATAACCATGTTATAAGGGAAAATAATACAATCTACAGAACACCGATTCCAAGCCCGAACTTCTGTGAAGAAGTTCGGGTTTGGGTACCAAACATGCGCGATTTTTCTCACGCGAGTGCAAAACGCATTACAATGTTTTGCACTCGTGCGGAAAAATCGTGCATGTTCCCGCAACGCACCCGCACCTTTTCCCGCAACGCCCGTGTGAAAGAGGCCTAACATTAAGCCTATACTACAGTGTGCACCTATATCAACAAGTGTTTGCTAGTGCCAGCTCTACTGCCATCCAACCAGCCACCATACCTCCTCAACTGGTGCCAGAATCTGCACTTTGTACTTTATACTTTTGTATATGCCACAAGTTATATTCTGCACTTGTTGGCAGCGGATTAATAAGATCTCCATCAGGTGTAGCACAATGAGCAACAGGGTTTTATTCAGAAATAACTTCACCAAACCCCAGGGGGCAACGGCCTGAGGGAGTACATCATGACACAACATCTCATCAGGGACACTATCACTTCCACCCCCTGCATCAGCTCCTCAGGGGCTTGCTGCATTTTTATCCCAAAAAAACTATTGTTAAAGTAAATGAGCTGCAATAACAGTAGAGCTGTGTCTAAAAAAACACACAAAAAAGCACAACAATTTATAGTGAAATGTACTCACCTTGCGTTTCAGATGAACCCAGCTGCCTGCATAAATATTTTGTGCAGTTGAGTCGTGTAGACAAATGTGAGTATGAAACTGCCTCTATGTTTCCGTGCAGTGCACTTTACATGCATAATACAAATATCAGCTGCTTTATCACACCGCAAATTAAAATATTCCCCCTAATAAAAATGATTTAGTTCCAGGCTAATGGAATTTAAGTGAGATGTGAATGCATTTAATGCAAATTGAGATACTGGAGGCTTCTCTGGTCCGGCAATTATTTGATACGTTCTACAGCTTAATGCTCTTCAAAGGCCTAGAAGAAAAGCTTGGGTTTGTAAAGCAGTGTTGTGCATCTTGAGAACCTTCTCCCCCACGGTACATCTTGGATCCTAAACCTCACCGATGTAGCGGCACTGAGGACCCCAATGGAATCTCTTCCGGAGTGTTAATTGAAGTACGAGAGGCTGTTAGGACTCCATAATGGCTATTTTGCGGGAGACGTTAATGGCGATGGCACTCTCGTGTCTCGGCAAACCTTCAAACATCGAAACATTACAAAGTCTGATGAGCACTTACAGTTTCTAGACAAATTGAATTCCGATTGAAAAGGTGGCTAATGTATGTTAATTAAATGCCGCTTGATTGAGAGAAAACATCCTCGTTGACATGAAACTGCTATGAAAGAGATACATCAACATGCCATGTAATTAACTCAGAATTATGTAACTGACGCATGATTGCCCTCTTTCATACAGTCAATTGTGTCTTCCACTCTTGTCTAAAAACAGCGGAGTCAATAAGTTATTGCTGTGCTGAGAAAGTTTAACCCTTTGCAGCATGGAGGGATGTTGCCGGTGTTACCGGTCATTGATGGAAGAATTAGATGGTTGTGAAAGATGGTGATGTGCCCCAAAAATTGTACAATTGCTTGCCTAATGTTGGCCTTGTGCATCAGGTGGATTTTGGCCTAACCTGCTGATCTCCACAAGGCCATCTAATGTGTATGAGGGCCTACCAACTTTAAACTTGGTGGTTCAATCACTCAATATGAGGAATTTTTACTCATGTCAGTTACAGTCTCTTATGGCACATTATGCATATCGGTTCTCACTCAGAAGAACCAATGTTCATATTTACAGTCCATAAGTACTATGAGTTCCAGGTGTGATGTTCAGCCTAAAGTGCCTTAGCTCAGGGTTTTCCCTCTCTTTGAAGCCCTCATTTACCCATAACATTACTCCTTTTGATGCTCCAGTTTTTTAAGCTTTTAGCGTACTGGGACCAGAGCATTGAGTCCGTTTCGACCCAGTGGCACTAACAATGATGTCTAGGGACCCAGCTCTGTCCTGCCTCTTTGGCAGGGTGAAGACTCCCCTTCCTCCCATGCTCGTTATCGCTGGTTGGTCTCTGTTGCCACTGCAGCAGTCATACCTAACGGTTGGCTGATGTTGGAGGAGATAAGGATGAGGTAGTAGAATTTCTATTGTCTGATCCTTTTGTTCACAAATAGATAAGACTCCTCTGGCAGCGGCTTACTCCTCCTCTACCTACTGAGAACACAGTTGCTCGGCCAAGCCAAGCAAACAAGTGTATGAAGGGATCGGGAGTGATAGCGGTCAACTTTACTCTGTAATAATTCCCAGGTCTTGCTCCACCTAACACATTGTTTTCTCTAATAAAGGATAATGTCGCACTCGAATGGGGTGGGGATCCACTGAGGAAGGGGTCAATGTTTTAAATCCCCGAAACGCGTCTGGTGTGGATCCCCCCTTAAGGACAGTAAGGACATCGCAACCCCGGTAAGGTCTGGACACTGTTACGAAGAAAAAGCCAACTACTTGCGTTATCAGAGACGCCTGCGCACTGAGAGGAGGACGCTCGCTCGGCCGCTCCTTCCTCAGTGCGCCTGCGCTGGGTGTAGATGTGACGTCATCGGCGCAGGCGCATTGAGGAAGGGGCCGCCGAGCGAGCGTCCTCCTCTCAGTGCGCCTGCGCCGACTGAAGACCGGTACGGCGCAGGCGCGAGATTTAGAACGCAGACAGGGCCAGCCAGAGGACGAGAGCGCTCGCTGGCCCTGTCAATCAACAGGAGGAGGGGGCGTTTTTTTGAAAGCAGGATGCGGCTGCTACCAGCAAGTAACCGCCCTACTTGCTGGTGGAGAGGTAATTTACATATTATAAAAGTGCGGTTTTTAAAGAAACTAGAGAATGAAAAAGGGTAAGAGCACTATACAGGGTGGACCATTTATATGGATACACCTTAATAAAATGGGAATGGTTGGTGATATTAACTTCCTGTTTGTGGCACATTAGTATATGTGAGGGGGGAAACTTTTCAAGATGGGTGGTGACCATGGCGGCGATTTTGAAGTTGGCCATTTTGAATCCAACTTTTGTTTTTTCAATAGGAAGAGGGTCATGTGACACATCAAACTTATTGGGAATTTCACAAGAAAAACAATGGTTTTAACGTAACTTTATTCTTTCATGAGTTATTTACAAGTTTCTGACCACTTATAAAATGTGCTCAATGTGCTGCCCATTGTGTTGGATTGTCAATGCAACCCTCTTCTCCCACTCTTCACACACTGATAGCAACACCGCAGGAGAAATGCTAGCACAGGCTTCCAGTATCCGTAGTTTCAGGTGCTGCACATCCCGTATATTCACAGCATAGACGATTGCCTTCAGATGATACGAGATGTGCAGCACCTGAAACTACGGATACTGGAAGCCTGTGCTAGCATTTCTCCTGCGGTGTTGCTATCAGTGTGTGAAGAGTGGGAGAAGAGGGTTGCATTGACAATCCAACACAATGAGCAGCACATTGAACACATTTTGTAAGTGGTCAGAAACTTGTAAATAACTCATGAAAAAATAAAGTTACGTTAAAACCAAGCACACCATTGTTTTTCTTGTGAAATTCCTAATAAGTTTGATGTGTCAAATGACCCTCTTCCTATTGAAAAAACAAAAGTTGGATTCAAAATGGCCAACTTCAAAATGGCCGCCATGGTCACCACCTCTCTTGAAAAGTTTCCCCCCTCACATATACTAATGTGCCACAAACAGGAAGTTAATATCACCAACCATTCCCATTTTATTAAGGTGTATCCATATAAATGGCCCACCCTGTAAATTAAAAAAATCGCAGTATAAGGATTTTAAGTAGCCCAAAAATGAAAAATTACTTTTGGGGGGGTGACAGAAGCCCTTTAAGGACACAGCAATATCCTACTGTGAATGGCTCTTAAAGTGGTATTTATTTTTCTCATGTACAGATGAGTCAAATGAAGTACAGATAAAGTGACTCTCCCAGTGATTTTCACCAAAGATTTTTCCCCTTTTTAGGTCCTGGGATCCCTTCAACTCAGCCCATACAGGATCTTTCTCACAATGGAAAATACTGTTATGAGGTGATGAGGCCACTGTGTGCCTTACGTATGTGCCAGGAGAGAGGGGCATACAGAGAAAGGTGGAAAGGGAAAAAAAATTGTAAAAAAAATTGAAAGTTCACTTTATTTCCACTAAATTGGTCATTTTTGCACTCCGCTGCACTATTCTGCACCATGTGTATATTCCCCAAATGAGTCAAAATGTCTTCAATATTTTAGTACAATAGATATTAAGCTACAAAAGGATCTACCAGCACCAGTCAGCCTGTATGTTGATAGTTTCCAGGTGTCAGATGGTAAAAATGAGATACAAGAGGGTAATGACAAAGCTTCCATTAGAAGTGCACCTAACACTGGACAGATGCATTTAAAATTCAGACAGGAGCTACCGGTAAGTGCATCTAGGAAATAGGACCCTAAATAGCAGTGTCAGGGGCGCAGACTCGCTCCTCCAACTCAGTGGTAAAATAAAAACAACTTTGCTTCGTCTGCACCAATAACAGAGGAGCTAATTTATTGCATTGCTCTTTCTACTCTATTATTTCCAGAGCTCACAGCTAGCGTCTGCAATACAAATGACAACATTCTAATATATCTCAGCATATTCTAGTAACAGTCGTATTAAGTACACAGAAAGTGACTGTAATAATATAGTCCAAAAATATATGTTTCAAAATAACACTACAGATACAGTATATCAACCATTTATCAGCTCAAATACAGCATCTCCTAGTGAGTCTACTGCAGATATACTAAATAGGGCGATCATATTATAGGCAAATCTGTCTAATTGTGCAGTAGCATAGGAGCAGGGTGATATTTTTTTACACAGCAGGCAGCATTATAGTAGTTATATTCTTGTATATAGGAGCAGTATTATAGTAGTTATATTCTTGTACATAGGAGGCAGTATTATAGTAGTTATATTCTTCTACATAAGAGGCAGTATTATAGTAGTGTGTTCTTGTACATAAGATGCAGTATTATAGTAGTGTTATTCTTGTACATAGGAGCAGTATTATAGTAGTTATATTCTTGTACATAAGATGCAGTATTATAGTAGTTATATTTTTGTACATAGGAGGCAGTATTATAGTAGTTATATTCTTGTCCATAGGAGCAGTATTATAGTAGTTATATTCTTGTACATAGGAGCAGTATTATAGTAGTTATATTCTTGTACATAGGAGCAGTATTATAGTAGTTATATTCTTGTACATAGGAGGCAGTATTATAGTAGTTATATTCTTGTACATAGGAGCAGTATTATAGTAGTTATGATCTTGTACATAGGAGCAGTATTATAGTAGTTATATTCTTGTACATAGGAGCAGTATTATAGTAGTTATATTCTTGTACATAGGAGCAGTATTATAGTAGTTATATTCTTGTACATAGGAGGCAGTATTATAGTAGTGTTATTCTTGTACATAAGATGCAGTATTATAGTAGTTATATTCTTGTACATAGGAGCAGTATTATAGTAGTTATATTCTTGTACATAAGATGCAGTATTATAGTAGTTATATTCTTGTACATAGGAGGCAGTATTATAGTAGTTATATTCTTGTACATAGGAGGCAATATTATAGTAGTTATATTCTTGTCCATAGGAGCAGTATTATAGTAGTTATATTCTTGTACATAGGAGCAGTATTATAGTAGTTATATTCTTGTACATAGGAGCAGTATTATAGTAGTTATATTCTTGTACATAGGAGGCAGTATTATAGTAGTTATATTCTTGTACATAGGTGCCCAAGCAGGAACCCAGTGCCTGATCAGGGGAGAGAAGAGATTTTTAAAATTATAGAACTGAGCATGGGGTTCTGATCTAAGCATGGGGGGTTCTGATCTGAGCATGGGGTGTGTGTCCTGATCTGGGCAATGGGGGTCTGATCTGAGCATGGAGGGGTCCTGATCTGAGCAATGGGGGTCTGATCTGAGCATGGGGGTCTGATCTGAGCATGGGGGTCAGATCTGAGCATGGGGGGATCTGAGCATGGGGGTTCAGATTTCAGCATGGGGGGCAGATCTGAGCATGGTGGGTTTTGTTTGAGCATGGGTTGGTCAGGTCTGAGCATGGGGGGGTCAGATCTGAGAAGGGGGGAGATATATGAGCATGGGGCGGTGAGATCTGAGCATGGGGGGAAATCTGAGCATGGGGGGGGGAGATCTGAGCACTGAGGGTCTGACACTGGGGGTCTGATTTGTGTTGTTTGATCCGAGCATTGGGGTTATTATTTTGGGGGTCTGATTTGGAGGTCCGATGAGGTTTGGGGATCTTATTTTAGGTCAGATGAGGATTGGGGATCTGATTTAGGAATCTGATCTGAGGTCTGATAAAAAATATATTTTTTTCTTTTTTTCTCTGCTAATGAAAAATAAGAAAATAATATTTTTATCAGACTTCAGATCAAATGAAAAATCTTTTTTTCTCTTATTTTTCTTTGTAAAAATCTAGGTGCATCTTTTACGTCGAAAAATACGGTGACTCGTGTGTAAATGTATAGCTTGTGGCTCCTGGTAGTCATACTTTTTTTTTTGTCCGTAAGGTTGGTCAACCCTGTATTATAGGATAAATATGAAAAAAAATCTGATGTTTTTGAAGCTCGGAACGCTTCCTCTGGTTTTCAGCATAAGAACAATTGTGATGTGGCTTTACTTGTTTACTGGCATTAAGTCAAGTTTCCTCATCATTACTGTTCTAGCTCTTTGATTAGAAACAAAAGCTATCCTCATATGGTCCCGCAGAAATTAAAGGACAGAACATTGTCTACTACATCATGTTGTTAAAGTACATTGTATTAAATACTCATCAATAACTATCTGTCAGTAAAACACAGTGGAGGTCATAAGGTAACTCACATGAAAAATACCGCCATTACCTGCACACGGTAAACCCCTACTGCGTTAGCCTCTTTACACAGTAACCAAATTAAAGAGAAATGAATGTCTGGTATCTGTAATTTCCACTTAGACAGAGGGCAACAAAACTGTTATAATACAATGGCTTCTGGTCAGTTTCGTGGTCTCAAACTAAAGTGACAACTAAAGTGGTAAATGGTGGCGTGTGTTGATGAACGCATCAAAAGAGAAGACCCTGCCTTTCATATGAGCATTTCTGTCCTTTTATAAGCTGATGGGATGTTATGGAACCTCAATTACTTGTCTCAGGTCCAACTGCAAACTCAGCACACCCAATAGCAGCAGATTAATCAACACTACTCCGTGGGGTGTAGCGATGGTCCAGTGATTGCTCATCTGAATGTTTTATTCTAGATAATCGACATAGGTGAAAGGCCCATAAGCCTCCAACAGTGCCTGTCTTCTATCACTAAAACCCATTCCCTCAAATGATAATGAGATAACTTGGCATTGCCCTCTAAGGAAAGTGACATGAGTTTGCTGAACCTGCCTTTTAATAATGATGAGATGACTCTGCTGACTCTGACTTCTAATGATATTGAGATGACTCTGCTGGACCTGCCTTCTAATGATAATGAGATGACTCTGCTGGACCTGCCTTCTAATGATAATGAGATGACTCTGCTGGACCTGCCTTCTAATGATAATGAGATGACTCTGCTGGACCTGCCTTCTAATGATAATGAGATGATTCTTCTGGACCTGCCTTCTAATGATATTGAGATGACTTAGAGGGCAGAGTCAGCAGAGTCATCTCATTATCATTAGAAGGCAGGTCGCCTTCTAATGATAATGAGATGACTCTGCTGACTCTGCCCTCTAATGATAATGACATAAGTTTGCTGATCCTGCTTTCTAATGATTATGAGATAACTCTGCTGAAACTGCCTTCTAATGATAATGAGATGACTCTGCTGACTCTGCCCTCTAACGATAATGACATGAGTTTGCTGATCCTGCCTTCTAATGATTATGAGATGACTCTGCAGAACCTGCCCTCTAATGATAATGAGATGACTCTGCAGAACCTGCCCTCTAATGATAATGAGATGACTCTGCAGAACCTGCCCTCTAATGATAATGAGATGACTCTGCTGACTCTGCCCTCTAACGATAATGACATGAGTTTGCTGATCCTGCCTTCTAATGATTATGAGATAACTCTGCTGAACCTGCCTTCTAATGATAATGAGATGACTCAGCTGAATATGTCCCAGTCTATGCTACAAGCTGAAAAGACAGATGCAGAAAAATTGAAATGCCAGCCAATTGTGTGTCCTTCAGTGACCAGTGTGCAATATTTCATAAAGTTTAGATATGGATAGTCAGTAGTCACATAAAAAAAACTATAAAAAAAACATTTTTTTCATTCTAATTATATTGTCTCTTACATTTCATAGCTTTACAAAGCATTCTATTCCTGGAATTAAGAATATTTGTAGCCCAGCTTCCCATTGCTGTTTGCTCTTATTGCCTTGCTATTCACACGCAGCAGTAGTCTCCAACTGATACAAAACATGCTGGGAGTTTTAGTTCTACAGCCGCAGGAGATCCGAGTCTTGGAGACCAGTGAGAAACAGCATTTTGTAGCCTTGTTGAGTTCACTTATTTATCCTAACTATAATTATATTTCTGGGTTTACAAACACTCCTTATTTCCAGGCCGCAATTTCATGTATATGCTGATTACGAGTAAAGCTGGTAATGAGAAAATATATCTAAGCCGGCTAGGCTTGATTGTGCGCAGCTCAGGAGAAGAATTACACTGTTTTTCCTAAATAAATTTGTCAGCATGGATGTGGCGAATAACGAAAATGAAATATGAGAGCCACGGATAATTTGTTGAATGTAAACATTTTTTATCGGCTGCTTGATTGTGAATGATATCTTGCGTAGCGGTATTATAACGATGAGGTAGAGGAGAGTGCAATTACTTCATGGTTTTAAATATGTCCTAATATTTGTAATTATATCCCATCCAAAAATTCTCATCAACCTCCAATTGTTACAAATTAATTGTACTTTATTGAGTATAATACATACAAATAAAACACTATAGCTCTGTATCATTAGCACATTGTGATAGCTACTGTCCTAAGTGAATACTGATCGTGGTAAACAGACTCTGCCGCCCCCTCCTTGTCCTCCCTAGGGGTTGATATTTGCTGCTAAGTTTTTAGGAATTTAAAAAAAAAATGTAGTTGTATATATTATACTCAATACAGTACAATTTATTTGTAACACTTGGAAGTTGATGAGAATTTTTTAAGTGGGATATAATTAACATATTCACCTCTGGCCTTAAGGTTACATGAATGCTCATATTTATCTTTTGGCTAATATTTGTAATGTAAAAATGATGGCTGACTTATTCTACAATGGAGGAATCATATGTGGGAGTTTTAATATGATGAGGTATTAAAAGGGATTTTCCAGCCCAAATGTTTCCTTAGTATTGGTGGTAAAGGTTTGTTTGTTAGGGATCAGGACATAGACATTGGTTCCATAGATTTCAAATGGAGAGACATGGGGGGGACAGATGACTAGGGTAAAAAGCTGTATGCTGTATAAAAAATAAAAAAAAATGCAAAAACGCTATAAAAAATGCCAATGCACACTAGACATGTGCAGTAAGAAAGAAAAGAAAAAGGTGGAAGTCTATGGGAGGAAACTGCCAGGAGAGTTTAAAATTTCCCTTAGACTTTCATGCACCATCTGGAACTGGTGTTTTTTGGCAAAAAAAACCATAAAACGACACAAAACGTCAACCGCACCCCCAAAAAAAAAAAAAAAAAAATGTAAACCCACCCTTATCATTGCGACTTTTAAAAAATCTACTCTGTGCTCCCCTGCTTCTCTTGCTTCCAGTCTCTCCCTCTCCTTTTTGATTGACAGGGCCTACATATTCATCTTGCCTGGCCCTGACAATCATGAAGAAGATGGACTGGCAGAGGAAGCAGATGGAGGAAGGGTGCACAGAGTGGCTTGGGCCCGCCTTCTGTGCACTCAGCTGCTCATTTACATATGAATTAAAAGTACATTTTCTGCAGAATGAACAACTGATCTCTAAGTGAAAGATATTATTGCAGTTAGCTGAGTTAGCTCTATTAGGCATTGTGCCTGGCTTATCAGTGAATTTACTGGTGACACACTCCCTTTAAGGTATATGTGCTACAATGTTTTTTTGTTTTGTTGCATTTTTCTGTTACTGGGAGATCTTTTCTTCTTTTATATAGCTCTAAATCTCCCACATAAACCTACTTCAATAATACAATCCTAGCTGCCTGTAACCACCACTAGGGGGAGCTTAGGAGCTAATTGCATACTGTTTTATTATTGAGTAAAGCTCCCCCTGGTGGTGGCTGCAGGTGGCCAGAATATCTTTATTTCACTTTTTTGAAGTTATGTATCAGAAAAGGCTTTCTGATATTCTTTCACCTTGTCTGGAAACCTATTAGTCAGTAATCTACGTCCCAGCATTTCTTTTTAATAATTTGCCACCTTTACAATGACAACTCGGTGTGATTTGTACCAGCTTTTAACTTCATTTCTTCATGGCAGCCAATTTTGAATGGATTCTTTTCCGTAAAGGGGTATATCTATCCCACGGTACCAAATCCATTTTGCGGCAATGCACTTATCTCAGGCTTTGTGTTAGCCTGCACCCCTGGGCCACCTGCCCTCGCTTTCAAGTTGGCAATCCGTTATACCACAGACAATCTGCACATTCAGTGCCTTCTGCACCCTTCCATTAATGAGTTCTTATTTGAAGCCATTACGGAATGTCCTTGCAAGACTGTCATTATTAGCTGCCAGTATAATATATGATATAATGTTCTTCTCGCATAACATCTGTTATTTTATCATTACCAGTGACTCTAACACGCGTGTCACTGATTTAAATACATCATCTGCTATGAGGATGGAAATATACTCAAATTACAAAGGACAATGAGATCTTGCAGTAAAGTATCTGTGACAACTTTTTACACCATGTCGTACTACATCCAGTGATGGTTATTATCTTCTGCGTGGCTGTAGAGCTGCCTGCAGCCACCACTAGAGGGTGTCACCGCCAGATATCTGAGAAGTTCTGACAGCCGTTCTTCAGTACCTCTTGCTTGAGGTTCTTTTGTTTTGCTTTCGTTTTGTCATCTCGTTTCCCTCTCTCAGCTGTCATCTAGTTGCACTGATTGCATCCCTTTATATCCCCTCCTATACTGCATCACTTTGCGGTTTATACTACTTCCTGGATTGTGTTCACTGCTAGAGCTGCTACTGCTGGTTCCTCAGATAAGTCTATCCCTTTATTTGTGTTTTCCTGTTGGCTTGATTCTAGGTGACCCTGACTCCCTCCGTATTAAGTGCAGGGAGCCGGTGGTCGTGTCCCCTCACTATCATAGGGTTTTCAGGTGTCACTCAGTCAAGGTACGTCGACATGCAACTTTCTATCATTGAGATCTTTGCATGGGCTGAGCAGTCAGGGAGAGCCCTAGGGCTTTAATAGGGCTCACTCTTTTGTTCCTTAGTTTGGGATCAAGTCAGTCAAATCTTTATTTGTTACTTCTTGTTTTCTGCAACACCATCCGTGACAGAGGGAGCTTATGAGCTCACTGCAGACTGTCCTGTCATTGAATACAATGTACACACAGTATGTCTAGAACTCTGTATCAGAAAACCCATGCTCTGACCACTGTAAAGATATAGTAAGAAGGAAATATCCAAATACATTTGGACTTGTTAAGATTAAAAATGAGATAATGTTCAAGGGATGACATCCCCTTTAGGTGTTACAAAATTGGGCTGAGAGTCCCAAGAATAATCACTTAAAGAACACATCCATTGGAATTAGCCAGATTTGCTGCTCCAAGCCATGTGCTTTCCTCTCTGCTGCCATCTAATGGTCGAGGCATTTGTGCATGCATTTTTGTATATTTAGAGGACCAAAATACAGACTTTTTGTGTATTTCCTTTTGGTTATGTCACTCTAACCTGTGGCTATATATTCAGATTCTTCTCAGTCACTATGCTGTTGGCTGGGCCCTAAGGATCCTCCTAGTCTATTAATTCTCATATGAAAGTCCCCTGAAACATCTGCTACAAGGCTGTCTCACAATTCTTCCCCACAGCATTCAGTTCTTGCAATTGAAGGCTACTCTGGGGCTGCAGCCTGGGGAGTACCCTGCAGTTACATCTCTACCTCTATGAGAAGGTTGAGGAAGACGAGTAGGATTAGAAAATATGATTGTGTTCTTATACAAGCACCAAACTGAGAAGAGGAATGAGGGTCAAGTCAGGGCAGGTAGAGGTGAAGATTCAGGGATTATTGCCCCTTAATGTATGCCCACACTTCTACAGCCATTTCAGAAATTACATTCCTTTAATTTTATGTAAGTGAACTACAACTCTCATCTTCCAGCTTTAGTCTCCCACAGTGGCTTTATGGCTTCCTCTTCTCCTTCTTGGTCTCTACTGAGATCAGGAATGTCAAGAACTCTGCCCCAGCCCATTTAATTATCATGCGCTATAAGTCCACACTTGACAGACTTGACATTTTGGACTATTTTTTTCCAACTCGCTTAAGCATTTTCTACTCAACCTCTGTCATCTGCTCCTAACCTTAGCACTATGCCAAATTCTCTTGCCTTTTAATTCAGATAATATCAAGATGCCATATTATAAATGGATGACAATGTCTCCTTGGGAACTGCTTACTAAAGATCAAGTAATCCTGTAAAAAAAGTAAAAAACAAAACAATAATAAATCGCAAAAAAACTAACAAAACTAAGACATTTGTCTAATAGATAAGATTTAAGTTGTTCCAGAATTACATTGTATATACAAATGTAGCAGTGTTAACTTGATAATTACTTAAAATGTGATACACAGTTGCAGCTAACTGTAACAATGTATTTTGTATTGCTAAAGGGGTCCTCAGCCCATCTCAGACATTGAATGCATATCGCTAGGATAAAACTCCACAAATTTGGACGTGCTGACTACGCTTTTTTTATTTTTTATTGTTATATACATATGTATGGGGCAATTTTTTACCACCCCCTGGAGACGAGCACCCACCACATACAGTATATGTTCCAAGAAGTGCTGTTCATCGCTTGATTTTCCGAAGTTAGTTACTCGTGTGTGACTTTGTTTATTAACTTCGGTAGTTGATTTTTAACCCCTTAGTGACCACGCACATTTTTTTTAAATTGCATTGCAAGAGCTATAGCTTTTTAGTTTTTTTTTATCAATGTACTTGTATGAGGTCTTATTTTTTGCAGGACAAGTTATAGTTTTTAATGCACCAATTTAAGTACATGTAATGATTGATTAAAGCAAGCTGTTTAGCTAAACCCCCCCCTTGTTTACATCAGTAAAAAGGCATATTAGTGGTCACTAATAGTGTTGATCATGAATATTCGAATTGCAAATTTTTATGGCGAATATCGGCACTTCGAGAATTCGTGAATATTTAGAATATAGTGATATATATTCGTAATTTCGAATATTCGAGATTTTTTTTAAAATCAGTACACATGATCCCTCCCTGCTTCTTGCTTGTGGGCAAATGAGAAGGCTGCAATATCTTTGACTTTAGGAGTAGTGTTGATTGCGAATTTTCATAATGTGAATTTTTTTCCATCTGAAGTCATGATTCCTCCCTGCTTAAGTAACTTAAGCAGGGAGGAATCATGACTTCAGATGGAAAAAAAATGACGAATATTCTAAAAAACAAATATATTCGATATAGTGCTATATATTAGTTTTTTAGAATATTCGTAATATTCTAAAACAAGAATATATAGCAATACAGCAAATATTAGAAGAAAAAAAAAAACGAATATAGAGCAATTTAGCTAATATAGTGCTATAACCTTCTTTGTCTAATAGTTGTAATTTTTTTCTCATCTAAAGTTCAGATTGGAAAAAAATGACAACTATTAAAAAAAGATTATAGCACTATATTAGCAAAATTGCTCTATATTCATTTTTTTTTTTTTTTTCGAATATTCGCTATATTGCTACATATTCTTGTTTTAGAATATTCCGAATATTCTAAAAAACTAATATAGCACTACCGTATATCAGCTATATTGCTCTATATATTCATTTTTTTGAATATTCGTAATTTTTTTCCATCTGAAGTCATGATTCCTCCCTGCTTAAACTTAAGCAGGGAGAAATCATGACTTCAGATGAAAAAAAAAAGTATGAATATTCTAAAAAACGAATATATAGCACTGAATTCTATAGTGCTATATATTCGTTTTTGACCCACGCCTGTATTGATCGCGTAATATTCGCATATTACGCGATCATTACCTTGCCAATTTTTCGAGTAAAAAAAAAGTTGAATATAACGAGTATTCGAATTCGCGAATATTCACTGAATATTCGCTGAATATTCACTGAATATTCGCTGAATATTCACTGAATATTCGCTGAATATTCTACGAAATATTCTCAAAATATTGCGAATTCGAATATGAGCCCTGCCGCTCATCACTAGTCACTAAGGGCTTAAAGTGGGAAACCACTTTAAAACTTGAAACCAGACTCGATTCCGAGGTTTGCTTTCAAGTTTTAAAGGGGTTTTCCACTTTAAAAATCAACTATAGAAGTTATTCAACGAAGCGTCTTTGTGAATAACTAACTTCGGCTCATGGGAGCCCATACATTTTAATACTGTACGGAGACAGATCTCCGTACAGTATTATTCAGAAGTTTTGAATGAAGCGCGCTTCGCTCAACACTACACCTGTGTATTAAATGCATTAAGTGTCACGTTAACGTTTGCTGCCTCTATATATTACTTCTATGAAAAATAACTTGTATAATAGCCCTTGATGATCTCACCTGCCGTCTTATATTTGTAGTCTACAACATTCGTTTCCAGCTTTGTCATTACTTGAGGACAAGTGACCTCTTGGTGGAGTATGTAAAGTAATCTAGTTAGTTTTCCAGGGTAAACATACGGTATGCGACGTCTGCTTCCCCCGAAGGGACAATCCCCCTGTCAGTACATGACAAGTTACATTAAGGGACCTCAATACGGTCTTGTAGATGAGTGACCTTTCAGAGAATTGCAGTTATTACCTAACAATATCCACTCATCTATTACCTGCCACGCTGCAGAAATCCAATGTCTTTAAAAAGCTGAATTATAGAAGCTTGGCTTAGAAATTGAGAAATATGATTTAACTAGTGAAAAGGCCTTGGGCACTCAAAGCTAATTCAATTTTTTTTCTCATTACTTGGGTGATTTTTAAGATGATGCTTGTAACCAGATGAGGCAGCGGAGCTAAGGAATGAGTTTAAGTCTTACAGCCAAGCTAACTGCAGACGTGGAATCTTATCAGGCTTTGCAAAGCATCATTAATGAGATGATATGAGTCTTGGAGAGACAATGGGGAAATTTGGCTTCATGCATGTAGTGGCATGATAGAATAGACATGGTGTTCTGCAGCAAGTGTGGACACACTGTGTCGCTTAGGCTTGCTCTCAAGGGTGTTCACTAAGTTCCCTTCCATGGTCTTCACCCTTTAACCCCTATATTGGGATCTGGACTTTGCTGCAAGGGAACCACAAGGACACTACATCCTGGAGTGGTCTTTGTTCAAGTGACTGCTGACCCATGGTGGTCAGGAGAAACTGGTGCAGAACACCAGGCAAAGCCATGGTCACAGACAAGTTAAAGGTTTTGGAAGGCATAGTATGTGCTATTAGATAAACAGTCCGAGTCAGGCAGCTCAGAGTACGGAGATCAGCCAGAGGTCAAGTCAGACATTAAAGTGTCAAATCTGGCAAACAGGCAAAAGTCGGTACACAGGTAGACAAACGTACAACAGCACACTTTTGCAGGACACTAATGGACTAAAACCTATTGCTTAGGCGCCCTCCCATAGGGGAAGATGTCCTAAGTAATCCAAGGAGATCAGCCATTGGCCACTGCAGAATAAGAGTGCACTGGCCCTTTAAGATCCAAAAGAAAATCATGAGTGTGCTCTACAGGGGGAGAGGACTGGCTGGCAAGAAGCAGGCTGCAGCCTGCATGGAGGGACAGAGTTACTCTGGTGGCCGAGCCCACTGGAAGGAGGTGAGAGTCCTAAGGCTCTGCGCTGCTGGGAACACTAAAGTGGGTAGGAGATGCAGTGCCCGTGCCCACCGGTGGGAGAGGAGTGGATACAACACATGGACATAGTCTTCTCAGGTCGATTCAAGAAAAAGTAAAGCCTAATACCTACATTATCTATCTATCTATCTATCTATCTATCTATCTATCTATCTATCTATCTATGTAAAGTGTATGAGTGCACAATGCTGAAGTAAAGTCCCTTGGATCCACCAGAGGAGATAATCCTGTAGACCACCCTCTGTTTATACAGAACATGTTCACGTCCATTTTTTATTTCATTGGAATCTTTGGACATATCACTAGAATATCTAATAGATTATTTGTAGATCGTCCAATAAGAAATAGACCCTAGTCCACTGAAAGTCCAACCAAAGGTGATCTTCAGGAAAGTCATTGACACAAGAAGATGTGGACCTCCACCAATTTTCTAAAATGGTAGCAATGGCATTGATCTGGTGACATCATTCAGAGATTTACATTGAACTGAGGGGCACATTTTTTAAGACCTTCATGTCTTAATAAAGCCCTGCACTGGCGGTGGATCCACCAGAGTTATGAAGAGGCGGCGGCCACTTCTAAATGTAAGACAACTTCCGAGCTGTCTTACATTTAGACCTTTTTCTACGTCTGTTTCAGTCGTAGAAAATGGTAAATGAGATGGGCTTGTCGGCATGTCCCCTTTGACGCCAAGCCCACTTTTTTAGACATGGCTTGAGCAGGGAAAAGTCATAGATTGCGGTGCAAAAGACCTGTGCGCCGCATATTTCTGTTTCATAAATGACCCCCTAAATCTTTAAATGGTGAGTTAGAGGCAGGAGCGGAATTATTATTTTTGCATTAGGGGAATGCCTGAGAACCCATGGTCATAGGGGGCCCATTGTCCCTTAGACAATTAGTATGCTCCTCTATGTTTAATTTTAAAAAAATCTGACATTCAAGTGAGTGATTTATTAATGAGGATAGGTCATTATTATCAGATCGATGGGGGGCCAACACCCAGTATTCGCATAATCAGTTATTTTGGGCAGGTGCTGGTGCCGGAGTCTATACAGTGGACAGAGCTGGAGGTAGAAGGTTCTGTCCATTTTAGCCATTCAAGTTGGGAGCCGAGCTGCAGTTTGCTGGGGTCAGAAACTACACAGTGGATGAAGCATTCCACTGCTGGCAACACCTGGTCATGGGGTGTTGGCCCCTCATCGATCTGGTATTGAGGACTTATCATAAGGATAGGTCATCAATATCCAAGTCCAAAAAAACACTTTGAAATAATCACCTATCCACAGGATAGATGATAAATGTCTGATTGCTAGGGATCCAGCCACCTCAACTCACACTGTCACTGATTACAAGAATTGTGGTCCCAAAATCACCCCATTACTCCTGACTGCAGTGAGGAACAGTTTGAGCATGCACCCCACCACTCAATTCAATGTCTATGGGGCTGACGGAAAGGGATGAGCACCTAATTGTGCGGCAGGGACTACACACAGTTGCCCGTTGCTCCATTTCCCGTCCTCTTCAAAGCTATCCTGCAGTGAGGAGAAATGAGGAGCTCTTGACTAACGTCTTGATCATCAATAGAGGTCTTAGTGGTGGGGACACCAGAGATCAGACATTTATCACCTATCCTGTGAATAGTTGGTACATGTTGATTGCCCAGGGACCTGGATCACTCTCAGTCTGCCCTTGTTTAGGGTCAGTCACACTATAGAGAACTACAACACACAACAATGCAATCTTCTGACATGTACCTATGTAAACTTGGCCATATTAACCCTAAAGTACTCTGCTATAATGCAATGGATTGGGGGGCAGCTGTAACCTCTCAGGTCACAGGAGATAATTACAGATAATTAGCCTCAGTGCTAATCCAGAACGATGGGTGGTTAGGCTTGCCACAATATCTACGTACATTACACCGCAGGCTATGAGGTATAGTTTGGTTTCTAAAAGTGCTCTGAAATGAAAAAAAATAAGGAAACAGCAAAGTACCAATTCACACCAGCACGAATAATAAAAATCCATTGTATTATTCATTAGAGAACTCAAGGAATGCCGAGTGAAGAAATCTCTTGAGCGCTGAGAATGCACTTTCATTCCTCAAGGGCGATATATTAATCAAGGTCGTATCTACTAGATGAATGCGACAAATGTAATTTGTTGAAGCCCAAATTCATCAAGGTGTTTTCAATTAAAAGTTAACATCTATTTGGGAAGGATTCCCGAGCAGCCGCTCCACGATTGCTGATTTATTTTTTTATATATTTAAACTGATCAGGGTTTCTCATATAATCACGCCTCAGATTACATTACCGGCCTCGCTCCGTAGTGTGCGCTGAGGTTAATTTTAGTTCATTGAATGCCTCAATTTGATTTGTACTACTGTGAGTGCCTTTTAAGATAAGATAAAACAGCCTGGTGTTTGCTGAAAGTCTGGCCTTGTTTCTTCTTTGACGGATAATTCTAACTTTTTATGGAGATATTTTGCTTGTAACCAACTTCCTACGGCATGGTCCATACATCCAAGGCTTCATTCATTCATTCGAAAGCCTTGGTTCTCAAGCCAAGGTTTTGGCACGTTTGTCATGAGCTTGGCAATATTGACAAGTTCACCAGAATTGTGGCCTGTGAACCCAGTCTAATGTAAAATATAAATGGTCAGTGATGGCGGAAGGGCACTTGGTTTCATATTGTATTTATGAAATGTGAGGACAACAAGCCGAAGTTTCAAATGGTGCTATATGCATATGTACCCACAAAAAAGTTGGTGCACTACACAATGATCGGGTTCCATGTGGAATTGATATAAATTTAACAGAGACTGCACAATATATGAGCACGATATATGCTCCACATAGTAGGATCCTTTCTTTGTGCAGGAATTAAGAATGGGAGGCTCTATAAAGGTTTCTTTGAACCAAGGATAAGAGGCTCTGTAGAAGTCCCTATGCTCTATTGTTCTATTGTTTTAATGTTTTATAGATTTATATTGATTTGATGTTTTATTAATTTATGTTTGTATGATCCTATGTTCTATGTCATATGCCATTTTATGTGAAGAGTGATATTTTTCAATACCTGCTTATTTGTATTGATGTCCATACGCTCTAGTTATTGAGTGCCCCTCGCTCCATTTCTACTCTTCATATACAGTTTTCTTCAGTATTCGGGGATACCGAGAGGTGTGCACCAGTCCATATTCTAAGACAGTAGGAGAAGCCGCTGACTATTTCTAATAGCCATATTGTATTTATTCCACAATTTTTTGACAGGTGGAACCCCCAACTACCAGGAGAACTAAGGTCCCCTAATTCATGTTCTACAAAACTCTTCAAGTGGTTGTAGAAGGGATCCTTGGACTTATTAGAGAAAATGACCTGTACATGTTGGTTTACTTCTTTAAAGGGGTTCCTCAGAAAGGATTCAAAATGACCGAATGGATTAGCACTGAGGCAACTTGTCGTAGAATGTGGGAGGGACTGGTTGCCGCTACATGCAGAGCTTTCTAGGGGGGTGAAGGGGCTCATACTGGGAAAGTAAGTTCTGCTAACTGGCTGTCACCGCCAGATCTCTGAGAAGTTCTGATAGTGTCATGGAACCATGAACCAGACGTACAACAAGAGATAAGTGAAAATAAGAAGGCTTTATTGAAAATAAAGCTGTAAAGCAAAAGTCCAAACGAATGGTGAAACCGAAGCAGAGTCTTTGAGAGGCCAGAGATCAGGAACCAGAAGGGTAGTCAGACGAAGCCAGGATCAGGAACCAGCAGGGTAGTCAGACGAAGCCAGGATCAGGAACCAGAAGCAGCAGCAGTCTTAGAAGCATGTGAACACAGGAGGACCAAGCAAGGAACTGAAGCCACAGACCTCCTATATATATGAGCTAGGCATCCAGCGCCTCCCAGTGGGAAGGAGGAGCCGCAGGGTGGAAGGCTACAAGAAACCCAGAAACCAAGATGGCCGCCAGCACATGTCAAACGAAGGAGAACAGCAAGAAGGTAAGACCATGACAGATAGACGTTCTTCAGTACCTCCTGCATGATGTTCTTTTGTTTTGCTTTCGCTTTGACATCTCTTCTCCCTCTCCCAGCTGTCATCTATTAGCAGTGATTGCCTCCCTATATATCTCCTCCCATACTGCTTCACTTTGCGGTTTATACTACTTCCTGGATTGGTTTCACTGCTTGAAGTTGCTGCTGCTGGTTCCTCAAGATAAGTCTATTTCTGTATTGTGTTTTCCTGTTGACTTGATCCTAGGTGACCCTGACTCCCTCCGTATTAAGTGCAGGGAGCCGGTGGTCATGTCCCCTCACTATTATAGGGTTTGCAGGTGTCACTCAGTCTAAGGTACGTGGACATGCAACTTTCTATCATTGAGATCTTTGCATGGGCTGAGCAGTGAGGGAGAGCTCTAGAGCTTTAATAGGGCTCACCCTTTTGTTCCTTAGTTTTGGATCAAGTCAGTCGGATCTTTATTTTGTTACTTATTGTTTCCTGCAACACCATCCGTGACACTGGCATTGTAAAATCTGTGTACACCCTTATCTCCTATGGATGCCCTACTTACAATGTAAAAGTACAAAATAAATAAATGAGAAAGTGTACGCGTCCTTCAGAGTATGGTAAGTGTATACAAATATTTATATATTTTTTTAAGGTTTGTATCATTTACCCCAAATAAAAAACTTAAAAAGTAAGAAAAAAACATTGCTCCAAAAATTGTATCCAACAGCCTTTTGGGTCATGAAAAAAACAGTGCAAATAATCTGTAGCGCAATAAATAAAAAAGTGAGGTCAGTTTAACCACCAAATAAATGCATGGTCATAAAAGGGATTCTCCGATTTCATAATGAAATTTTTTTTATCTGCTCACAGTACCCCAAACACTCGCAACCAAAAAAAAAGCTAAAGTTGGCAATACCTTATGTGGTTCACAAATCCGGCATTTAGGTAGGGACTTCCAGAGACTGCCGTTTTCTTGCCAGAATGGTGGTGCTCATCAGGCGTTTTGCGTCACTACTCTTCTTCGGGTCTACCACCATGGCCTTGATTGCATGCTGCATCCTCTGCAAGCCCTTGCTTTTAATGTGAAGAATAAAATATTAAGAGCGCAGCAATTTTCATCTTTTCCTATGTGGTACCCCATACGCTGCCTATTTTTGCCCCATATGCCTGTTTTTTATGCCAGCACTTTCCTTCCCCTTTTCTCAGCATCACTGCATTCTGTCAGGATGTTTACATACAGAACTTCCTGTTTTCATCAGATTCCTGCTGGGTTTTCTAACCAATCCCAGCATGCTTCCTTGTTGTAATATTTCTCAGGGCTTGCTTCACCTAGCTAACATGAACAGGGGAGGAGTAGGAGTGTGACTGCTACATAGATAGAGAGTGATCCCTGAGCAATTCATGCTGGAATTGGTTAGCTGATAAAAACATTAAGCTCTGCATGTAAACATCCTGCCAGGATGCAGTGATGTCAAGAAGAGGGGAAGGAAAGCGCAAGCATGAAACACGGATATATGAAGAAAAAATATTCACTTTTTGGGGTACTCTGGGCAGATAAAAAATTCTATATAGAACTGGAGAAACAATTTAAGTCCTTTTCAGGTCTGGTCACAAAGGGGTTGGTTGCATCTCATTCTGCAATGCTATCAGTATACTCACAGGATATATAATCAATAAGGTCTAATATTGTAGATGAGGCTTGTATTACACCAACAGATTATCTGACCAATGATTGGTCAGATTGCCAATTATACACACAGCTCTTTTGTTATACACAACTATTAGTCTGATTGGACAGATATTGGTCAGATAATCTGTTGGTGTAATATAGGCTTTATTTAGGGATCATCCCACAAGTGGCAAGTGAGTGTCTCAAAAGTAATCTCCAAATGATGCTGTCTACTGCTGGACCTTTGGGGCCCATTATTGTGTCAGAGCGTGGTCCACTGGATAATCCCTGTACTCTAGTCGGCTAACTCTACCTTGATCCCATAGACATCAGTGGAAAGAGCTGCTCCCATGTCATCTATATTCAGACTTCTGTTCTTCTGATGTTGGGGTCCCTCACCCACTAGACAGTTAAGCTAGGTCTCCATAACACGTTAACATAATTGTAAAAGCAAATACAATTAATCGAAAATATAATTTTCACATGGTTGAATTTAATTTGTTACCCTTACATCAATTGAAATGTGTGAGGCTTTTTTAGTGTTGTCAGCTGTGCATAGGTTGGTACTGGATAGCTAGTAGTGTTGAGCGAGCATGCTCGGCCGAATGCCATTTCGGCTCGAGCATCGCTATGCAGAGTACTGCATGTGCTCGAGTCTCCTCCCCGCACATTTCTTGGCTGCTAAGCAGCCAATAAACGTGCAGGTAAGTGCTGCCCTCACTGTAATGCCAGTAGCCATGTTGGCTACTGGCATTACAGTGATTGGCTGGCCGGAACGCGTCATCGGGTGCTATATAGCACCCGATGACTCGTGTTCAGCTCATTCTAAGTCAGGGAGAGCTAAGGATAGGAAGGGACAGAGAGTGTAGGGAGTGTAATACTGTACACTAATATAATACCATAAGTGTACAAAAACATTTAAGAGACCCAAAAGTCCTTGTAATGATTATTGCTAAATTGCTCAGTGTTAGGGAGAGCTGTGCATAGGAAGGGACAGACAGTGCTGCTCACTTTTTGTTTGAAAAAGACACCTGTGAGTGTCGAAACGCGCGTCACATGAGTGACCAATAAATCCTTTTGAGCAAAGAAAATTGGAGTGCTGGTTTTTCTTCGTAGTATAATAGGAAGATTTTTAAAGGGTTTCTACCACCACATTTTCACCTATTTAGCTGTCAGACACTAGTGATCTGCTAGTGTCTGCTCTACCTAACCGTGCTATTGTAATCCCTTTCTGTGCAGCGGTTACCCTAAAAAACGTAGTTTTATTGTTATGCTAATGAGCCTCTAGGTGCTATGGGGCGTCTTTTCAGCACCTAGAGGCTCCGTCCACTCACCATTTCTGCCGCCCAGCGCGCTCCAGCCCGCCCCTCTCCTCTAGATTGACAGACTACTTCTCTGCATCTCGGCCGAATTCTCGCGCCTGCGCCGTGTGCTTCTGTATTCGGCGCAGGCGCAGTGACTGTCTCCCTGCGCTGGCATCTTCACTGCGCCTGCGCCAATTACGGCGCAGGGAGCAGTCCAACAGTCACTGCGCTGAATACAGAAGCACACGACGCAGGCGCGAGTGGGCTGTCAATCTAGAGGAGAGGGGCGGGCTGGGGCGGGCTGGAGCGCGCTGGGCGGCGGAAATAGTGAGTGGACGGAGCCTCTAGGTGCTGAAAAGACGCCCCCATAGCACCTAGAGGCTCATTAGCATACCAATAAAACTACGTTTTTTAGGGTAACCGCTGCACAGAAAGGGATTACAATAGCATGGTTAGGTAGAGCAGACACTAGCAGATCGCTAGTGTCTGACAGCTAAATAGGTGAAAATGTGGTGGTAGAAACCCTTTAAACAAAAAACTTTTCAGAGACCCAAAAGTCCTTTTAAGGACTATTGTTTGTGATAGCAGCAATATATATTTTTAGCGCATCCTGCGCTTAATACCATGTATTAGGCCGATGCGGACAGTTAAATTATCCGCGCCACATCTCCTGTTTAAAGTGTGCGCATCCCTAAAATATCAGTTATATCCAGTGCATTTTTTCCATGGACGGTCTCCGCTGCGGACAGTTAAATTATCCGCTCCACATCTCCTGTCTAAAGTGTGCGCATCCCTAAAAAATCTGTGACATCCAGTGCAGTTTTTCCGTATACGGTGTCCGCTGCGGACAGTTAAATTATCTGCGCCACATCTCCTGTCTAAAGTGTGCGCATCCCTAAAATATCAGTGACATCCAGTGCGATACCTGTCCTGTATAACGTTTCCTCATCACAAATATTGTTGTAACTTTTTTGCACATACACTTCCAAATCCTACGCTACTGTATGTGGCAGGCGCAGCACTATGAAGTGCCTTTTGCGCTGTGGCATTAGAAGAATTTTGATATCTCTGACTTTTTAGTCTAATCAGACTGTCTATTACTCTGTAATTCCTCTAGCGTCGTTCTATTGAAGCAGTAGGTTTAAAGAGCACACCAAATGCTTGAAATAACTTCTTTATTAACTTCAACTTTATTGTACCACAATGTGAACGAGGCCCTCCTTTATGTGATATACAGGTTGTATCGGAGTGCCTCTTCCTTGTAATTTTCAGCAACACTTGCACTTTATATACAAGTAAATATACAGGAAAGAATGTTTCCTATCAATTTTTCCACTAAAATCGATTTTGTATTCTGTTTTGTGCGTATTATTTTCAGTCTGTAAAAGTGGCGTACTATTCGGACAACATCGTTCCCAGCAGCGACCTGCGAGTCCAAGATGCATCCAGACATCCTCCCCATGCTGTTCCAGAACCATTTCAGTGGTGTTTCCATAAATTTCTGACATTTTCCTATGAACGAGGCACCCTCCCCTCTTTAGAGCAGGGGGTACCTGGTTTAATGCTCGGGTTCTCCCATTGACCGAGCACCCGAACATCCCAATGTGTTCGGCCCGAGCCCCCGAGCACCCGAGCACTACGGTGCTCGTTCAGCTCTAATAGTTAGTATATTGTTATGGGAAACAAGATATGAATATAAAAGATGTGAAAGTCCAGAGGCCAAAACTGTGCATCCTTTGTCTTGTGTCTGCTCAATATAAATACTATTATAGAGAAATGGACTTTTAACTTCCTGGAGCAGTTCTTTGGATGAAAATAATGACCCAGGAGTTTCATTTTTAACAAAGTTTTAAGTGATTTCTCAGCAGATTATCCATCACTTTGGTGGCTGGGAAAGAAACAGTATCATCATCGTAGCAGCTGCAAGAATTAATATTGTTTCATCTGGATTGAATTGTCATTGGCCGCCATAAAGTGTCCTGCAAAAATACAGTATATTAATAGCTACCAAATTCTTCTGTTCAAGGAATACTCTTACTTTTCTTACCATGCACAGGAGAACTCTTGGCACACTGTTGGTGTGAATACAGTTGTATAAGGGTGTGACCGAGGTGGATTGTGGGTGTGAACAAGGTAGTTCATGGGTGTGGCCAAGCTAGATTGAGAATGTGAACACAGAAACTCATAGTATGGGCATGAACACAGTAGCTCAGGGGTGTGGCCAAGGTCGATTGTAGGCATGAACATGGTACCTCAGAGGTGTGAACAAGGTAGATTGTGGCTGAACAAGGTGAGTCATGAGTGTGATCAAGTAGATTGCTGTCACGGAGAGGAGTGGGGGCAACCCCCCACCGTGCGATGTTAAAAGGATAAAGGGATAATGGGAAGCTGCTAGGCCAGGACGACAGGATCAGGGAGCAGGTCACCTCCTAATGCGTCCCTAATTCTTACCCTGACTCCTAACCGTATGAGCCAACCCAGATGGTAGGAGGGCTCATACTCCGGAACCTCGGGTCCCTACTAGCCCTTAGCAAATCCCTGGACTAGGAGCAGGGTAAGACGACCTGTTCCTCCACATCACGGACGAACAGGAGTCTCAACTGGCCAAGCTGCAAGGAGAGGAGTACATATACAGCATATGGATATGGCAGGTAAGTGAAACCAGTTCCACACCTACCTGCGACTGACACACTGACTGGAACCCGTGCACAAGTGCTGATGTCCACACCAACATAAAAGGACACAGCACACAACATAAATCACACAGGAAACCAGAACACCATAGCTGCAATAAGGTGAGACACCACAAGAACATAAACATAACATCATGACATTTACTTATGACCACAAGGGTGGCCCCTTACTGGAGAAATGGCATAAGAAGACCAGGAGGATGACTCCAGCATACAGCATGGCTGGAGTACCCCTCAGCTTCAGGTCTCCAGAGGAAGCTAAATAGCCCAAGCAGCCACACCCACTCAGACACACTAGGAAGGAAGTTAACCCTTCCAACACCAGACAGGCTAGTGAAGCAACTTAAAGGGGAAATGCACACACAACTTAACCCCGTGCACAACAAACACAGAAAGTGCACACATACAAACACAGGTTGCCAGAGGCAACCGCATGCATTGACAGTGAGCTGCCTAGCAACCAGCTTAGGCTGCTACACTGCCAAGAACAACATGTTGCCAGCGGCAACCACACGTGAGGCAACAAACACACAGCCCTCACCTGCGGTAAACTACCAACCTGACCGCTGGCAACTGCATGCAACTCAAGAGTCACGACCATGAGCATAGTCGTGACAATTGCAGACTGAACATGGTACAGAAGTAGTAAGCACCAAAATTAGTGGGTTAGTGTAACACAATACCAACATGGTTAAACTAAGCCAGTACGATAAGCTAGTGTGATAACACACCAGTTGTGACTTTAATGCTGGTTACATCTGTACCTCAGAGGTGTGACCAAGGTAGATTGTGGTTGAACAAGGTAATTCATAGGTGCGATCAAGTAGATCGTAGACATGAACATTATAGCTCAGGTGGATTGTGAGAACACCTTATGTTTTCAACAGTGTTGTACAAATCATGCTATATATTTTACTTTAGCTGGCCAAACATTAGGGATATCAGGCGGATGTTTTCAGATGTCAGATGGTTGTTGAAATAAGTATAACTAACGTAGGTCAGGCTTGAACACAGAAGCTTGTTTGAAAGGCTAAGATAGAGTGTGAGCATGAACATAATAGCAGATGGGTGTGACCAAGCTAAATTTTGTTATGTGAGTGTGGTATCTCATGGGTGTGACCAAGATAGGTTTTGGTGTTAAGCAAGGTAGTTCATAGATGTTACCAAGCCAGATTGTGTCACCACTGCAGCACATTAGTGTGACCAAGGTAGTGTGGGCCTTAACAAAGTAGTTCTTGTGTATAGCCAAGGTGGAGTTTGGGTGTGAATATAGTAGCTCATGGGTGTGACCAGGCTAAACTGTGGGCATGAACAGTGGTACCTCAGTGGTGTGACCAAAGTAGATTGTGGTTGTGGGTGAACAAGGTAATCCATAGGTGTGATCAAGTAGATTGTGGATATAAACATTAATAAACCTCAAGCAATAAAACTTATCCCACAAAAAAACAAGACCTTATACTGCTGCGTCGACAGAAGAATAAAAAAAGTATGACTCCTGAAATCCAGCAATAATTTTTTTTTAAAAATGCCTCTGCACAGATGGATAGAAGTTGTCCTGAAACAGCTGTCTGCAGATAAAGTACTGGCTTGGCTATATTCCTAATTTATGCTACTTTATGAATACCTACCTTCCAACAGATAGCTCCAGAGGCACAGCTTACTATTCATTTTTCAGAATGAGTGCTAATTTGCACGGCTTTTTCCCAGAGGACCATTGCATGGACTATAAGATTCCCCCCACCTGCACGGAAATATCCATAAAGAGAAATAATACACCTCGGATCCTATGGGCCCCAAAATAGGCCAGTCCCGAAGGGATTAAATACTATAAACTACAAAGTATCTTAAAAGCAAAGTACTTAAAATGTAGAGAAATGGCAGATAAAACATTATATTGATGACAACCCCGATAATATCACAATCCAGCTTGACAAACTCTGTACATAAATACCCCATCATGCCTCATTTTAAATAGCAAATTTTTACAGATCAGATGGATGTGCAGTGAGCCCCAGAGGAGCTGGTTCAGAAGATGGGAGTGTTAGTGACCTTGATGAAAAGTTATGCCACGGTGTACTCCCTCAGGAGGTTGCTCTCTGGCGATTGGTGCAGTGGAAACATAGTTTTGAAAAATGAGGCCAGAATTAAACATATAAAAGTCTTTTTTACTAAGTGATAGTAGCGGAAGACTTTAAGTGCAGATCTTCTTTGGCACCAGCAATGATTATGGATGCAGGTTGAATGGTGGCAATTTATCAACTTAGGTGGTACTGGCCTAGTTACGTTCGAGGTGATGGGTGTCTGGGCTGTAGTCCCTCACCTTTCAGTGTCTTTAATGCTGATCATAGCAGTTCACTCTGCTGTCTAGCATCTCAAGCCTTCACTTGGGTCAGATGAATGGTTGACCTCTCTTGAGAATCGCGAACAGGAGCAGGATCTCTACAGTCAGCTTCCTCTCTCCTCTGTCTTTGGACAGGAACTCCCCATGTTGACAGGAAGCAGGACCAGCCCACTCCTACCAAGAGGGGAGGAACAGGGTACGACAAGTGAAACTTATCTATCACATGACTGTGTGCTGGCCAATGGATGCCTGTGTAGGGAACATGAAGAAATGTAGGAGGAGTGTGAAAATCCAGTAGGCATCATGGAGACATCAGCCATGAGTTGTTACAATGTAGAAACCATACTGTAACAGAAGTGAACATATACCGTATATCAATGTAGCATGATAGCAGAATTCCATTTGTTGAAGGGTCCTCCTGATTGTTGTTTGTGCCCCTAGGATCCAACATGACAGCTCTTTTTAATTCTGCCCCACTGTGTTAAAACTGTATACATGACGGGAAGTTAATTAAAGTAACTGATATATCAGATTACAGCTGCATTTACATGAGCAATGTTGTAAATCCTGATTGTGACAGCGCTGCACAGGAGAATGTCCCTGGAGCGGCCACAGGTATGACATATATCCCTAGGCTTTTACAGGCTGTCATTTCAGCAACTGCGGCAGGCCTATGAGTAATGCATCCTCCTAATTAACAGCATAAGCAGCAGCCTTACCTTGTTTATGACCACTAGGCGAGAGCTGGAGGGATACACTCCTTCTCCTTCTGAAGAATTGTCACATAAATGACTGTTTGAAATGCTAAGAAACAAAGGCTGCTTGGTCTAGGCAGAAGGACATTCCCCTTAGAGACCTACTAAGGTTTCCGTGCACACTTCAAGACCTAAATAAGAATAAAAAAATGAACACAAACAATCTACAGGTAAGAGCTCATATACACGACCGTATGAATGGGTCCTCGAATGGGACCTCCATTGACTTATATAGATGTGTCCGTCCTTACCTTTCCTCTTGGCTTGACATATCTAAAGATGTTTGATTTGAGATGACGATTTAAAAAAAATATGATTTTGCAATACTGTGTCACAAGATGTCTGTCCTATATGAGTCTATGTGGGGCAACCCAGTGGTTGCGTTGTGGATTGCATCCTAACATGTCATATTGTATTGAATTTTATCAAGAGAAATTCGAGTCCTTAACCAAATTCTAGCAAAACTATAGAGTGGACATCTGTATGTTTCAATATCAATCCATAGCAAGAAATTTGTCTGCCTGAGAAGGGTTATCTAGGATCTTGAATGATGCCCTAAATAGGTAGTTAATATCAGATTGACGGGAGACCTACTCCCAGCAGCACCTCCACCGATCAGCTGTTGGAAAAGGCTGCAGTGCTCCTTGAGTCCTTTGGCTTCTTTCTAGGCCAGTGACGTCACATTCATTGGTCATAGGACCTAGGTGCAGCTCCATCCCATTAAAGTCAATGGGCCTCAACTGCAATACCACTCAAAACTGCTAATTTACAGGAACCATATGGCCTAAAAGGTGTCATAGATGGGATTCCCTATTGAGGAACCTCTTCTGTAAGCCAAAATTGAGAAATCGTACCAATCATCAACAATCGTTCCATTGGATGTCCCACCATCCTACCAAACTGACATTCATCTGTGAGAGACAGTAAGGCTACTTTCACACAAGTGTTTTTGCTGAATCCGGCAGGGCTCAGCAATAACGTCTTGCTCTCAGGACGGAAAGCAAACTGTAGCATCCTGCGGTTGGCTCTCCGGTATGGGAACGCAACCAAACGGAACAGAATGCATTTTGGAGCTTTCCGTTCTGTTCCGTTACGTTTTGTCCCCATTGACAATGAATGGGGACAAAATGGAAGCATTTTTTTCTGGTATTGAGCCCCTATGACGAATCTCAATACCAGAAAATGTAATCGCAAGTGTAAAAGTAGCCTAACATTAGATTGTGGGCACTTTGGGGCCAAGAGCTCTTATGGTTAATACATTCTTAGGACAATGCTACGTAATAAACCATGGAAAAAAAAACATAATCCGTAACTGATTGGTATTTTTATCGTGGCGGGTGTCCTAATTTGCTGCATTTTCTTTTTAGAGGATTATATTTCGGTTTTAGGAATGACCTCAATAGCTTTTTTCTCACTTCTTGATGATAACTGTCTAGGACAGATGATATTTTACGATGTGACAAACAGCATGAAGATGAGTTTACTCTGCAAATTCGTCTAACTCTCTTATGGTGGAAATTTCTTGAAAAAATAGAAAGAAATCTGGAGTGTCAGCGTGAAAAGTAGTTGACTTTGAACATCTAATTTGTCAATACGGGCTGCCAGCTCAGCTCGGTGGTGAAGCAAAATCCTAATTTTTATTTTTTAGCTCATTGGGTCTAATCATGTTTGCATAATTGTCAGGTCAAACATGCGTCCGGTTAATCTGCCGCACATTAGAGCCTATTACTGCTTTCGAGCTTCGGTCATTGAAATCCATGTACTTCAATTTTTTTCTTCGTTCTTGCTTTTCAACTTTGGCAGAGCGGCTAAATGAGCTCTTACTTCACAGAGCAATGTGTGATCGGGAAGGACGGTACAGATGTCTCATGATAGGGAATGATCTTTCGCTTTTCTAATTATATTTTTTTGAAATGAAGACGTGAAGTTCTAGAATGGGAGTCTTTAAGAGATTAGACAAGATGAATCCTAAGAACACCTAGTTTAAGTTTCAATTGCCTCCTTCATTCGCCGGGACTTGCTTCATTGCAGGTATTGTGAAGAGCTTCTTGATCTGAATGGATAAACAGGACTAGGCCTCTTCGTTTTATCTACAAGACGAGGGTGTGAAGAACTTGAGTAGGATTTATTTTTTTGTATAAATTGGCACCCTTCCACATATATTTTGCATAATAACGCCAGAGAATGTTCATGCCATTTATACATTTATATTTTGCCAAAAAGTTTCATGCTGTTGACTCCTAGAATATAGGTCTAAGAGTATTAGATAAATATGAGAACATTTTAGGCAAAAGCTAAGCTGCACTAATCCAATCCAAGTAGGAGTTCAACACGCCTGAAGATCTAGTTGCTAAGAATACACCACCTTACAATTGGAGTTCCCAGTAACCATTCAAACTAGTAATATTGAACTGGTTGAATTGCCCCTCAAACTAGGAAAAGGGGCAATAATGTTTAGGGTTGTCCCATATTACACTAATGCTCATAATGATGGACCATCTAAGCCACAATCTGATTTGTGCTGGTCAAACCAGGGTGTAAAGTCTAAGGGATTATCTAGTTTTCACCCTTTAACCCCTAGACTGGTGTTCATGGTAGTAACACACTCGAACACAGTACAACACACTAGCAGTGCACAGGTTCATAAAAGCAGTGGCAGGCAGGCATCATGCAGTGGTGGAGGGAAAATGCCATACTGGGCAGTGTGGGAATTTTTACCAAGTCACGGGGACGTTAGAGTGGTGGTATGCAGGATGTATGGGCAGAAGGTGAGACACGGCCAGGGTGCTAATGTTGGCATGATGGCCCTGCGTCAATACATGGACCGTCACCAAAACGTGGCATGGGAAAACTGTGCCACTCATTTAGTGTTACAGCCTGATCCAGCAATCTCCAGATGCAGCTGCATCTCCCTCCTTCCCGTCCCCCCTCTCCAGCAGTCAGGGCTCGTCAACGTCAGCAGAAGGAGACTGTCATTCCTTACTATCGACTTCAATGTCATGTATTTCTCCTGAGGCTCCTCCTTCTCCTCACTTGTTTTGACAGCTATTGATCACTGAGGAGCCATTCTTACCGTGTAACACACGCCCTCCTTGAGCTGCAAAGGCAAAACTGTGAGATGAATGATGTAATACTACTCCTTCACATCCTGGAGATGATGCTGAGAAATATGATTGGTGAGGGGGACAGAAAACGTGGCGTCTATATCTCACGGCCACCTGAGCCCTGAGGAGAATGAACTGGCAGAGGTGGAGGAGATAAACGCCCAGGGATTTTATACACAACTAGGTGGTTTATCTGCCCAAGCGTCAGGAGAGGAGCAGGAGGAGTTGGAGGGCAATGATGTAGACAACGCAGATCACCCCTACAGACCATGGTAGTGTTCAGTGGAGATGGAGGCAGGGAGTTCCTCAGAGTCCCTTGTGCAAATGGCTAGATGCATGCTGTCATGTTTGTGTAGTGACAGCCGCATTTCCAGGATTCAGCAGAGGGATGACTACTGGCAATGCACATTGTTAGACCATCACTACCGGTCAAAAATAGGGGCATGTGTTAGACCTTCTGAGAGGAATGCAAAAATGGACTACTATAGAGATATAGTGTGTATTCGGTTGGTTGCCATAGCCTGTCCTCAGGAAGGTCTGACCGGGTAGACCCTTTGCACTCATGCTCAACTGCCATGACTCTTGGGGGTTGGGGGGGGGGGGGCGCGGGGCACGCAGGAGCAGAACCAGCTACAAAAGCAGCATTTTAAGTCTGGAGTCTCTGATAAGCTGTTTTCTTCAGCCACCTACTGAAGAAACCACCCATCAGCAGGAATGTGACATGCAGCAGATCTTTAACCAGCAACTGGTAGCATACTTGGACTGCACCCTGTCACCCATGATCCAAGATCCTCTGGACTACTGGGCATGCAAACTTCAAGCGTTGCCACAACTGGCCGCTGGCTAAGTTTGCCATGGGCATGCTTTCAGTGCGGCGGGGTCATAGTTACCATACTGTAGTATGCTGCCACAATGGAATATTCTGCATAATGGGCTTTTACTTCTGGCCACGTGCTGCTGCCACTATTCTGATGCTGCATGCTGCCTCTACTGCCATTCCTACAATGGGGCCTCTTGGCATAATGATATGTACATGTTCCATTTTTGCAAGGATATGCATGCCACTGGCCTTTTCTATCACACTGCTGTTGGGTTCTGCTACCACTATGGTCTGCCACTATCTTCTGTGTATGCCACTGCTGCTGCCCCATTTCCCGACTCTGTCATGGGGCCACTATTGTCACTGTTACTGTCACTGCTGCTTTCCCCCTTCCCCACTCTGTGATGGGGCCATTATTTTCCCCGGTTGGTTGGGTTGACATCACCATTTATATTTCCGTTCTACTTCTTATCCGTCAGAGGAGCAGAAAAAAAAAAAAAAAAAACAGATCCATGAGCATCCATGAGGCCTATTTCACACGGTCAGCTATTGGTCATTATTTGATCAGTATTTGTAAGCCAAAAGCAGGAGTGGGTCCAAAATACAGAAGAGATGCATATATTTCCATTACATCTCTGTTTTGGACCCACTACTGGATTTTGCTTACAAATACTGATGCAAAATAGTGACCAAATACTAACCGTGTGAAGGAGGCCTTACGGATGCTCAACATATAGGATCTGTTTTTAGTTTTCTGTTCTTCTGACGGATGAGAAGAATGGAAACTTGAACAGTAATGTGAACACAAACTTACTGCCACTCCCCACTTTGCAATGGGGCCACTACTGTCACTGATACCGCATCAGCATTTTCTGTCAGCTATAATCTTTTAATATTTTGGTCTACAGAGCTGTATGAAAGCTTGTTTTTTGCTGGACAAACTGTAGTTTTTATAAGTAACATTTTAATGGTATGTCTAACTTTTTGTTTACTGTTATACAATTTTTTTGCGGTGGGGGAAAGGTGACTAAAAACAGCAAATTGTGTGTGTTTAATTTTTTTGTTCACTGCGCAGGAGTTTTTTTTTTTATATTTGAATTAATAATATAATTAATATAATAAAATAATATTAATAAAATAATGAATAGTTCAGACTTTTTCGAACTTAGTGATACCTGATATGTTTTTTAATATATTTTTATATGTAAAACTGGGAAAGGGGGATGATTTAAACTTTAAATATAAAATATATATATATATTTTTTTAAACTTTTTTAACAAATTACTTTTAGCCACCTTAGGAGGCTAGAACCTGGGATCTTTTGATCCCTTGTCCCATCAACCCTAATAGAGATCTATTAGGGTGAATCGAATTTTGATCCTCTTGCTGAGCTGTGCCTCATGTACAGCGCAGCATGGAGCTGACTATGGCAGGCTTGGAAAGGCTGCCATGGTAACCGATCAGAGCCTAGCGATTTCACTGCGGGGTCTCCAATTAGAAGGCAGAGGGAGCGGCATCCCTAAATGCCTGATATAGTTAACTATAAATGTATTTATCCCGTGTGGCGAACGCTGTGATGTAAAAAAAATATATAAATAAATAATGGTTTATTCACAACTTTACCTTCCCCCAAAAATGGAATTCAAAATGATCCTTATGATAATCCTTATGATAATAGGAGGTGTAGAATTGGGATGACGGTATGCCAGCTTGATTTTTCTCTGGATAGGCCTAGAAAACGATGTCCAGTAAGAGCATTTCACCGTTCACTTTTATGGGTCACCACACACGGCTTTCTCTGGCCACACAGACGGTCTGAGAGTAAAGCAAGAACGTCTGCTATGCTAAAAGTCGAGACAAAGAGGAAGTTAAAGAATTAGGACTGGAAGTAAAATACATGGAGTGACTTAAAAAATAATATCCTGAAAGTCATCCACCTGTTTTGTGGACCAGTACCTTGCTGGATTCACCCCACAAAAGTGCACAAATGTGCATTCCTGATTTGGAGCCACCCTGGTGTACCATAGCTATATATGAGCAGTATGTCTTTGCTACTAAGATGCATAATAAAAGTATACTGTATTTTACCAGCTCTCCTTACAGCTTCAATCTGCTGACATAAAAAGTCAGAGTTTGCCACTGTAATCAGTTTTGTACTGAACGCTCTCCATGGGAGAAAAAGTGCTTAAGTTTAATTGTAACTTCTCGGCAGTGCAGTTGGGAAAAGAGGTTCTCTCTCAGCCAGACTAATTGGTGTTTTGGGCTCAACCAAGAACATGAGCACTTGACAGAGAGAGGGAAGAAATATAGGTTGCAAGGTTTTTCCCGAAAGCGCAACCTGCAGATGGGAGGAGATGAGGTCATGCGAGGACACGAGCATTTATGGGAATTACCTGATTTCTTCTTAGTGATAGAGACAAGTGATATAGTAAGATATATCTGGATTTTAATATTTTATATAAAAGCTAGATGGCTACAGAGGGGATGTTATGTATAAGGAATTCTTCTGTTTTAATTTTCCCACTCTGGAGTATCCTAATTGCATTCAGATGTATACTATAAGGATCTATACATCATTCTTTGCTAAACCACATGTCACATTCTTATTGGCTCATTTGTATTTTTTGGTTGTACGGGTGACACCCAGGGCTTTGCTAAGGAGCCTCATGTCGTTTGGAGTTAGAAGAGGTGGAGGAAGGCTAAAATATCACCATGAGTCATGTCTTCTCATTATTTTACCCCTAGACTAAATTTTAAGATTTGCAGACAACATGGTTAGATCCCTTGTTTAGGGATCATACAAAAATTCTACCATTATAGTTTTTGGGGGCTCGTCCGGGATTCCAGTATCTGTCTGTAGGGACGATCGCAGAGGAATGATGATACTGAACAACTTAGAATGCATAAAATCCATGGTAAGTGAGATATTTATTCTTACTTTGCCTTCCTACTTGCTAAATATCATATTTCCAGGTATTGTCTTTCTGTGACTCTTTAGAATCAAAAGATACCCTTGTCTGTGATGCTGTGTACATGTGAGTGTATAAGCTGTGTGTATGTGCGTCAGTGCTTGTATGTGTAATGGTTATATGTGATTACATCATGCTATGGTCTCGGGTAGAAAATCTGTCCCCTGTTTGATCCAACCCATAGTCAGGTAATAACTTGGTGGCCACTATATAGTTTGGTATTATATGCTGAGAGATCTCCTATGATAAGGGGATCTGGGAATTTGTCCATGTATGGAATAAGAGATAAATGTAGAGGAGACAAGCCTGGGAACACGAGATCACCCATAATGCTGTGCAGCCAGCCAACCCGCAGGTAGCCATACGCCGGTGATGTCACAGCTAGGCAGAGCCCTATAACACTCTAATTTATTGCCTTGTACATAAGTGTGCAGTACACCAAGTTTCATAGCTAATCCATTTTGTTAGCTGTAGTGTTACTGTGTGTCAGTATTACAGACCACTGTTACTGACAAGTATAATTTATCGCCGAGTACATAAGTGTGCAGTGCACCAAGATTCATAACTAATCCATTCTGTTAGCTGTAAAGTTACTGTGCGTCAGTATTACAGGCCACCGTTACCTTCAGGTCTAATTTATCGCCGAGTACATAAGTGTGCAGTACACCAAGATTCATAACTAATCCATTCTGTTAGCTGTAAAGTTACTGTGCGTCAGTATTACAGGCCACCGTTACCTTCAGGTCTAATTTATCGCCGAGTACATAAGTGTGCAGTGCACCAAGATTCATACCTAATCCATTCTGTTAGCTGTAAAGTTACTGTGCGTCAGGATTACAGGCCACCGTTACCTTCAGGTCTAATTTATCGTCGAGTACATAAGTGTGCAATGCACCAAGATTCATAACTAATCCATTTTGTTAGCTGTAGTGTTACTGTTTGTCAGTATTACAGGCCACTGTTACCTTCAGGTCTAATTTATCGCTGAGTACTTAAGTGTGCAGTGCACCAAGATTCATAACAAATCCATTCTGTTAGCTGTAAAGTTACTGTGCGTCAGTATTACAGACCACTGTTACCTTCAGGTCTAATTTATCGCCGAGTACATAAGTGTGCAGTGCACCAAGATTCATAACTAATCCATTCTGTTAGCTGTAAAGTTACTGTGTGTCAGTATTACAGGCCACTGTTACCTTCAGGTCTAATTTATCGCCGAGTACATAAGTGTGCAGAGCACCAAAATTCATAGCTAATTCATTCTGTTAGCGACACTGTTGTTATACACTATCACAGACAGTTGCCTGGGCCTTTCAAAGGAACAGGCAGTGGCAAAAATGATGCTGTAGCCAGCACAAGTAGCAGAAGAAGGGGTGTTGTTAGCAGCCGTAGCACCAGGCCAGAGCTGCCACTGTCATCCAGCGGTCGTGTTTTGACCAACAATCCAGCTGTATTGGAATGGTTGATTTGCTCTTCACAATCATCTCAAGTTACAACAGATACACACAGCCAGGAATCGGTGGGTTCCTCTAACACCACGCTTAGATGGCATGGCCCATGACCTGTCTCTATGCCCTTCCCTGTCCTGGACCTGCCTCTTGCCTTTGCTGCTCCATCTGTTAGCCAAGTATTGGTAGCCGCTGGTTCTGCCCCACTTTACAGCGACCATGAGCTTTATTAGGATAGTCAGCTGTTACAGGTCAGCACAGACTTGGAGGACTCCTTTTAGACATGCAACTACTGATGATGACAGTTGGGTGGGAGTACATGTTGTGAGAGTTCAAGGATGTGCGCGAGAGACAGTTGAGAGTGACACAAGTGACATCCAAACATATGTAGATGATGATGTAGCTAATTGCACTTGGGACCCAGGTGATGAGAGGGTATCATCATTATCAGGGGGCGAGGGTGGCAGCGTGCCCGTGAGACAGCAGGGTGGAAGTAGTAGGAGATCTGGAGTTAAACGCGAGAAAGGTACACCGTCTGCTACTCAGGAGACTATCGATGAAGAGTGCATGAATTCATAAAAGCAGGAGCGAGCAGGCACCGGGCAGTGGTGGAGGGAAAGTGTGATACTTAGCAATGTGGGAATATTTCACACAATCACTGGGGGACGTTTGCATGTCGCTATGCAGGATGTGTGGGCAGAAGGTGAGGCAGGGCCAGGGTGCTAATGTTGGCATGATGGCCCTGTGTCAATACACAGAGTGTCACCTAAAGTGGCATAGGAAAACTGTGCCACTCATTTAGTCTTACAGCCTGATGCAGCAACCTCTGCATCTCCAACTGGCCCACACCCGCTTTCCAGCAGTCAGGGCTCATAAACATCAGCAGAAGGAAGCTGTGGTTCTTTTCCATCAACTTCAATGTCGTCTATTGCTCCTGATGCTCCTCCTTCTCCTCGTCACTTGTATCTACAGCAATCGATCACCGAGGCAATTGCAAAAAGACGACAGTGTGCACGCACTCATCCAGTAGTGCAAAAGCTCAACGTGCATCTGGCCAAGTTGCTAGTACTACAGTCCCTCCCTTTCCATGTAGTTGACAACTGCATGCGTGCGTTGAACAGAAGGTGGGCCAGTCCTTGGGCCTCTCGGTGTCAATGTCACGGATGGTGTACAGGAAACAAGACAATGCGATACAATTAATGACTCACTGGATCCACAACTAAGGAACAAAAGGGAGACCCCTACATGCGACCTGCCACTCTCCCTAATTGCTCAGCCTATGCGAACACCCCAAAGGTGGATGGGCGCATATCCACGTACCTCGGCTATCTAAAACCTGAAGACCCTACAATAGTGAGGGGACACGACCACCGGCTCCCTACACAAGACACGGAGGGAGTCAGGGTCACCTGAAAATCCAGCAGACAGAAAATCACAAATAAAGGAACAGCACTTATCTTGCAGAGGACTGAGGAATAGAAACAGCATGCACACACACTCCAGGAAGTTGTATAAGCCACAACCTAATGCATCATGGGGAGGAACTTAAAGGGAAGCAATCAGTCCAACTGCATGACAGCTGAGATAGACTAATGAGATGAGGAACTTAACCAAAACAAAGAAACTCAAGGAGGAGGATCTGGAAAGCTCCTGTCAGAGCTTCTCAACTGTCTGGTTGTGACAGTACCCCTCCCTCTACGAGTGGACTCCAGACACTCAGGGCCCACCTTCTCAGGATGGGACCTATGGAAAGCCCTGATGAGACGAGTGGCCTTAATGTCCGTCATTGGGACCCACATCCTCTCCTCAGGACCATAACCCTCCCAATGAACGAGGTACTGGAGGGAACCGCGGACAAGACGAGAATCCACAATCCTAGAGACCTGAAATTCAAGATTTCCATCAACCATAATCGGAGGAGGAGGCAAAGGCGAGGGTACAATAGGTTGAACATAAGGTTTCAATAAGGACTTATGAAAAACATTATGGATCTTCCAAGTCTGAGGAAGATCAAGACGGTAGGCAACAGGATTGATGACAGACAGGATCTTGTAAGGCCCAATAAACCTAGGACCCAACTTCCAGGAGGGAACCTTCAATTTGATATTCTTGGTAGACAACCACACCAGATCACCAACATTCAGGTCCGGACCAGGCACACGTCTCTTATCTGCCACACGCTTATATCTCTCACTCATGCTCTTTAGATTATCCTGAATCTTTTGCCAAATAGATGACAAAGACGAGGAGAATCTGTCCTCATCAGGTAAACCAGAAGACCCCTCTCCCGAGAAAGTCCCAAACTGCGGATGAAACCCATATGCACCAAAAAATGGTGACTTATCAGAGGACTCCTGACGACGGTTATTTAAAGCAAACTCAGCAAGGGACAAAAAAGAACACCAATCCTCCTGATTCTCCGCCACAAAACAGCGCAGATATGTCTCCAGATTCTGATTGACGCGCTCTGTCTGGCCATTCGACTGCGGGTGGAAAGCAGAAGAGAATGACAACCGAACTCCCAAGCGAGAACAGAAAGCCTTCCAGAATCTGGAAACAAACTGCCCCTATCAGAGACTATGTCTGAAGGAATACCATGCAATTTGACAATGTGGTCAATAAATGCCTGCGCCAGCGTCTTAGCATTGGGCAAACCAGGAAAAGGGATAAAATGCACCATTTTGCTAAAACGGTCCACCACCACCAGAATCACAGTCTTCCCCGAGGAACGAGGCAAGTCCGTTATGAAGTCCATGGACAGATGTGTCCAAGGACGGGAAGGAATGGGTAAGGGAAGGAGAGGACCTGATGGCCGTGAATGAGGGACTTTGGCACGAGCGCAAGTCTCGCAAGCTGCCACAAAACCCTCAACCGACTTACAAAACGCAGGCCACCAGAATCTCCGAGCGATGAGATCCAGTGTGGCTCTTGCCCCCGGGTGCCCAGCAAGGACCGTATAGTGGTGTTCCTTAAAAATCTTGTGTCTCAAAGCGAGAGGCACAAACAACCTCCCAGGAGGACAAAGATCAGGAGCCTCTGACTGGGCTGCCTGCACCTCTGCCTCCAATTCAGGAAAAAGAGCAGAGACCACCACACCTTCAGCCAAAATGGGACCCGGGTCTTCAAAATTCCCACCTCCCGGAAAACAACGTGACAGGGCATCTGCCTTCACATTCTTAACCCCAGGGCGGAACGTGACAACAAAATTAAACCTTGAAAAGAACAAAGACCATCTGGCCTGTCTCGGGTTCAGACGCTTGGCTGACCCCAAGTAGGCCAGATTTTTATGGTCAGTAAACACGGTAATAGGGTGTCTGGCTCCCTCTAGCCAATGGCGCCATTCCTCAAAAGCCAACTTGATGGCCAACAATTCCCTATCTCCCACATCATAATTTCTCTCTGCGGAGGAGAGTTTCTTCGAGAAAAAGGCACATGGTTGCCATTTGGCAGGAGAGGAACCCTGAGACAAGACCGCACCCACCCCTACCTCAGAAGCATCAACCTCAACTATGAAGGGTAACGAAATATCAGGTTGTACCAGGATGGGAGCGGAAGCAAAACTCTCCTTGATATTAGAAAAGGCCTTACGCGCCTCTACCGACCAGGAAGAAAAATCTACCCCTTTCTGGTCATATCAGTGAGTGGTTTAACAACAGAGGAATAATTCAAAATAAATTTCCTGTAATAATTGGCAAAGCCCAAAAAACGCATCAGCGCCTTCTGATTCTCAGGAAGCTCCCACTCAAGCACAGCGCGGACCTTCTCGGGGTCCATGCGAAAACCAGAAGCGGAGAGAAGAAACCCCAGAAATTGAATTTCTGGAACCGCAAACACACATTTTTCCAGTTTCGCGTATAATTTATTCTCCCGCAGGATGAGCAAGACCTGACGTAAATGTTCCTTATGAGTCTTGAAATCAGGAGAAAAAATCAAAATGTCATCCAAATACACTAATACAAATTTTCCCATTGAATGATAAAAAATGCTGTTCACGAAATGCTGAAAAACGGCTGGGGCATTCATCAAAACAAAAGGCATAACCAAATTCTCAAAATGGCCCTCAGGGGTATTGAAAGCCGTCTTCCATTCGTCTCCTTCTCTGACCCTGACCAGGTTGTATGCCCCTCTTAGGTCTAATTTGGAAAAGACTTTAGCCCCAACAACCTAGTTAAACAGGTCCGGGATCAGAGGAAGCGGATAAGGGTCACAAATAGTGATACTGTTCAGCTCCCTGAAATCCAGACAAGGTCTTAAAGAACCATCTTTTTTCCTAACAAAGAAAAAACCAGCGGCAACAGGTGACTTCGAGGGTCGTATGTGTCCTTTTCTCAGACTCTCAGAGATATAAGCACGCATAGCGACCCTCTCAGGTTGGGAAAGATTGTATAAACGAGATTTAGGCAGCTTGGCGCCTGGGATGAGATTAATAGGGCAATCATACTCCCTGTGCGGGGGCAAATCCTGAACTCCGCTCTCAGAGAAGACATCCGAAAATTCAGAGAGGAAAGGTGGTACAGTCTTAGTAGAAACCTCAGAAACAGATGTCATGAGGCAATTCTCTCTGCAAAAGTCACTCCAACCATTTATTTGCCTCGCTTGCCAATCAATGGTGGGGTTATGTTTAGTGAGCCAGGGTAGCCCCAACACTAGAGGAGTAGGCAAACCGCTAAGGACGAAACATGACACATCCTCAACATGAGCATCACTCACAATTAAACGGATATTGTGAACTATGCCCTTTAATGATTTCTGAGAAAGTGGAGCGGAATCAATAGCAAAAACAGGAATATCCTTTCCCAAAGTGCATACCTGGAAACCATGAGTTATTGCAAATTGATTATCAATGAGATTGACAGCTGCTCCACTATCCACAAAAATCTCACAAAAAATACTCTTGCTCTCTAGCGCCACCCTAGCAGGCAGGACAAAACAGGAACTACAAGCAAACGGAAAACCTTCAATTTCCGCCTCAACCCTGCCAATAGTAACAGACGGAACATTTTTAAAAGATTTTTTCCTTTTTGTTTCTTTATTACTCCCAGAAGACTGCCTGAATCTCCTAGAGGGACAAACATTTGCCAAATGATTTATACCTCCACAACAAAAACAAACCCTCCCATGCGGGCTGAATCTTCTATTGTCAGAGGCAATCAACCCCAGCTGCATGGGCTCCTGCTCAGAAGGGGCTGACAGCGACTGAGACCCCTGCGCACAGAAAGAGACCGCTGCACTGTCCCGGGACTGAGTATGACAGGAAGGAGAGATCGGTCCTCTCTCTCTAAGATGCCTGTCAATACGAACGGCCTGAGACATAGCAGAATCCAAGGAGATAGGCCTCTCATGAAAGGCAAATGCATCTTTCAATCCCTCTGAAAGACCATGGCAAAATTGACTTCGGAGTGCAGCATCATTCCAACCAGTATCAGCTGCCCATCTCCGAAATTCTGAGCAGTATATCTCTGCGGATTGTTTACCCTGGCATAACAGACGTAGTCTAGACTCAGCCAATACGATCCGGATCATCATATATCTGACCCAGGGCTAAAAAGAATTCATCCACTGAACGGAGGGGCCGTGCCCCCTCCGGCAGCGAAAAGGCCCAGGATTGAGCGTTACCCCTGAGCAGCAATATAATGATCCCCACCCTCCGTTCTTCATCACCAGAGGAATGGGGAAGAAAGCGAAAATGGAGTTTGCAAGCCTCTCTAAAACGCACAAAATACTCACTACCCCCGGAGAAGGTATCCGGGAGCGAGATCTTAGGCTCAGAACAAACTCCATGAACGCAAGCTGAACCGGTCACTTGAAACTGAGAAAAAGTCTTACGGAGATCAGCTACCTCCAATGAAAGACCCTGGAAGCGCTCAGCCAAAAGTGAAACCGGATCCATGCTTGAGACGGTTTTGCGCGGCTTATAATGTCACGGATGGTGTACAGGAAACAAGACAATGCGATACAATTAATGACTCACTGGATCCACAACTAAGGAACAAAAGGGAGACCCCTACAGGCGACCTGCCACTCTCCCTAATTGCTTAGCCTATGCGAACACCCCAAAGGTGGATGGGCGCATATCCACGTACCTCGGCTATCTAAAACCTGAAGACCCTACAATAGTGAGGGGACACGACCACCGGCTCCCTACACAAGACAGGGAGGGAGTCAGGGTCACCTGAAAATCCAGCAGACAGAAAATCACAAATAAAGGAACAGCACTTATCTTGCAGAGGACTGAGGAATAGAAACAGCATGCACACACACTCCAGGAAGTTGTATAAGCCGCAACCTAATGCATCATGGGGAGGAACTTAAAGGGAAGCAATCAGTCCAACTGCATGACAGCTGAGATAGACTAACGAGATGAGGAACTTAACCAAAACAAAGAAACTCAAGGAGGAGGATCTGGAAAGCTCCTGTCAGAGCTTCTCAACTGTCTGGTTGTGACAGTCTGGTAGAGTTCACGCCAGTGCTGACATATGGAGTAACTATGGTCAAGGACAATATCTGTCATTTACAGCCCACTGGGTAAATGGGGTTCTGGCCCACTGTGTAAATGTCCTCCTCTGTCTCCTCATGCTCCACCTAGTCCTCCCCCTCCCCCTAGGCACAGTTCACAGTGGTCCTCCAGCATGTTACCTATGCAAAGCTAGGCGTTGTCACATGGTTCTGCACCTCGTCAGCCTGGCCAAAAGGAGCCAGGGAGGAACTGCTTGGCATCATCAATAAAAAAATCGAACACAGGCTGTCTCCTCACCAAATGGAGATAGGAATCATGGCTATTTATAACGGGAAGAACATTTTGTCTGCAATGCATCAGGGAAGGCTGACCCATGCACCCTGCATGGCACATGTCTTCAATCTTGTTAACACCAGGTTCCTCAAATCTTCCACTGAACTGAAAAAGCTGTTAAAAATGTCCAGGAAACTGTACTTGCACTTCAGCCTCTATTGCCGTGCAAAACACGCCCTCTTTGAGTTGCAAATGCAAAATGCTCTTCCCTAACATCGCCTGATATGCGATGTTTCCACCCGTTGGAACGCCACGCTCCATATATTAGACCGCCTGTACGAGCAGAGGAAGGTAGTCAACAATTTCTTAATGCAGTAGAAGGACAGGTTTACTCCCCAATGTAATTTTCATCTTAGCTAGTGGCCAGTTCATGTGTGACACATGTCGTTTCCTCAGGCCCTTTGAGGAGGCCACTTTATTTCTCAGTCAGCAGAACTACGGGATGAATGATATAATTCCACTCCTTCACATCCTGGAGGGGATGCTGAGAAATATGATTGGCGAGGGGACAGAAGATCTGGCGCCTACATCTCACGGCCACCTGAGCCCTGAGCAGGATGGACTTGCAGAGGAGAAGGACAAGGAGAAGAACATAAATGTCCAAGAATTTTATACACACATAGGTGGTTTATCTGCCAGGCAGAGGGATGACTACTGGCTATCCACATTGTTAGACCCTTGCTATCAGTCATAAATGTGGGCATTTTTAAGACCTTCTGAGAAGGCTGTAAAAATGGACTACTATAGAGACATGCTGTGTTAGTCGGTTAATTGCTGTCTACAAGCACCATTGCCCGTCTTCAGGAAGGTCTGACCGTGGGGACCCTCTGTGCTCATGCTCCACTGCCAAGACTGTGGGGGAGGGGGGCTGGAGCAGTACAAGCTCTATAAGCAGCATCTTAAGTCTGGAGTTCCTGATGAGCCTTTTTTTTTTCAGCCGCATTCTAAAGAAACCACCCAGCAGCAGCAGCAGTGGGACATCCAGCAGAATTTCAGCCAGCAGGTGTTGGCATACTTGGACTGCACCCTGTCACCCATGATCCAAAGACACACCGATAGAGAGCTCAGATTGCGACAGTGTGATGATAATGTATGTAAAGCACTGCAGAGTGCAGTAGCGCTATATAAAAATAAATAAAAATCTAAAAGCACAGGCTCTCATTTAGTCCATGGAGTTCCAGTGTTTGTATTTTAAAAATCCAATACTTTTTCCTTCGTTGCAGGGTGTGGAAGCGGTCTTGGATTGATTCTGGTATTTTTTCAATTGGTGTTAGGGTTAGTCTGGATGGATTCTTATTGTGGGTGGTAAGGATGTGTCGGGAAACGCTGTGTTTTAAAAAACTCTATGTGATTGTTCAACCGGCGTTTGTTCATCCGTTCTCTTAGTGTTTGAATATTACTGCTGACATATTGTAACCCACAGTCACATTCAATTAAGTAGATGATGTATGTTGATGAGCAGTTTAAAAATGATTTGATTCGGAAGGTCTCACCCGTTGTGTTGCTCGTAAAATGTTTTGCCTTTGTTGTGATGTTCAGACAACACATGATTTGCCGGTGGCCACATTTGTAACAGCTCGATGTTTCTAGGTGATTGGTGATCTTGGTCTCTTTGTTGCTTGAGCCTTTTTTTTTACGAAGCTTCCTTGGTGCTAATATGTTTTTCAGTGTCTTTGCTCTGCTAAATGTGATTTATGGTCTTGCCGGGATGGTGGAGGAGTGGGTCATTTAGTAAAATTTGCCAATGTTTGGTTAGTATTATTTTACCACCTGGCAGTCTTTTTGACTGATTTTCTTGACCTTCTGATATGTTCCTTTAATAACTTCTTTGGGGTGTCCTTTGCTTTGAAAAATTGAAATTAAGATTTTGCTTTGGGCATCATAGTCACTTGTGGAGGTGCAATTTTTTCTAATACGTCTGAACTGGCTAAAAGGTATATTTGTTTTCCACTTTTTGTGATGTGTGCGTTGGAAGTCTAGATAACTATTTCCATCCACTTTTATGAAGTATGTTTTGATTTTTATGGAGCTATTTTGATATTTTAGAAGGAGGTCCAGATACTCAATTGTGGTGGTTGAGGTATTGGCGGTGAAAGTGAAGTCCCAAGGGTTGAAGTTGAGGTGGGCTATGAAAGATGATGCTTCATCTAGGCTGCCGTTCCAATTTACAATCAGGTCATCGATGTAGCGTTTGTAGACTATGATGTTCTGTTGGCACTCCTGTTTATTGTAAATATACTGATCTTCGAAGCAGCCCATATAGAGGTTGGCGAAACTGGGCGCAAAGCTTGTCCCCATAGCGGTCCCCTTACATTGTCTATATAGTTTTCCTTCAAATGAAAAGGTATTGTGGGTTAGAATAAACCGGATGGCTTCATATCCTGTTCAAGATAATAGCTTGTGGCGTTGATTCTGGCTTTGTGTGGAATGTTGGTGTAGAGTGCTGCCACATCCAGTGTGAGCCATCAGAGTTTTTCCACTTAATGTTTTCAAGAGATGTAAGGAGATGTGAAGAGTCCCAGAGGTAGGAAGGGAGATGGACCACGTGTCTCTGGAGAAAAATATCTACATTGCTGGTGAGTGAAGAGATTGCTGGAGGTAACTTTAAAGATAATCTGGAGGTTAATAGGTTTCAATGGTTTAATTATTAATATCAGCTAGTTGGTTCAAGGGCGTTGGTTGGTTTGGGGATCTTGCATTGTGTCTTTTACGTGATGTTTGTGAGGTTAATATTTGATCTATGTGTGTATCCGTTTTATGGTTGCATGCAAGTCAGATATTTATATGGATAATTTACAAAATAAACTGATATACTTGTAATCTATATTCTTAGGTGTAAATATTTAATCAACCCCATATCAGGGAAGCTCAGATAAAATTATTTTAGCAAACACTAGTGGGTGTGTAGAATGTAAAGGGTTAAATTCTGGTGATGGTGTATAGGTAAAAACCTCTTCATATAGGTAATGCCAGGAGGTGATTATAACTTGGATCAATATTTAATATAAAAGCTAGATGGCTACAGAGGGGATGTCATGTATCTAGACAACAATTCTACCATGACACAAGCTGTACAGTTATCTATTACTGATTAATATAAAATACTCCCAAAGTAAGGGCTCATTCACACGACCGTATCTGTTTTATGGTTTGAAAATTGCGGATCCGCAAAAAACAAATGTGTGTTCCACATTTTGCAGAACGGAATAGCCAGCCCTATAATAGAAATGCCTATTGAGGACAAGAATAGGACATGTTCTATCTTTTGTTTGTGAGTCAAGGAATGGAAGTGTGCTGTCCGCATCTTTTGCGGTCCCATTAAATTGAATGGGCCTGCATCCGTTCCACAAAATTGCGGAATGGATACGGACACAAATATACGGTCGTCTAAATGAGCCCTAAGGTTGTGGACACACGGTCAGGTTTCTGCATGCAGTTTTGAAAGCCAAAATCAGAAATGGATGGTAAAAGAAAAGACGCTATAAAGGACAGATATGACTTCTCTTTTTTGAATTCACTCCTGGTTTTGACTTTCAAAGCTGCATGCAGAAACCTGACCGTGTGGCCGTACCTTAACTGAGAGGATAATGGAGGAAATCCAAAAAAAGATGATCTCCTGAAATGGTGAACAGCCATATATATCAAAGGATAAAACTGGCTTGTGTCTATTAAAAGGTTATTCCCATCTGGGACATCTATGTCAGATAGGTGTAGGTCCCACCTCTGGGGCCCCTGAAGTAAAACATATGCATGGCTGCTCTCCTTCACTTTGGGGATCCCGTTCTGGAGATAGGAGTGGGTCCCAGATGAAGATGCCACACCTACTCTACATTGATGGCATTTCCTAGTGATATTCCTTCAATACCCCAGATGGGAATGCCCCTTTAAACTTGGATATACACCAGTTCCCTAAACAGTGGTACCCTAGAGAAGTATCCATCCTTACCTTTGCTTGAATAAGGACTCCAATTTATCGCAAAACAAATTCAATACGATATTGCAGCATGTTGTCAAAACCTTTGACAGGCTGCAATTCACATCACATCCACTGGGTGGCTACATATAGACACATAAAGCATAAACAACTCCCGACAAAGTATCATGAAATCATGTATTTTTTTTTTTTTAAAGATGGTCATCTGGGCCAACATCTTGGGATCTGTCCAGCCAAGTGGAAAGAGGAAAGAACACATCTGCGTTTAAATTGCGAAAACCCAACAAGGAAAGTTTCTGGCACATAAATTTTGTACAGAATTTTTATAGCAATAATGTAATGACAGGTCGGGAACAGTGCAGTCCTGTGCTCCCCCCACATCATGTCCCTACCTACTTTCATGATCAGCCCTAAATAGGGGCCCACCACTTGGCGACGATCCCTAAGCTGGAAACATGCACAGGACCTAAGCAAAAGGGGGAAGAGAAGTAAGATAGGCCAGGTCAAAATCAAAGTAGAGCCAAATACAGCATGTATTGGAATTGTCCAATCTCAAAGCCCGAGGAAAATGCATCTATTTGAATAATACAACCGGCTGCATCCGTTCAGAGCAAATCCGGTTGTATTATTTCGAAAAAGAACATGCTGGATCCGGAATCAAATACCATTGTAAGTCAATCCGGCATGCTCAGTTTCCCATGCCACACAAAAAAATGCTGCTTGCAGGATTTTGTGTCCGGCATGGGAACGCAACAAAACGGAACGGAATGTATTCTGGTGAACTCCATTCGTTTTGTTCAGTTTTGTCCCTATAAGCAATGAATGGGGACAAAACTGAAGCGTTTTCCTCTGGGTTTGAGATCCTTTGCCAGATCTCAAAACCGGAAAGGAAAACACAGATGTGAAAGTAGCCTAAGGCTATGTTAACATAGTATTTTATGACTTTAATCAGCATATACAGTATGCTATGAAATCTCCTGATGTATACACGCTAAACTTATCATTCATGTGATGGAGACCAGTATCAGGCTCACATGTCTTAGCATACTTTTTTTTAACTTTGTAGAAAAGTGCAGGAGACTACACTTTATCATAGAGTGGGACATGGGTGGTGGTCCTGGGGGTGGTAGGGGTCCCACAAATAGTATAACATGTGATAAACCGTACTTACAGTATTTTTAACAATTGTAAGGGATCACTCTCTCAAGCAGGGCGGCGATGACAGATTCCTTCACAGACAACAGGATTAAAGTCCAAAAGATGCCTTATGTTATGTCACTTCAGCAATTACATGTGAACCCAGTTATAACTCCCTGGGTAAGTGAGGTTGTTTTTAGCTCACCTATTGAGCGCAGGTCATACTTGGGGAATGAAGCTTCACTAGCCAGGAAGACAGCCAGCTTTCTAGGCTGGGATGTGCTTTTATTTTCCCCTAACGATCCCAGCTGGACTACACCTGGGAATCCCTCAGGCTAGGGGAAAACATGCCATGGAATGGGGGTGGACTGGGGAGGTCCCACTACCAAACCCACCTTCCTAGTCCAAATTAAATCCAGCCCTTGGACTTTGACAAAAATAGCTCCAGCAACTACGTTTGCTGAAGCCAGCACCATCTTCCTGGATTTTACTTACCTCACCCAGTTGAGGAACCTGGGTGGGATATACACTCCGTCCAGGACTTTACCGTACACTTTACCACACAATGTTGCCAATAGGTAAGGCAAGCCAGCTATAAAGTGGGCCAGAAACTTCTATTGCAAGTATACTTTGAGAAATACCCGCAACATATAAATCTGACATGCTAGCAAAACCCTTGACATGCTGCAATTCACAGCACAACCCCTGGGTGGCCAAACATAGGAACATATGTTAGATATCTCATGACAGAATATCACAATATCATGATTTTTCTTTTTTTAAAGCTGGTTTTCTCACACCACATATCTCAAGATATGTTGATTGGCTAGTATGGCTATAGAGTTACATCTTTTAGATCTTTTCCTCTGCCATATTCTTCTTCTATTATTTATAGTACCATCAAGGGAGACTGGATACTAAAGTCCACCAGTTTTTTAAGCGTAGGATACTGTGATGAAATTTAATGTTGTCTCAAAAAGTCTTCAGACCCTTTCACCTATTTTCACATGTTGTTATGTTACATCCTTGTGCTAAAATAAAATAAAACATTCCAGTTTTCCCCATAATTCTGCACTCAATCCACCATGATGAGGAAGTAAAAACGGAATGTTAGAGACATTTACTAAGTTATTGAAAACAAAATCTCATTGACATGAATATTCAGACCTTTATTCAGGAGTTAGTTGAAGACCCTTTGGCAGTGATTATCCTCCAGTCTTCTGAGGGATGATGCCACAAGGTTTGCACACCTGGATTTAGGGATTTTCAAGGTCTGTCCGGTTAGATGGGGATCGTCGGTGGACAGCCATTTTCAGGTCTCTCCAGAGATCTTCAATTGGATTCAAGTCAGGGTTCTGGCTGGGCCACTCAAGGACATTCAAAGAGTTGTCCTTAAGCAACTGTGGGCTGTGTGCTTAAGGTTGTTGTCTTGTTGGAAGATGAACCTTTGGCCCGGTCTGAGGTCCAGAACACTCTGGATCAGGTTTTTATTAAGAATATGTCTGTACTTTATTTTGCTCCATTCAGTTTTATTTCAACCCTGACCAGTCTCTCTGTCCCAGCCATTGAAAAACACCCCACAGCATGGTGCTGCCACCACCATGCCTCACTGTAGGGATGGCATTGGGCACTGGGCAGGTCATAAGAAGTGCCTGGTTTCCTCCGAACATGATGCTTACAATTGAGGCCAAAATGTTCAACCTTGATTTCATCAGACCAGAGTATCTTGTTTCTCACAGTCCATTAGGTGCTTTTTTTTTTTTTTGCAAACATTCATGTGTCTTTTACAGGGGAGAGGGTTCTTTCTGGCCACTCTGACATAAAGCCCAGATTGGTGGAGTCATGCAGTGATGGTTAACCTTCTGGAGTTTTTTCCCATCTGCACACAGGATTTTTGGACCTCAGCCAGAGTGACCATTTGATACTTGGTCACCTTTCTTACCAAAGCCCTTCTCCCCAGTTACTTTATTTGGTGGGGTGGCCAGCTCAAGCAAAAGTCATGGTTGCTCCAAACATCTTCTATTAAAGAATTAAGGAGGGCACTGTGCTCTTGGGAAATTTCAGAGCAGAAACGTTTTTGTTCTCCACACAATCCTGTCTCTGAGCTCTACAGGCAGTTCATTCCTCCTCATGGCTTGAGTTTTGCTCAGATATACATTGTCAGCTGTGAGACCTTATACAAAGAGGGCTGTGTCTTTTCAAATCATGTCCAATCAACTGATTTTACCACAGGTGTATCCAAACAAGGTGTAGAAACATCTCAGAGATGATCCAGAGAAATGGGAGTCCCAGAGCTAAATGTCAAGCAGAGGTCTGAACACTCATGTCCAGGAAAAAATTTAGTTTTTCCTTTTTAATACAATTGCAAAAATGTGTAACATTCTGTATTCACTTTCTCATTATAAGGCATTTAGTGTAGATTAAAGGGGAAAAACTTGATTTTTTTTTGTTTTATGTGAGCACAAGTCCATTACATAAAAAATTTGAGAAAAGTGAAATGGCCTGACTTTCCGAATGCATTGTAGATATCTAAAATGCATATATACAAAATTAAAGCTGCCTCTTGCTGCCACTAGGGGACAATATGTATGTGTCTCCTATACAGTTCAATCTGTCTGCAGATTGTCCCCACTCCCCTCCAGTGGTAACAAAAGGCAGCTCACATTTTTGCAAGAGTATGAAGAGAGGAACATGGCTCTGTAATCTTGACATGTAGCCTAATCAGTTATATTAGGGATATGCTCCAAATCTTTTATGTTGCTGGTAGGGACACTATAAAATGAATTTGGAATCATAATATGTCTGCGCTACCATTGTTGGACAACCCTTTGGGTAAAACTACCCTTATATTCTGTTCAACTTTCTACATATTTTAATAAAATGTATCTACTTCCCGGCAAAATGCCCCCTTCCCTTGCATTTACAGTATGCCAAGCGTGGGTTCTGTAGGGCCGTTATCATTTATGATACGTTCTCAAAGGTTTATCTCAAGCTGCTTGCAAATATTAAAATTCATGGTGTAAAACCTGTTTAATTAGCTTTTCAGTAAAGAACAAGCTATAATGCAACAAAAATGGAGAAGGAGATGTCTAATTGGATGTGGAAAGCTTGTTTTGCACTTAATTAAAGCACACAGGTGTAAGGTTCTAAGTGTAGGATTTAAAGCGATGCAAGTAGCTTCCCGATTTAGGTTAATTAGTAGAATTCTGCACGTTAGAAATAATCAAATAAAACATAATTTGCTTAGATATGTAAGAACCCCCCCCCCCCCCCCCCCCATCTACTTCACCCCTTCTTTAATTATAGTTTGTCTCCTCTCTGGATAAATGTGATTGACTGAGTGATGGACGTAGTAGACTCTCTAAGACCTCATGCACACAAACGTGTTCCAGCCGTTCCATGCATTGGGGACCGCAACTTACGGTTCCAAATGCACAAGCACCATCTGTGCGGTTGCTGCAGATGGATGCAGACCCATTCAACTTAAATGGGTCCATGATCTGTCCGCACTGCATGTTCTATGCTTTTGCGTTGTGGAGGTACAGAGAGAAACCCCACGGAAGCACTCCATAGTCCTTCCATGGGGTTCCGCGCCTCCATTCTGCACTACTCCTTCTGGATTGCAGACCGATTCACAATCTGTGATACGATGTGCACATGGCTGGTGCCCTTATATCGTGAACCCGCTGTTTGCAGGCCGCAATATGGCCAAGGCTGGGCAACGGCCGTGTGCATGAGTCCTAAGCCACAATGCAGACTAACCCAAGGTGAGGAGTCTAAGGGTCTCCCTGGTTTTTAGTCCTTATACAGTGTAAGGATTCCAGTTTTTTGCTAGACTGCAGAACATGTCTTCACCTAGAGCAGTCGCTTCTCCTGAGTCCTCATCAACGGCTCTTGGTACTAAGATCTCCCCAGGACTTCAGTAAAGCAGAATTATGTAGTAACCAGACTGTTGCAAGAAAAGATACTGTATGCAAAGCATGCATCAGACAATAAAGAGAGAATAATAAACTCTTCGAAAGGTGAAAGAAAACAGGATGAGGGTGGCAACAGATAAGGGAGATGGAGTCTAGGACGAGAACAGATAGTAGATGGCAATGGCATACAGATAAAGAGTGATGCAGAGGAAGAGGAATAAGACCTAGCAGAAACTGATTCTGGAGTCCAAAAAGACAAATAAAAATCCAAACAGCAAACAGGAAGCTGAACTCAAAACAAACACAATACAGAAAATGATAATCGCAAACCCTAGGATGCACTGGAACAAAGCCAGTGGACCAGTACTCCAGCCTCTGGAAATAAACTGCACAGAGCTATCGCTATCCCGGCAGAGAGGCACAGAAACTAAAGGTATATAAAGGCAGCAAACACCAAACAGGATGATAACAGAACCATATTCAGGTGTAAGGCAGATACATAGTAACAACCTAAAGCAAAGTTAGCAAGAAACAGACAAGAGATCCCTGTTTCTTGTAACATACAGAAATGTGGACTTTGCTGTTGTGGTCCATGGGAGAATCTTGGATTGGCGGCGAGGTGCAGAAAGAAAAATGTGTTCGTACATAGCCAAGGTCAGAACAGGGAATCAGTCAGGTGGAGAACCAACTGGTCAGGTGCATGCAGGGTGGATTTTCTGCAGCATACGTTTCTGGTGCTGTAATATGCTGCAGATCACCCCCATGCAATGCTGCGGCAGCAATCCTGCCATGTATCCAACACATGTGAGCATAACCCAAAAGTCCCTCCTCAAGGTCGGGATCTAGAGAGGAGAGCAGTAACAGACCCAAGGGAGAGACAAAGGGCAAAGGCAGAAGTAAGCTGAGGTTGAAGTACAATAGGAAGTAATGAGATGGCGCGTGCACACTGCACACCTATCCTGAGGATAGGTCATCAATATAAGAAGCCCGGAGAACCCCTGGATATGGGGGATCAAAATGAACGAATGACCTCATATGTTCCATAACCTTGGAAGCTCTATTATTCCAATAATTTTTACTTTAAAGACTATGTTCACCTTCAGGGTCAATTTTTTATTATTGCCTTTTACTCATTTTGGTCTAAAAAATATTTTTATGTTTTTTTATTTAAAATATTGAGCCGTTCTGTCACAGAGGGCTAACTGATTTTCTGGCTGTGTGAATGGTACTTTCACTTTGTGCCGGTCATCTAATTAACCTTATCTCTAAATTACAGTACAAAAACGTCATAAACACTTATTTAGACCACAGTCTTGTCAGTGAGATAAGAACTGAGCTATAATGAGTCTTTAGGAGGTCAGAGATCGGAGATAAGGAGCCGTCAGCTGAGCTGCCTGATGGAACAGAGTGAAAATTCAGATCCTGCTACTGGGTGCTTCTCTTACTGCGCGAGTTAATTTTACTTGCAGACAACACATCATGATGTTGCATGGCCTTAGTATTGGTATTGGCTTTAGTGGTGGTGGTTCTCTACTTTGGACAATCATCTGTTAGAATATTCCCAGCGATCAGATGTGATGTGTGGGGAAACCTGGCAGTAAGTGTTCAGTACCCCTACAGCACCACCACAGGGGAAATGAAGTAATACACACTATCCATTCAAATCAATGTCTTGTCCGTGTAATACAGGGCAGGATAGGTCCTCCAGGGCATGAGACGCTCTTTGTAACTGCTCTGCTCTCCAGTCAAGACATGAGGATCCTGAATAGATGACCTCCCCCCTCCCTTTTAACTCCGAATTCCCAAATAGGGTGTATAAAATACGTTTCCTACACACACTAGACAAGTCCTTTAAATACTAGATAAAAACTGCACCAAGCCTGTTCTTTGGTTTGCAATAAAGAAAGATAGTCCGTTCCGCGGCTGTAAATGTATGCCCCGGGAACATGGCTAATCTTAATGGAACACAATATGTACCTGCGAGAAACACTCATTTCTAAATATCTGCTTTTCAATTTTAAGAGTTAGTGAAGGTATCCAGAGGATAGAGATAATGGCGCTCTTACCAAAGTCAGTGAGAAAGAACAAGCTTTTATCCAGAGGACGTATATGTTATTCCCTCCCGGAATAGTCAGATATGAGACGGGAGAAGCAATGAGGTATTTACAAATGTGAAATCCTACGGCACTCGATCCCCAGAAGACGGGAATGGCGATGTTTATAGATGATGTGATATGTGACATGCATAGCGCTGAGTTGACGTTCGATTATTATTGAAATTCTCATACAGGGAAAGGGAGGGCGGCCACCCATGTGCGGCTGCTCTACATTCACTTTTGGGGGCCCAGAGGTGGAACTTATCCAACATTGATGGCGCATCCTAGAGATATGCCATAAATGTCAGACAGGTGCCGGTCCTACCTATCTTCAGAACGGGAACCCTTGCACAGCGTGCTCTCCATTCATCTTTATTGGAGTTCCAAAAATAACCGAGTCCAGTGTGCTCGGCTGTTTTTGGAAGTCCCATATCAATGAATGAAGAGCAGGCTGTGCAAACGCGGCCACTGCTCTATTCACTGCCATGGGACTGATGGAAATAGATGAGGTGGCGCTTCGCTATTTTCAGAACTCCCATAGCGGAGAACAGAAGGTGGTGGCGTATGTACGGATGCTGTCCATTCTGGAGATAGGAGAAGGTCCCAGTGGTGGGACTTATTCGACATTGATGGCATATCCTAATGATAGATAGGTGCGGGACCTACCTCTGGGACCCACTCCTATCTTCCGAATGGGAACCCATGCTCTCCATTCATAGTGCCTAGAGTTCCAAAAATAACCAAGTGGGTGTGCTCAGGGGCGCACCACCAATGAGGCGAGGTGAGGCGATTGCCTCAGGCAGCACCAGGTAGGGGCAAGAGGGGGGCAGCCGAAGGGGGATTATCTGTTTCTGCAGTACAGTATTGGGAAGCACAGTGGGCACAGTATGTGGGGCTGTATAACCCTGCATGTTTTGTAGCTCTGTATGTAATGTACAGTAGGGCTGAAGGGAAGGGGTTATGTTAAGAAATTGGCATGGGGGGGGGGGCGTTAGGGAGACATTTCAGTTTTTGACTAGCTGCACCCCAGGGTATAATCGGCTGTTTTTGAAAGTCTCATAGCGATGTGCACTGTTCCATTCACTGATGGAAATTGCTGAGCCGATGATTGACTGTTTTCAGAACTCCCATAGCAGCGAATGACTGCTCTCTGTTTACTTCGGGGACCCTGCTTTGGAGATAGGAGCGGGTCCTAAACATGGAACTTATCCGACATTGATGACTTATCCTGGCGATAGGCCATTAATGTCTGAAATTGTAAAATGGGCCCACCCCTTTAAATCTCCCCTAGTGCATAAATCTGGTGTTTAAGACGCTGAACGTAAATATAGAGCCCGCTGGACATGGTGGATGCCAAAAGAGGACGTCTTCCGGAAGGTATAGTCATTATCGCAAAGCATGTGTGGACCGCTGCCAAAAAATATATACGGTAACATAATATACCATGCAAATCTATGCGGTACAGCCTTCTTTCTGTCCAGTATGCCATACAGTGTATTAATCACCAGGGGGCGACGATGAGCAGAGAAAAAAGCTCCTCCCAGGGTTTAAAAATAAATAAATAAAAATCAATAGTTGCTCTTTAAGAATGCCTGGAACAATGTCGACTCCTGGACGGCAGGATTCCATCCCACGCTGCTGCTGTGTTGCTGAATGTCACCAGAGGGAGACCTTGCCATTCGGCAGCACGTGGCGGGGACACGTCTGTGCATTCAGCTTCCCATGCACCAGCGCTGGAGTAAATAACGCTTCTCTGACAAATGAAAGCTCATTATACACTGTTGTTCCGGAGGCAGAAATGGAAGATTCTACATTTTTAATCTCCCAGATTTTTTTTTACTGATTATTTTTACTGGTATTAATAGAATATTAAATTAGATTTCGCTCCCCGAGTAGTAAATTAGGCTACTAAAAGAGCAGAAATGCAATCACGAGGCTTATTTACCAGCGTGGAATCAAAACCGATCTGTATCCGCTCCAGAAACGCTCCCTCCAGCCTCCCAGGGGTGGACTTCTCTCGTAATGTCTGGTCCTGTGGCCGCCTGCTGCCTTCTTATAATAGAAGGTCAGGTGACAACTTCTGGGAATGTAGCAACCTGTAGCCGAATGGTGGTCACCCTGGAATGAAGGAGAGTGGTTGCTAGGCAACCTGGATTCTCCCACACTCAGTAGGACACAGAATAGGTCATCATAAAATACCTAATCCTAATCTATCTCCTATCTATCTATTATCTATCTATCTATCTATCTATCTATCTATCTATCTATCTATCTATCTATCTATTATCTATCTATCTATCTATCTATCTATCTATTATCTATCTATCTATCTACCTTCTTTATTTCTATCTATCTATCTATCTATCTATCTATCTACCTTCTATCTATTTATCTATCTCTCTATCTATCTATCTATCTATCTACCTTCTATCTATTTATCTATCTATCTCATATCTATCTATCTACCTTCTATCTATTTATCTATTTCTCTATCTATCTCTATCTATCTATCTATCTATCTATCTATCTATCTATCTATCTATCTATCTATCTATTATCTATCTATCTACCTTCTTTATTTCTATCTATCTATCTACCTTATATCTATCTATCTATTATCTATCTATCTATCTATCTATCTATCCATCTCCTATCTATCTATCTATCTATCTATCTATCTATCTATCTATCTATCTATTATCTATCTATCTATCTATCTATCTATCTATCTATGTATCTCCTATCTATCTATCTATCTATCTATCTATCTATCTATCTATTATCTATCTATCTATCTATCTATCTCTCTATCTATCTATCTATCTATCTATTATCTATCTATCTATCTATCTATCTATCTATCTATCTATCTATTATCTATCTATCTATCTATCTATCTATTATCTATCTATCTATCTATCTATCTATCTATCTATCTATCTATCTATCTATCTATCTATCTATCTATCTATCTCCAGTTTACACACAGTCTCGTTTACTGTCAGTCCTAAGGGAACAAGTAAAACATTAAAATGAAATGCTGAATGACAGCCACATCTCTGCTGCTTTATGCAGGAACCCTGATGCACGTGTCGCTCGGCTCTGCTACATCTGACTACATAGTACTGTCTTGTAGGAGGGTCCAACATTTTAAAGTCTTAATCTTGAAACAGGCATCAATCAATAGTCGGCCGGCGAGCCCCTCACAGTGTATTTCAATTATTCCACATGAACGCTGAGCGTTTGATTGGGGGGAGAGAGTGGAGAGCGCAGGCTATTTTCTCTGGCATTAATGGGATTTCATTTCTCTCCTTGGTGTGGAATAGTCAGCGGCAGCCTCCCAGGGACTGCAGGCAGCGAGCTGTGCCGCCGGTTATCAATGGCTGCCCGTGATCAATAACCATTCCGGCTGATTGCGATGGGCTGACGGCTGCCTTCTGCAAAGCATCGCGGGAAGCAAGGTCCCTGACCATGAAAAGGATCATAGTTTATCATTAAAAGGGATTGACGGAGTGGCAGGGAGGAGATGAGATTCAGTCCGGCGGTGGCGCGAGTTGTTTGCAGGCGGTTTACGCACTGTATGAGTAGAACCGCGCCATTCGCCCTCGCTACTTCGTGATGGCTGCTCCCTAATGTTCGCCTTCACATATATTCACCAATCACTAAATGTCAACTATTGTCTTAAAGGGTTTTTCCAAAATTCTGATATTGATGACCTACAGCGCCACTGTCTCCTCACAGCTTACCAAGCACAGCGCCATCCATTGGATAGTGGCTGTACTTGGTATTACAGCTCAGTTCCATTCACCTGAAAGGTGAAGGGACTGATGAACGTGACGTCACTGGTAGTGGTGAGCGAATTGAAGTATCCGAAGTGGACTTTGATCCGAATTTAAGGGAAATTTCAATTTGCCGCTAAGGCAAATTTCCTCGTGCTTCGTGGTAATGAATCCATTTTCCCTGAAATGGCAGTAAAAATAAAAAAATTCATTAGTCACCTCATCCATTTGAGCGCAAAGAGACCATCTTGCTTGAAGATCCCACGCGAAACCTTGTGCGCGGTGACGTATGATGACGTCCAGCGTGATGACGTCATCACACACCGCACAAGATCTTCAAGCAAAATATCTGCGGCCGCTTCCTCGCGCTCAAATCACCCACATATCACCCCCTGGAAGGCTTTAATATTCATCTCAGATGCCGAGATCAGTGATGAATGAGGCATCTTAGGGGTTCAATGACGGAGGCGGCACAATCACCGTTCCCCGCTACTTACAAAGATATGCGCTTCTTGACGAAGTAATTAGTCACAAAGCAAATTTTTTGGTAACATTCAGCAAAGCAGCCGAATCAAATTTTTCACAACTTTGCTCCTCTCTAGTCACTGGCCTAGGAACAGGCCGCAACGCTCACCTCTCCAAATAGCTGATCGGTAGGGGCGTCGGTAGTCGGACCGCCACCGATTACATATTGATAACCTATCTCAGGGAACCCCCTTGAAGCCAGAAGATGGGCGTAGGAAGTAAGAAAGGCGTACAGGGGATAACAATACTGTATATCAGGGATGTCAAACTCATGGCCCTCCGGCTGTTGCAAGTCTACAAGTCCCAACATTTCCTGATAACTGTAGGCATGATGGAATTTGTAGTTTTGAAACAGCTGGAGGACCACGAATTTGGCATACCTGCTGTATGTATTAATGTTAAATACTGATCAGTATAGCATGGATACAGTAATACAATCATCAGTCAGAAATACAGATATGTCATTATAAAAAAGGTTACTGGATGTTTATTGCGTTTTTATTGCGGTCTCAAAATTAAAGGCCATACCGCTGTAAAGTTCCTGAACGATGACCACCAGGTTCATACAAATGTGTCCTTCCTTCCCTTTCATATACTGAGATATTTGTTGCAAGATGACCAGATTAAAAAAACAAAAAACAAACTTAAAAAAAAACTAAACTTGATTTTGAGATACTCTGGCATGAGATATCTATCCAATATGTGTCTGTTTGCTGCCACCCAGTGGTCATGATGTGAATTGCAGCCTGTCAAGGATTTTGCTAGCATCTTGTATTGAATTTGTATCAACCCTTCACCGAATTCTTGCTAGGTTAAAGCTGGACTCAATTGTACGTTGACCCTTGTGGCCCTTGCAAGGGAAATGTTACATGCTGGCTATTCAAATGAATGACAGGTTGGGTGAGGAGCTCTAGGTGGTGCCTTTTTAAAGGGGGGTTCAGAGCAAGGAACCCCACTATATGAGGTCCATATGCCTAAAAGGATCGGAACTTAGCTCCAGGGGGTGCTCAGGTAGTAGTTGCTCCTGGACCTTAATGCCTCAGGGGTCCACGGGATATTACTCTGCCATAGATAAAGGCTTAGGGACCAAGGAGCATCAAGTTACACCTCTGGTAATGGAGCCGTCTTCATGGCCCGGCCCCTTTAGCTCCTATGTTCAGTACAGTGGATGGGACCCATTACGTGGCGAAGCTATGCTAGCAAAACCAGGAGCAATGCAAACACCAAGGGGCCTGCAAATGACTAGGTGGAGGACTTGGGTCAACCACCCTGGCGGCACCGGGTAACTTTGCACCCCCTATGGCTATGACATTGCTTTCCTAGATAGATAAATGCAACAAATAACATTGCGGGGGCTTGCGCATGTTTTGGCGCACACCAATTTTTGGCGATTTCGTCAAACTCTACATTACTACATCCTCCCCCATCACCTCTTTCTTTATGCTTCCTCCGTGTGTCAGTCTCAACTGTGTCTCTGGCATTTTATTCCTGAGTTGACAATGTGCAGAAGTACATACCGCTACCGTGTTCACGGATTTGTGGGCGCTCTAGTCGAATATTTATTCACCCTTTAATTTTCTTTGCTGACTGACTGACAACCAACCCCCTTTGGGAATTAGGCTAGGTCTACACGACGACAGATAGGGCACAACTACACTGCGACATTTTGTCGCGCGCCAATTTTTATAATGATAGTCTATGGCGTCGCCATGCGACACGCTGCGACCGCGACGCGACAGTCGCAGAAAAATCCATCTCGACACATGTTGCAGTGTAGTTGTGCCCTATGCGTCGCGCGGCACATGTCATCGTGTAGACCTTGCCTTACTCTTGGCGGCCAAATGGGTTGTCAATCAGGGATAGGTATAATAAAAGAATGACTCAAAAATGTATCGATTGGGGATTTGGGGGGTTTAGAGGCGTCCAGTAAATGCTCTTTAATTCTGTAGCAGAGCATTATACGGTATAATCGTCTGGAGGAGAGCAATTATACCCATAATGGCTCAATATTCCGACTGTATCTATATTTTCCCCATAATGGCCGCTCTACGCTCCAGAAGGAAAATTACAGCAGATTTCTGTTGACCTTCCGCCTTTTCATTTCCGTGCACTGTAAACAGCAATTACCTAATTTATTTGTGTGTGTACAGTGCTCCTCTGCCTTATAAAAAACGTTAATTATCAGCGCCCGCTGCGGCGTTCCTATGTCAGATGAAGCATTTTCTCCTATTGGAAGAGATGGATGGATACAATTACTCTTTGTGTCTCTCCAGGCCGCCTGTTCACATAATGCAGCGTTATAGGGGTTTGATCCTATACGTTGGATGTCATTTGTGCTGCAGAGATTTGCAAGTTTCTCTCAATGCCTGAAAAGCCTAAATGTGTCACCGATGATTTCAATGGTTAACGGGGTCTTTTGATCAGAATATGGGGCCATTACTGAGGTCTATGAAAAGACGGAAAAGATGTAGAGCGCGTTATTATTATTATTTACTACTCAAGCGCCATTCATTCCATAGCGCTGTACATGTGATAAGCGGCGCACATACATAATACAGACAATTGCACTAAGCATGAACAAGACGAGTTACAGACCGGTACAGAAGGAGCGAGGGCCCTGCCCGCGAGTGACGCATAGAATCCAAGACGAGTTATCGCACTATACCGTCATATCGTTTTCTAAAGCTAAAGGCATATTGCAGGGTTGCATCTAGACTTTCAGTGTGGGGAGGGACAGAAACGCGTAGTCCCTGTCTCATGTTCCCTTTCCCCCCAAAACCCCCCACTTCATTTGCATGTAAAAAAATAATAGGGCCATACAGTGTCTAAATAATAGCGCTATACAATATAGAAATAAAGACCAATATATGGGCAGCACGGTGGCTCGGTGGTTAGTACTGGTTCTAGGTTCAAGGGCAACTCGTATGTTTTCTCCAAGTTTGCGTGGGTTTCCTCCCACACTCCAAAGACCTACTGATAGGGACCTTAGATTGTGAGCCCCATTGGGGACAGTAGGATGCTAATGTCTGTAAAGCGCTGCGGAATATAGTAGCGCTATATAAGTGCATAAAACCTATAGTGCTTCAACATAATGACGTAGAGTCTTCATATAACAGCGCACTGCCCTCTCCAAAATAACAGTAGCTGAATAATAGCGCCTTACAGTGACCAAATAATATTGCCATAGGCCTCTTGAAATAATGCCATTAGTTAATGAACCCGTCCAAAATTATACTACGACATTGTGTCCACATAAAAATCCCATATAACAGTGCCAGACCACAAACTGGTGCCATGTCCCGCTACCCAAAAAGTTACATACATTTCTCTGCTGTCCATACGTACATGCTACAGACATAGTGCTGTGATGTGACAACAATACTTAGTGCACCGATCAGTAATAAGTAGTCAGTCCTGCTAAAATTTGAAGTTTCACGTATTGCGCAAAAATATGCGCATCATTAATGGCCGATTTGCACAGTTGCGAAAATATATTGGAGGACTCTATCTGCATATAAAGCTATTGTAATGTTCTGCCGTGCCAACCATTTTCTCCAGTCTCAGGAAACTTATACCAGCTTGAAAAATGTGCAACAGTGACCCACGCCTGTATTTCTCGCACATTACGCAAATATTACATTGCAGATTTTTCGCGATCAAGAAAATAATCTCAAATTTTTGAATAGATGACGAATATTCTACCAAATATTTGCGAAATATCGTGAATTCGAATATTGCCCCTGCCGCTCATCGCTATTCCCAAATAATAGTGCCATATAGAGACATTTAGGCCTCTTTCACACGGGCGTTGCGGGAAAATGTGCGGGTGCGTTGCGGGAACATGCGCGATTTTTCCGCGCGAGTGCAAAACATTTTAATGCGTTTTGCACTCGCGTGAGAAAAATCGTGCATGTTTGGTACCCAAACCTGAACTTCTTCACAGAAGTTCGGGCTTGGAATCGGTGTTCTGTAGATTGTATTATTTTCCCTTATAACATGGTAAAAGATCATGTGATGACCGCAGTGACGTCACCACAGGTCCTGTTGCTGCACACAGCAAAGAAAGGAGACAGAAGAGATGCCGGGCTGCGCGATCAAGTGGATTAAGGTGAGTTAAATTATTATTTTTAATTTTTTTAACCCCTCCAGCGCTATTGTACTATGCAGTCTGTATTCAGAATGCTATTATTTTCCCTTATAACCATGTTATAAGGGAAAATAATAATGATCGGGTCCCCATCCCGATCGTCACCTAGCAACCGTGCGTGAAAATCGCACCGCTTCCGCACTTGCTTGCGGATGCTTGCGATTTTCACGCAGCCCCATTCGCTTCTATGGGGCCTGCGTTGCGTGTAAAACGCACAAAATAGAGCATGCTGCGATTTTCACGCAACGCACAATTGATGCGTGAAAATCACCGCTCATGTGCACAGCCCCATAGAAATGAATGGGTCGGGATTCAGCGCGGGTGCAATGGGTTCAACTCACGCATCGCATCCGCACGGAATACTTGCCCGTGTGAAAGGGGACTAATAGTGGTATACCAATGTCCTAAAAATGATACCATACAGTTTTCAGATAATAGTGCATTACCCTCTCCAAAGTAATTCTACAATAATTTAGGTGGAAGGAAAGGGAAGTGTGTGAAAACTACACGTGGCAGCTGAGGGGTTAACCCATTATCCATCTGGGCGAGGTTTGGATCCGGATTTGAGGGAATACGAGGGTCTCCAGGAGTTGTCTCATCTGATGACAGGAGGAGATCAATACTAAGAAAACTGCAGAGATCTTTACTTCACTCAGAGACTGCAGGAGGGCGAGAACCTCAGTACATCTGCAACAGTGCCCCCCCCCCTTGTATGACCGTACATGAAGCCCCCATAATGTGCTCTCCTATCTATTATCTATCTATCTATCTATCTATCTGTCTGTCTGTCTGTCTGTCTATCTATCTATCTCATGCCTATCTGTCTATCATAAAAATGGAGTTTGTAGGTGATCATACTCCTATAATCTGCAACCTACTTTGCCTCCCTCTAAACAGTATGTAATGAAGAAGACCTGGATGAACGTAGCCATAGTTTTTATCCAGACAGGAGAGAGTTAACAATCCTGCTGACATTATAAGAGGAGTGTGGGGGTCTCTGATGTTATTACGTCTCTCCCTGTAAGCCTCTGCTTTCTCATCATCCGTGCTAGTATTTGAGGGGTGGGTGGTGATAGCGCCCGGGTGACGGGCACATACATCATTCACAATCAATGCCACCTGTGTGATCATTCATCGTCCTTCTCCAGTCACTGATTGATACGTCCTTCTGTGATTCTTCTCATATGTGATTCTTGGAAGGAAAGGAGGAATATCTTCAGGTGACAACCTGAGAAAGTGTCAATCATTATGGTGATGCATTCATGAATCAGGAGGCTCAGGATGAGGTCCTTTTGTCAAAGCAGATAGTATGCAACTTCTCACTTTGCTATACACATCCCTCAGCCAGGCAGCTAAGGGGATGTGTCTTTTCTCAGGGGGCATGTTCTTTCTGCTGCACGCGGCTATCTCCGGAACTCCAGTAGAAGTGAAAGGAGCGGCCACGCACATGTGCGACCGGCCACTCTGATCATCTTAGGGGAGCAGCAAAGGGCCTGTAGGGGGCACGGGGCCCCCGTTCTAATGATTGGTGGGGGTCCCAGCGCTAGGGCCTCCACTGATCTGATAGTTATCCCCTATTCTGTGAACAGGGGATACCTTGTAACTACCGGAATACCCCTTTAACGGCCACCAGTCAGATGTTTCTGTTAGAAGCTGTGGCAGTTACAGGGAGAGTGCTGCAGCAGAAAGGGCATGCCCCCCGAGAAAAGACATGCCACCAGAGAAAAGACACGTCCCCTGAGCTGCCAGGCTGAAGATAATCCAGCAGAGCAATTGGAGCAATGAATGGGAAGATCTCTATATCCATGTGAGGTACAGGGCTGGTTCTAGCTTTGTTAGATTACATAACAGACAGAAGGATTTGAGCAAGCCTACATCCACAGAAAATCTGTGGTTACTGTTTGGAAGAACCTCCCTGCTGAGCTCTTTCAAAAACCGTCTGCAAGTGTATCTAAAGGAAGTGATGGCATGGCCTCTGCAGAGCCTGATCTCATCAACCGGTCTGTCTGGGATTACATTAAGAGACAGAAGGTCCTGTGCAAGCCTACATCCACAGAAGATCTGTGGTTACGTCTCCAAGATGTTTGGAACAACCTCCCTGCCGAGTTCCTCCAAAAACTGTCTTCAAGTGTCCCTAGAAGAAGTAAGGAGATGGCCCCCACAGAGACATGATCTCATAAACAAGTCTGTCTGGGATTACATGAAGACAGAAGGACTTGAGCAAGCCTACATCCACAGAAGATCTCTGGTTACTTCTCCAAGATGTTTGGAACAACCTCCCTGCCGAGTTCCTCCAAAAACTGTCTTCAAGTGTCCCTAGAAGAAGTAAGGAGATGGCCCCCACAGAGACATGATCTCATAAACAAGTCTGTCTGGGATTACATGAAGACAGAAGGACTTGAGCAAGCCTACATCCACAGAAGATCTCTGGTTACTTCTCCAAGATGTTTGGAACAACCTCCCTGCCGAGTTCCTCCAAAAACTGTCTTCAAGTGTCCCTAGAAGAAGTAAGGAGATGGCCCCCACAGAGACATGATCTCATAAACAAGTCTGTCTGGGATTACATGAAGACAGAAGGACTTGAGCAAGCCTACATCCACAGAAGATCTCTGGTTACTTCTCCAAGATGTTTGGAACAACCTCCCTGCCGAGTTCCTCCAAAAACTGTCTTCAAGTGTCCCTAGAAGAAGTAAGGAGATGGCCCCCACAGAGACATGATCTCATAAACAAGTCTGTCTGGGATTACATGAAGACAGAAGGACCTGAGCAAGCCTACATCCACAGAAGATCTGTGGTTACTTCTCCAAGATGTTTGGAACAACCTCCCTGCCGAGTTCCTCCAAAAACTGTCTTCAAGTGTCCCTAGAAGAAGTAAGGAGATGGCCCCCACAGAGACATGATCTCATAAACAAGTCTGTCTGGGATTACATAAATAAAGAAGGACTTGAGCAAGCCTACATCCACAGAAGATCTGTGGTTACTTCTCCAAGACGTCTGGAACAACCTCCCTTCCGAGTACCTCCAAAAACTGTCTTCAAGTGTCCCTAGAAGAAATGATGCTGAAGGCAAAGGACGGTCGCACTTTTACACAGTATTGTATTTCTGCACACGAAAGCTCAGGATGAACGGTGCTATAGGTCATCCCAAGACAGAAGAAGGTTTGTTGTTGGCAATTTAGCATGTCATGTAACATTTTATTTATAAGAATTAATGGCGGCCATGAGAGTTTTTGATAGAATTTATAAAAGGGACTCCTTGTTCCCCGGCTTGATCCTCTTCTCTGAATGAGAACCCCCTGGTGATAGAGGATCGCTGTGGATTCATCAGCCGAAACCTTAGACGATCATATGTTATCCCTGGAAAGAAGGGTGGGCGGCTGCACATTTCTCTGACAGCGGCCACTACAGGAGAAATGTGGTATTACATGGCATCCGTTCAAATTAATAGCCGACTATGTACTACATCAGGGGTCAGCAACCTACTGCACTCCAGGTGTTGTGAAACTACATCTCCCATCATGCACGCTTGCTTGGCTGTTCTCTTAACTTCCACAGACGTGAAAGGAGCATGCTGGGAGTTGTAGTTTCACAACAGCTGGAGTGCCGAAGGTAGTTGATGCCTGTGCTACATGGTTGCACTGAGGCCTCCAGGAGTCAGGTTCTCTAATTTAGGTAATGAAGGGTAGGGAGGTCCTGAGCAGGAGAACCCTCAGTTGTCTTCAAGAGACAACCCCTTTAATAAAGACTGGCATATTCTGTTCATGAACCAGGAAGCGCAGGATGAACTTCCAAGGCTGCTGCTTTAAAAACCCTATAGAATTTAGATTCTTTATACATTGGAGCGGGGCTTAAAATACATTAGTTTTCCCGACACTATTTTACCACGTGTGTGAATCCGGCCTCAGAGCTGTAAAACGCAGAGCGTCTCCCTGCGCCATTTTAATTACAGACCTTCAGCAGGATTTAGAGACAGGCAGAAGCGGCCAACATTTAGTGGCGAACACTTGAGCGAGTTTTATGCCTGCTTATGACAGCGGACATGATGTAATGCTCAGGGTAATTAGCGCCCGTCCGGGCCAGAGCCGCTCAGAATTGATTGTGTTTGTATAAGTAATTGAAAAGCAAAAAAGCGTCAGCGAGGGCGGCGGATTAATCACGGAGAAACTGTGGGACCTCGCGTCTTGTCCAACCATAAAAGCTGCTAGTACCTTGTCCGCTCTTGTAGATACACCGCCGAAAATAAGACATTGGACGTGTGGCCTGACGCTGAGATCCAGGGGCCCGTATATCACGGCTGTGGGGAAATCACATTGGATGATAAAATATAGGCCGCACGGCTATTTTATTCACTGCAAAACGGGGAAGGAGGCATAGCACTCTCATCCTGAGCTTCCTGGTGCTGGAATAGCATGTGAGAATTGCAGTAAATACTGACACAGTAAAGAACCATTTTGAACACTCTCCTTTTTAGTCGGGTTTTTTAGCTTTGTTGTTGACCTTGCTGATTAATGAATAGAAGCATGAGAGAGCAAACGAGAGAGACAGCGAGAATGAAAGAGACAGAGAAAAAGAGAGAGCAAGAGAGAGACATAGAATGAAGATAAAATAGAGAGAGAGTGAAAGCCAGAGAGAGATAGACATGGAGAGAGAAAGCAAGAGAGTGGGAGAGAGAGAGCGAGAGAGCAAAAGCGAGAGACGAATAAAGAGAACACAAGTAAGAACCTGAAAGGCATCAAGAGAGTGAAAGTGAGAGAGAGAGTGTGACAGAGGCAAGGAGAGAGAGCGTGACAGAGAGAGAGAGGGAGTGACAGAGGCAAGGAGAGAGAGTGACAGAGAGAGAGAGGGAGTGACAGAGGCAAGGATAGAGAGAGTGACAGAGAGAGAGAGAGATGGAGTGACAGAGGCAAGGAGAGAGAGAGTGACAGAGAGAGAGAGAGAGAGAGAGAGAGAGGGAGTGACAGAGAGAGAGAGAGAGTGACAGGGGCAAGGAGAGAGAGCGTGACAGAGAGAGAGAGGGAGTGACAGAGGCATGGAGAGAGAGAGTGACAGAGAGAGAGAGGGAGTGACAGAGGCAAGGATAGAGAGAGTGACAGAGAGAGAGAGAGATGGAGTGACAGAGGCAAGGATAGAGAGAGTGACAGAGAGAGAGAGAGAGAGAGAGAGAGAGAGGAATAAAGAGAACACAAGTAAGAACCTGAAAGGCAGCAAGAGAGTGAAAGTGAGAGAGAGAGCGTGACAGAGGCAAGGATAGAGAGAGAGAGGGAGTGACAGAGGCAAGGATAGAGAGAGTGACAGAGGCAAGGATAGAGAGAGTGACAGAGAGAGAGAGGGAGTGACAGAGAGAGAGAGAGAGAGAGAGAGAGAGTGAGAGAGTGAGAGAGGAATAAAGAAGAGAACACAAGTAAGAACCTGAAAGGCATCAAGAGAGTGAAAGTAAGAGAGAGAGAGTGACAGAGGCAAGGAGAGAGAGAGTGACAGAGAGAGAGAGAGAGAGAGAGAGAGAGAGTGACAGAGGCAAGGAGAGAGAGAGTGACAGAGAGAGAGAGAGAGTGACAGAGGCAAGGAGAGAGAGAGTGACAGAGAGAGAGAGGGAGTGACAGAGGCAAGGATAGAGAGAGTGACAGAGAGAGAGAGAGAGTGACAGAGGCAAGGAGAGAGAGAGTGACAGAGAGAGAGAGAGTGTGACAGAGGCAAGGAGAGAGAGAGTGACAGAGAGAGAGAGAGTGTGACAGAGGCAAGGAGAGAGAGCGTGACAGAGAGAGAGAGGGAGTGACAGAGGCAAGGAGAGAGAGTGACAGAGAGAGAGAGAGGGAGTGACAGAGGCAAGGATAGAGAGAGTGACAGAGAGAGAGAGAGATGGAGTGACAGAGGCAAGGATAGAGAGAGTGACAGAGAGAGAGAGAGATGGAGTGACAGAGGCAAGGATAGAGAGAGAGAGTGACAGAGAGAGAGAGAGAGAGAGTGACAGAGGCAAGGATAGAGAGAGAGAGGGAGTGACAGAGGCAAGGAGAGAGAGTGAGAGAGTGACAGAGGCAAGGATAGAGAGAGTGACAGAGAGAGAGAGAGAGAGAGAGAGAGAGAGAGAGAGAGAGAGGAATAAAGAGAACACAAGTAAGAACCTGAAAGGCAGCAAGAGAGTGAAAGTGAGAGAGAGAGCGTGACAGAGGCAAGGATAGAGAGAGAGAGGGAGTGACAGAGGCAAGGAGAGAGAGCGTGACAGAGAGAGAGAGGGAGTGACAGAGGCAAGGAGAGAGAGAGTGACAGAGAGAGAGAGGGAGTGACAGAGGCAAGGAGAGAGAGAGTGACAGAGAGAGAGAGAGAGAGAGAGAGAGAGAGAGAGTGACAGAGGCAAGGAGAGAGAGAGTGACAGAGAGAGAGAGAGAGAGTGACAGAGAGAGAGAGAGAGATGGAGTGACTGAGGCAAGGATAGAGAGAGTGACAGAGAGAGAGAGAGAGTGACAGAGGCAAGGATAGAGAGAGAGAGGGAGTGACAGAGGCAAGGAGAGAGAGTGAGAGAGTGACAGAGAGAGAGAGAGAGAGAGAGAGAGAGAGGAATAAAGAGAACACAAGTAAGAACCTGAAAGGCAGCAAGAGAGTGAAAGTGAGAGAGAGAGCGTGACAGAGGCAAGGATAGAGAGAGAGAGGGAGTGACAGAGGCAAGGAGAGAGAGCGTGACAGAGAGAGAGAGGGAGTGACAGAGGCAAGGAGAGAGAGAGTGACAGAGAGAGAGAGGGAGTGACAGAGGCAAGGAGAGAGAGAGTGACAGAGAGAGAGAGAGAGAGAGAGAGAGTGACAGAGGCAAGGAGAGAGAGAGTGACAGAGAGAGAGAGAGAGTGACAGAGAGAGAGAGAGAGATGGAGTGACTGAGGCAAGGATAGAGAGAGTGACAGAGAGAGAGAGAGAGTGAGAGAGGAATAACGAGAACACAAGTAAGAACCTGAAAGGCAGCAAGAGAGTGAAAGTGAGAGAGAGAGCGTGACAGAGGCAAGGAGAGAGAGAGTGACAGAGAGAGAGAGAGAGAGAGAGAGAGTGACAGAGGCATGGAGAGAGAGAGAGTGACAGAGAGAGAGAGAGGAAGTGACAGAGGCAAGGAGAGAGAGAGGGAGAGAGAAAGAGAGAGACAGAGATAGAATGAAGGTAAGTTAGAGAGAGTATGAAAGCCAGAGAGAGACAGAGATAGAGAAAAAGAAAGAGAGTGTGAGAGTGAGAGCAAGAGAGAGAGTTACAGAGACATAGAGAAAGAGAGAGAGAGAGAAAGAGAGACAGAGGAATAAAGAGAGCAAAAGTAAGAACCTGAGAGAAAGAGACTGAAAGAATGAGCTAGTAAAAATTAGATGCAGAAAAAGTGAGAAAATAAGGGCCAAACTGAGAACATGAAGGATTGCAAGAGGCAGCGGGAGAAAGAGTGAGAGTGCGACTGAGAGAGGATGAGGGTGGATTGCGTTCTGCAATTTTGTGGAGCGGGTGCAGAGACATTTATTTCAACTGGGCTGCAAAAGATTCGAGCAGCACACCGCGTGCTGTCCACATCCGTACTTCCATTCCGCGGCCCCGAAAAAAAGGATAGAACATCTCCTATTCTTCCACAATTGCGGACCAGAATAGGCATTTCTACTATAGGGCCGGCCATGTGCGCGCCGCAAAATGCAGAACGCACGTGGCCGGTATCCGTGTTTTGTGGATCTGCAATTTGCAGTCAGAGTCTGAGGGTGAAAGAAAGTGTGCGAGCCTGTGGGAAAAGAGAGCAAAAGTAAGATAATGAGGGACATAGAAAATGAGATGGCAAAAAGGAGAAAGAGAGAGAGAGAGAGAGAGTGTGAAAATTAGAGAAAGAGGGGGAGAGAGAGAGAGAGAGAAGGGAAGCAAGAAAGAGAGGGCGAAAAATAACATGAGAGAGAATAAGTGACAATATGAGATCTAGAAACAGCGAGAGAGCTGGGTAGAGAGTGAGAAAAATAAGGGAGAGCAAGCCGCACTTAGAGAGTGCTAGAGTAACTGAGGGATCGTACAGAAAGAAAGACAGAATGAGAGACAGAGGAGAGTGTGACTTACAGAGGGAGAGAGAAAGAGCGACAGTGTCGCTAAATAAATGCAACCAGCAAAAGCAAGAGTTACAACTTGTAGAAAAGGTAAAACCACTTGGTAGAATGACAGATCTCCATCCCTGCAGGCCCATTATTTATCTTTTCGTGAACCAGGAGGCTCAGGATGAGCAAAGCTGTAGGAGCATGACACAGTGCATTGAATTGTTTGAGGCCACTTAAAAATTAATTGAAATATGAAGGTAATGACAATGTGACATCCTTTGTGGAATATGAAGATGAAGGATCCCGATGATGACGGCGTCTGGTGGGGCTCCTGGTTGTCACTCTGCCCTCTCACCCAGAGCTCTGGAATATCGTCTGTAACATCTCCTATTAGATAACGATGATCTGCAGCTCCAAGCTGTAATTGAGTAACATCAGGGACAATCTCTGATGTATGGAGAGGGGAATCAATTGGTTCTCCTCCGTAAAAGTATCATGAAGCAGCGACTCCACTGAAGATAAGAGACCTGAGTGGCGGCTCCGTCACACAAGAAGTGACCACCCCCCCCCCTCCCATTTATAGATTTCACTCATCGCAGATTGAGACAAACTTGAAAAGTTCAAAATCATTTACAGAACTTTCCAAGTGGTCTGAAGGTGGAGCGTTCAGAAGATGACAACATCTTGGAAAAGTATCCGTAGGAAAGAGATAAAATTTTAGGAGATATTCACCCAAAGTCAGAGTTTAGGACGCCCTTTGATTACTAAACTGAAAACCAACTATAGCAGAATTGTATCAATTTCTTCTATATTATTTTTTTTTTAAGGAGGTTGTTCACTTTGGACACTTTTAAGATGGATGATCTTATAACAGGGAGTCAAGATCAGCAAGTAATCAGTTGTCCTGCACTGCCCCCACAGGGAAAATGAGGTATTGCACAGTACTTATTGAAATCAATGGGCTGGCCAGAGATGTATGGAGGGGACAGGTTGTGGACGGCCTTTTTTGGAGTTGTTAGGCTACTTTCACACTAGTGGCACGGACCTCCGTCTGGTGAACAGCCTGTCGGATCCTTCCTGCCGCTAGTGAACGTGTGCCCCCAGACTGCCGCTCCGTCCCCATTGACTATAATGGGGACGGGGGCTGAGTTCCGGCGGAGGCATGGCAGCGCATGTCGAGAGGCTGCGGGAATAAAGCTACGACATGTCCGACATTTATTCCGGCAGCCTCTTGCCGTACGCTGCCGTAACTCTCGACTCTGCCGTAACTCTGCCGTAACTCTGCCGCCAGAACCTCGACCCTCCCCCATTATAGTCAATGGGGACAGAGCGGCAGTCCGGGGGAACATGTTCACTAGCGGCAGGACGGATCCGACAGGCTGTTCACCCAACGGAACAGCCTGATGGAGGTCCGTGCCGCTAGTGTGAAAGTAGCCTTAGTATTTTAAACTGAATTCGCTGGGCAATGGGGAGCCAGGGAAGGGATTGGCAGAGGGGAGAGGGGGATTAACCAGGCAGCAGAGTTGAGAAGAGATTGGAGGGGAGTGAGAGTGCTGGATAGGAGGTCACAGAGGAGAACAGAAACTTTGTAGGATCCAGCGCCTGTAGATAAAACATAACATTTAATACATGAAGATTAAAAAATTCCTCATGGCATCCTCCTCCAAGCTATGCGTTTCTCGCTATATATCGCTTTGTTATGACCCAGAGGATAATGTTGCAGTAGTCCAGGTGGGAGATGACTTCCACAGTAAGGGCTCATGCAAACAAACGTATTTTTTGTCCTTGTCCGTTCCGTTTTTTTTTTGCGGTGCATATGAAGAATTATTAATTTCAATGGGCAGCAAAAAAAAACAGAAATGACTCTGTGTACATTCTGTATCCGTATTTCCACAAGTCCGTGCTGCAAAAAAATAGAATATGCCCTATTCTTGTCCGTTTTGCGGACAAGGACAGGAATTGTTACAATGGATCTGCAAAAAAACTGATGTAACACGGACGTCACACGGATGTCATCCATTTTTTTTTTCCAGTTACGTGTTTTGTAGAACACAGAATACATATGGTCAGGTGCATAAGCCCTAACCAACCTAAAATTTGCTCTTCCACAGTAACTAATTGAATTCTGCTGTTCTACAGTAACTAACTGAACTCTGTGGTTTCACTGTAACTGAACTCTGCTATTCGATAGTAGCTACTTGAACTCTTTGCATTCCACAGCAACTACCTGAACTCTACTGTTCCACTCTAACTAACTGAACTCTGCTGTTGGATAGTACAGTCCTGATCAAAAGTTTAAGACCACTTGAAAAATGGCAAAAAATCATATTTATCATGGCTGGATCTTAACAAGGTTCCAAGTAGAGCTTCAACATGCAACAAGAAGAAATGGGAGTGAGACAAAACATTTTTTGAGTATTCAATTTAATGAAAACAACGAATAAACTGAAACAGGCTGTTTTTCAGCTGATCAAAAGTTTAGGACCACACCTCCCAAAAAAAACTAAACCCCCCCAAAACAGAAATCCAACTTCCAAACATGAACTCAGTAATGAGTAGCTCCGCCGTTATTGTTGATCACTTCAAAAATTTGTTTCGGAATGCTTGATGCAAGCGTTTCCATGAGGTGAGTGGGAACATTTCTCCAAGTGGTGAAGACGGCCGCACGAAGGCCATCTACTGTCTGGAACTGTTGTCCATTTTTGTAAACTTCCCTTGCCATCCATCCCCAAAGGTTCTCAATTGGATTTAGATCAGGGGAACACGCAGGATGGGCCAAAAGAGTGATGTTATTCTCCTGGAAGAAGTCCCTTGTCCTGCGGGCATTGTGTACTGTAGCGTTGTCCTGTTGAAAAACCCAGTCGTTACCACACAGACGAGGGCCCTCAGTCATGAGGAATGCTCTCTGCAACATCTGGACATAGCCAGCGGCCGTTTGACGCCCCTGCACTTCCTGAAGCTCCATTGTTCCACTGAAGGAAAAAGCACCCCAGACCATTATGGCGCCCCCTTCACTGTGGCGCGTAGAAAACATCTCAGGTGGGATCTGCTTGTCATGCCAGGTACGTTGGAAACCATCAGGACCATCAAGGTTACATTTTTTCTCATCAGAGAATAAAACTTTCTTCCACCTTTGAATGTCCCATGTTTGGTGCTCTCTTGCAAAGGCCAAACGAGCAGTTCTGTGGCGTTCAAGGAGACGAGGTCTTTGAAGACGTTTTTTGTTTTTGAAGCCCTTCAGTCTCAGATGCCGTCTGATGGTTATGGGGCTGCAGTCAGCACCAGTAAGGGCCTTAATTTGGGTCGAGGATCATCCAGTGTCTTGACGGACAGCCAATTGGATCCTCCAGCTCAGTGCTGGTGAAATTTTTTGGGGTCTTCCACTTTACTTTTTTGTTCCATAACCCTCAGGATCATTTAAGAAATTCCAAATGACTGTCTTACTGCGTCCCACCTCAGCAGCGATGGCGCGCTGTGAGAGACCTTGCTTATGCAGCTCAACAACCCGACCACGTTCAAAAAGGGAGAGTTTTTTTGCCTTTGCCATCACAACGTGTGACTACCTGACAGAAAATGACAATGAATCCACATCTTTGCACAGATTTGGCCTTTTAAAGGCATGTGGTCCTAAAATTTGGATCAGCTGAAAAACAGCCTGTTTCAGTTTAATCGTTATTTTCAATTAATTGAATGCTCAAAAAATGTTTTGTCTCACTCTCATTTCTTCTTGTTGCATGTTGAAGCTCCACTTGGAACCTTGTTAAGATCCAACAATGTAAAATAAGATTTTTTGCCATTTTTCAAGTGGTCTTAAACTTTTGATCAGGACTGTAGCTACATGAATTCTTCAATTCCACATCAACTACTTGAACTCTACTGCTCCACTCTAACTAAATGACCTCTACCATTCCATAGTAGCTACCTGAACTCTTCGAATTTCACAGCAACTACCAGAACTCTGCTGTTCCACTGTAACTAACTGAACTCTGCTTTTGGATAGTAGCTGCCTGAACTCGAATTTCACAGCAACTACCTGAACTCTGCTGTTCCACTGTGACTAACTGAAGTCAGCAATTTGATAGTAGCTACTTGAACCCTTTGCATTTCACAGCAACTACTTGAACTATACTGCTCTACTCAAACTAAATGAACTCTGCTGTTCCATAGAAGCTACCTGAACTCTTTGAATTCCACAGCAACTATCAGAACTCTACTGTTCTACTCCAACTAAACTCTTCTGTTCCACTGTGAATAACTGAAATTGAATGATCCGCTATAGCTAACTCAACTCTGCTGCTCTGCAGTTACTTACTTGGCTCTGCTGAGCCTTCTCTGTGTGTCCCTGGCCTGCCTTATTACCCCACTGTCTGTTATGTTCACTTCATGTTTCTCTTGTGCGTCATCACTCCTTCTTGCACCTGAGGATCCACATTTACTGTACATTACTGACGCTGATCTGATCTCTTCCTGTTAACTGAATCATCTGACTGCAACAAAGTAACATTTTACTGTAACATTGAATAAAGTCATAATGATGGCGGTTTGAAGGTATTTTACTGTAGTATAGGGTTAGGATTACATTTCCGCCCTCTTGAATGCTGCTTATGGCAATAAGTTCTGCTCCCTCTGTAGCTTTAGCAACGCAACACTCTTCCTGCAATATTATTGTTATGGCGGTATATAATACTGCTCATTACTGCAGCCCCATAAAGAAAGTCAAGTATCGGCTGCTCCAAGATTTACAGGCTGCAGAGACACATACGGAGGTGTAATAATAGCCGCAGCCGGTTACGCCAAGTATTTGCCCCACTCGGGAGAAAAATCGTGAAATTGATTTGTTTTGTCCTATGGAATACATAACACGAGATAAGCGGCTCTCGTCTGCATTTCAATTTTCACCTTCCAGATGGCAGAATAATCTCTTGATATGAGAGGCCTTTGAAGGTTTAGAAGGAAAGTCACTTCCCCCTGTGATAAGACGGGATCACGGCTCAGACCTGCGTCTTGCTCCTTAGCACCGCAAGTAAAAGTTTAATGAATGCTGAACATTTGATCCTAATACCTGCGCACACGGGCGGTGAATGTGAACGAGGAGATGCCCTTCTATCTGCCGGGGCTCGTCGCCGCCCGAGACGGAGCCTTATTAATGGGATTTGCAAATGATGATTTTAATTTTAAATGGCTGCAAAATGAGCGTATATAATTTTTCTGATGGGAGAAGGTGGAATTTGCAGCTTTGAACATCATAATGTGCTCTGATGAGTCAGACATTAGACCTGATTGCATATTACACCGCGGCTATGGGGAGCTGACCGCGGTTATGGGGATTCATGTGTAGCAGAGATGAGCTTGTCATATCTATCTATCTATCTATCTATCTATCTATCTATCTATCTATATATCTATCTCATATCTGTGCTGTTCCTACACCGCAGATTTCTTTCTCTGTATGTCGGCTGGGGATGTGATTTTTCATTACCTTTTCATTCCCTTTTTTGTCTGGTCACTTTTTTGGGCAGGATTAAGGCCTTAATGTTATGTTGGCAGCGGGGTTCTGTCTTGGCATTTCCTTGGCATCCAGATGAAATCTGAAAACAATTAGGCTCATGTCATGCACAAAATTGCTTGTAGCTCCTGTGACTACACGGCTTTTGTGTACGGTTTAGTAATCGTTGTAAACTAAGCCAAATGATCTGTTCTGCACCTGTTCTGTGAGCATTAAACGCACTGAGAACCTTTCAGAGTCAGGTGAGCTCCGCGAGTGGGAGGTGGAGAGGACTCAGGCTTTATCCATTGACTTGGCACAACCGAGCAGAAAACGTGGACTTAATGAGCTGTAGAGATACCTGAGTATTTGTGCCAACCATGAGATCTCAAGCAATAGCAAGGCAGAACCCGAAGTAACGCGAGCCAACACAAACCGAGGAGTGGGCAGCACATTATTTTGGAGACCCTTTCTACCGTAATCTGTTCTGATCTAGTCAAGTGTACGACACCTAGATGTGCAGCTACAGAAGCCCTCCTATTCAAGAAACTTAAAGGGATATGCCATCACTTTATGATCAGTGGGACCCCCTAGACCAGGGTTGGCCAACCCGCAGCTCTCGAGCCGCATGCGGCTCATTGCCACTTCAAGTGCGGCTCTAGCGGTGGAGCTGGGAAGCAGCTGCGCAGCCTAATAGAGAACATGGCACACGCCGCTCTCAGCGCCTACCATGTTCACTTCACTAGCACAGTAGAGAAGGAGGGAGTCCCTTCCTCCCTTTCCACTGTGACGCGGCTGCCGCTGCCACCAATGGAGAGATAGCAGGGAGGAGAAGGGGAGCAGCTGTGGCCACTGCGCCACCAATGAATGTAATTAACGCATTAATTCAAGTATAAGAGGCAGCAGGTGCCGGCGGCGGTATCACATACCTGGCAACCGGCCTCAATAACAGGGCATGCGATTCACGGAAATTAACCGCTCAGGTGTCGCACCTGAGGGGTTAATTGCTGCGGTTCGGCGCATCGCATGCCCTGTTATTGAGGCCGGGTATGTGATACTGCCGCCGGAACCCGCTGCCTCCTCTGCCTGAATTAATTTGTTAATTACATTCATTGGTGGCGAAGTGCCCCCCCCCCAAGTATTAGTATCATTGGTGGCAGTGGCCACAGGATCCCCTACCCCCTCTTTATTGGTGGCAGTTCCAATCGGAGCCCCAGCAGTGTAATCCTGGGGCTCTGATCGGTTACCATGGCAGCCAGGACGCTACTGCCATGTTCAGCTCCCTGCTGTTGTGTGCACTAGAGCTCTATCAGGTTGAATAGGACAAGGGTTCTAGCCCCTAAGGGGGCTAATAGTAAATAAAAAGTAAAAAAAAATACTACGTTTAAATCGCTCCCTTTCCTAATTTTACATATAAAATTTACAAACAATAAAAAATAAACATATTACATATCCCCATTCCCGAAAAAGTGTGAACTATTAAAATATTTAAAAAATTTCGTATGCAGTGAACGCCGTAACAGAAAAAAAATCACAACCGCGCGATTCTCCATTTTTAGTCACCTTGTCCCCCCAAAAAAAAGGATAGGACTGCTCTATTATAGGCCGGACATTCCATAAAATATGGAATGCACACAGATTTTTTGGTGTTTTATTTTTTTCGCATGGTATCAAAATCAAATCAAAATGTGGGTATCGTGACAACCCTAGTAGGTGTAGACGCGCAGTATGACCTGGCGCTGTGCGCGTCAGGTCACAGTAGAGACCGAGTCAGACCTGCACAGTAGCAGGTGCCTGATCAGAAGCCCGGTGCCCAATCAGGAGAGGTAGGCGCGGTGAGGGAAGGACGCTCGCAGGCTGTCAGCTTCCTCACTGCGCCTGCGCAGAATACCGAACGACGCAAGATTTCCCCATGGCACAGGGCAGGCAGAAGGATGCGAACGATGCCTGGCCCTGTCAATCAACACTTGGAAGGCGTGACTTGAGGTGGGAGACAAAAGCCTCTAGGTGCAGGAGCAAAGCCCCCCCTGCTCCTAGAGGCTCATTTACATATTATAAAAGTAAGAATTCTACAGTAACGGGGGCACGAATAATCATTAGAATAGCAGAGTTAGGTGTAGCTGACATTAGCACATCGCTAATGTCAGCCAGTTTAATACGGAAATTTCTAGTGACAGAAACTCTTTAAATTATAGTACTGAGCATGGGGGGTCTGATCTGAGCATGGGGGGGGGGGGGTCCTGATCTGAGCATGGAGGGGATCTAATCTGAGCAATGGGGGTCTGATCTGAGCATGGAGGGGATCTTATCTGAGCAATGGGGGTCTGATCTGAGCATGGAGGGGATCTTATCTGAGCAATGGGGGTCTGATCTGAGCATGGGAGTCTGGTCTGCGCATGGGGGGGTCTAATCTGAGTATGGTGGGGTCAGATTTGAGCACAGGGGGGGTCTGATCTCAGCACGGGGGGTCTGATCTGAGCACAGGGGGTCTGATCTGAGCATGGGAGTCTAGTCTGAGCATGGGGGGTCTAATCTGAGTATGGGGGGTCAGATTTGAGCACAGGGGTGGTCTGATCTCAGCACGGGGGGGGGGTCTGATCTGAGCATGGGGGGTCTGATCTGAGCACGGGGGGGTCTGATCTGATCATGGGGGGGTCTGATCTGAGCACAGGGGGTCTGATCTGAGCATGGGAGTCTAGTCTGAGCATGGGGGGTCTAATCTGAGTATGGGGGGTCAGATTTGAGCACAGGGGTGGTCTGATCTCAGCACGGGGGGGGGGGTCTGATCTGAGCATGGGGGGTCTGATCTGAGCACGGGGGGGTCTGATCTGATCATGGGGGGGTCTGATCTGAGCACGGGGGGTCTGATCTGAGCATAGGGGGTCTGATCTGAGCATGGGAGTCTAGTCTGAGCATGGGGGGGGTCTAATCTGAGTATGGGGGGTCAGATTTGAGCACAGGGGGGGTCTGATCTGAGTACGGGTGGTCTGATCTCAGCACGGGGGGGTCTGATCTGAGCATGGGGGGGTCTGATCTGAGCACGGGGGGGTCTGATCTGAGCATGGGGGGTCTGATCTGAGCACGGGGGGAGTCTGATCTGAGCACGGGGGGTCTGATCTGAGCACAAGGGGATCTGGTCTGAGCACAGGGGGTCTGACACTGGGAGTCTGATTTGTGTTGTCTGATTTGAGCATTGGGGGTCTTATTTTGGGGGTCTGATATGGAGTTTTCTTTATTTGGAGTCTGATGAGGATTGGGGATCTTATCTTAGGTCGGATGAGCATTGGAGGTCTGATGAAATTTTTTTTTTTCTTTTCTTCTCTGCTAATGAAAAATAAGAAAAAAAACTCAGAACAGATGAAAAATATATTTTTTTAATTATTTTTCTCCGCATCTTACAGGGCGAAAAATATGGTGACTTGTGTGTAAATGTATAGCTTGTGTCTCCTGGTAGTCTTCTGGCTCTTTGTGTCTGTAAGGTTGGCCACCCCTGCTATACTGAATCTCATGGGGCCTCCCATCATTTGAAGCTCCGGCGCTTTACTTGCGGACATCCGGTCTGGCAGCATAATGGAGCGCACGCTGACCCGCGTGCGTTCCACGGTTGCCATAGTTTCCTTGGGGCTTCACATGTCTTCCTGGAGTTCCGGTTTATCCAAGTGGAACGCACACGTCACTGTGTGCGTCCCATAGGTCCCGCCCCTCTTTCTATTCTGGTTTGCTGATACGGAGCTACAACCTTTAATATCCCCACTCTGGAGAGGTGATATATGTCTCTATGTAGGGCGGCCTGTCGTATGAAGTGTATTATATGTATGTGTATGGATTTGTTATCTACATGTAGTCTAAGGCCAGATGGAGCACCTTTATGCAAATTTCATGCGTTCCACTGACGTCACATCCGGTTTTTCCGGCAACTACCTAATTCAGTTCAGAAGTCTTATATATATATATATATATATATATATTTTATCTCCTATGTTTGATTTAGGTATTATTCGATTCTTGCAACATCATTTGTCCCCCCAAAGGGACTACTGTAAAATTGTTATAGATTGATTTTCACACCCTTGAGGTCACTGTGTGTGATGTCATTTCCTTAGCCACGCCCACTAGATTTTGGCACCGATTTTCGATTTGTTTTGATTCGTTCATTTGGTATATATGTATCTGTAGACAACTACTCACCTTATCTATCTGCTCCTGAGGAAGGGGGATTTTATATGGACCCCCGAAACGCGTTGAGCTTGTTTTATTCTCAATAAAGAGAGATTTTCATGAAGTAAAGGATCCGCCTGCTGTTTCCATCTTCACCGCAGATTTGGTCCACTTACCTGGATCTCTACCATTCTACGAACGACCTCGGATCAGGGGGGCATCACCCCGGCTGTCTTGAGTTTATCCTGGAGGTGACCCCCCTTGTGAAGTGAGTGGAAAAGCTCTAAAGCTTTTATTATTTATTATCTGTTTTTACATATTTATCACCTCTATATATATATATAATCGCATTTAACATCACAGATTGGAAGTTTGGCGCTCATCCTTCTCCTTCTCGGTGTCGTTTCTATCACCTCACGGGTTACGGATTTTGTTTTTTCTGTTCTATATACTGGACTGTAGCATTCAGTTGGCACTTTGCGATAAATAAGTGGGTTTTGGGTTGTACTTTGGGCACCCGGGCTGTAAAAGGCTCGCGCCATCACTGGCCTAGGGACTGGCTGCAGGACACAGCGACACATGACTAAATCAGCACCACAGCCCATTCTGAGCTTTGGTGGCGGTTGGAAAGGTTGAACCTCCAACCCTTGAGTTTGGAGGTGGCATTTATGCAAACATGCCCTAAAAGTGGGTGCTGCCAGGGTGGAGCTTAAATATCCTGATTTTGTGGATTTAAATGTTGGCAAGTATATGTTATATAGAGGCAGTGACTATATATTTTATATCTTTTAAGGTACCCTATTATCTAATACTGACAATAGAGGAGGTAAATAAAATGTGACCCTCTCTCTCTTTCTCTTTCTTTGGTCACAGATACTGTAGTTCATTGGTTTCAATGTGAACTGTGTAATTCTTCATTTCTCCTGTGGTACCACTGCAGAAGATTTGGATTCTTACCGCCAGATGCAAAGAGATCCTTTGTCCAAGGACCATTCTTCGTAAGTGAGAGTGAACAGCCATTAATAAGAATCTCTCTCTATGGAGAACTCCAGCTTGTCATGCATTACAATAGACTATCCATTCAGTTTAGTGAGGACCTTGTAATTCTTCATATCTCCTGAGGTGGCGCCACAAAAGATTTGAGTTCTAGCCACCAGATGCAAAGGGATCCTTTGTCCGTCCTCCATGAGTGAGAGTGCACAACAGCTACTAAGAATCTCTCTCTATGGAGAACCCCAGAAGATCCTTTCATTACATAGACTGTCCAGCGTTTCGGCAGGGACCATGCATTTCTCCTTTTGTGGTGATGAAGCAGAATGGAAGCCGTGCAGATCACAGGTGATTGTTGGAGATCCACATTTAAAAATAAATAAAAATGTATTGTGCAAAGTGGACAACCTCCTTAAACTGGACCAGTCATAACTGATGTTATTCAAAAGCAATGTCCATCTCTGCCAAACCTGTGTCCACCGGTTCACATTGCTCTTGATGACCACCACTATCTGTAACAAGAGTGCACGCATCATAGAGGGAGGGCATATGGCTGCTATGGCGCCCATGGATAAATCTCTCCAGTTGGTTCATTCTCTTTGGTTGTGAAAAGCTATGCAGGACTCCCTTCTCAAAGCAAGTGTATCGGGGGTGGAGGGCAACTAACCCAATGGCTTGACGGGGGGAACAAACCAAGCTCCTTGGTGGCAAGAACTAGAATCATAAGGAAGGGCCAAGTTTGATCTTTGCTATGGACCTTCTATCTTCTGTATATGACAATTCTACAAAAAGGGATCCAGAAGAACAAGAATATACAAGTAGGAGCTGGGCCCGGGAGATTTTCGATCTTGAACTATATTCCATTGTGTAATTGTCATTAAGAGCCCTTTAGTGACCAGAAATCGCTGAGGCAGCATGCCACAAAATGCTCATTATATGAATTAACATTGTTTCACACCCAATTTATTGTGCATATGTTATTCCCTTCCATGCCAATTAGATTCCATAATACCTCAGTGAACAGAGCGAAGGGGTAAATGAATTTATAAGGAGTCTAATTGATGCATATGGTAATTCCAGATTTACATTTCAAACTGCAATGGATGTAAAATCAAAATGAATGAGGCGAGAATGACTCTTAACTGTTCACGTTCCTTGGTCGGAACAGCTGACCTTCTCTGGAGGATATGTCCTCTAGGCAAGGATGTCCGCAAATTTGACACTTTATTGCTGGACACGTCAGCTATGGAAGTGACACCTATGGACTTACTAAGAATGATCCATGTGTTATTGTCACGGCTGAGGATGGGGAAAACCCTCAGCCGTGCGATGCTCAGAAATGTCCGGTCGCTACTCGGCCAGGGCAACAGCATTAGGGAGCAGGTCACCTCCTATTGCGTCCCTAGCACTGACCCTGTCTCCTGTCCGCATGAGCCGACCCTGATGGGGGGAGGACTCATACACTGGAACCTAATAGTCCCTGGAAGCCCTCAGGACGGCCCTGAACTAGGAGGAGGGTAAGACTACCTATTCCTCCTAGGCACGGAGGAACAGGGGTTTCACTGGCCAAGCAGCAGGGAGAAGGGGAACAAGAACAGCCTATGAATATGACAGGTGAACCTAACTGTTCCACACTAACCTGCCACAGCCTTGCTGACTGGAACCTGTGCTCAGGAACGCTGTCCACACAAACATAGACAAACAGCACACACATAAGCACACAGAGGAACCAGGACATTCATAGCTGCAATAACAACCAAAAGCATAGGACGTAAACTAAACATCAGGGATAAGGATTTTATGACCGGAAGGGTGGCCCTTACTGGAAGGATGGTAACCAGCAGGAGGAGGATGTCTCCAGCAGCATGGCTGAAGCACCCTCTGACTACTGCCTTCCACTGAGGCTTTATAGGGCCAAGTAGCCACACCCACAGTCAGACACACCCAGTGCACACACACACTAGGAAGGAGGTTAACCCTTCCAACACCAGGGAAGGGAAAACACCACTTAAAGGGGAAGTGCACACAATAACATAAAACCAAGTGCACACATACACACATCACACGAAACCGCATGCACAACATAGCAAGCTGCAATGACACAGCTCAGACTGCTATGCTGCCACATACATACTGTTGCCAGCGGCAACCACAGGTGAGGCAAATACCACAGCCCTCACCTGTGATTGACAACCAAACTAAACCGCTGACAACCGCATGCGGTTCAGGAGTCACGGTCATAGCCATGGCCGTGACAGTTATGCTCTTAGCTTGCCACCATGAGGTTGAGTCTGGAGGGCCAAGCCATGGGGGGGGGGGGGTCGTCACTTTTTGAGCTTATATATTGTGGCTAAGTAAAATGCCTGATGGTCCATACATAGTAGTTCACGTTTTCATCTGCTGAGTCCATGAAGAACTGTGGTCAACTCTACTCTGTTTGTGATGGTTTCAAAGCTAGGTCTTATTTTTTGTGTTCATGCCCATCTTGACCTTTGCTTATGCTTATCATGACTTCCAAGCCAATCAATCTCATCATCTTTTGTCATTTAGACAAAATTTTCGATGACGATGCTTACCTTATGGTGACCCCTCCACCAATATTGCTTTTTAGATTTACCATCTTCAACCTCAAATCTTCTACCATGTAATAATGAGTGACTGCAGGCATGGACACACAAAGTCTCTAATGGATTTGACTAAGGGTTAAACCAAGGTGTGGAGTCCAAGAGATTGTGTGTTCTTCACTCTTGACCCCTGCAGGAAGGTATGAATTTTCCTACAGAGAATCCTCAAGTCTCTACCCCTGAAGTAGTCTCTATTAGTAACAGCTGAAATAGCTGGAGTTTCTAAGAGGCAGTAACCATAGTCAAAAGGAGCAAGGGTCAGACTAAAGAGTTCGTCATAAGTGTAGGTCAAACAGTCTGCACAGGCATTGGGCAAGAGATCAATGTCAGGAAAAGAAATTGGGTAAGGAGCAGACTGGAACCAAACTGACCTTACTGCTCAAGCTCAGATTGGTGTGGGAAGGACCCTTATGAGAATTGGGGCACATGATTGCTCAGAAACCAGGACACTTTAGTGTGCACTGGTTCTTGAAGAGACTGGGAGCCAGTGCATGTGCTTGACCCACCACTGTTGACTGGGTAAGCCTGCATATACAGTTGCAAGAAAAAGTATGTGAACCCTTTCGAATGATATGGATTTCTGCACAAATTGGTCATAAAATGTGATCTGATCTTCATCTAAGCCACAACAATAGACAATCACAGTCTGCTTAAACTAATAACAGAATACTGAAAGAATAATCCTAAAACATAACATTTATTGATATATGCTAATAAAATCCTAGATGATGTGTGCAACAACTATATACTGGAATGGACACGGTATGTGACCACTAGTGGCAGTGGTCTATGGTCACCCCAGTATCAAATACAAAGATAATTAAAGTGCACAGCAGCACTGAGTAGGTAACCAGTGTGTCCTACCGGTACCCAGGGAAGGTCGTCAGAAGCTTCACCACACGATGTAGTAATAGTAGTTCATCCTGTATGGATAGTCGGATAAATCACAGGGGGAAAGAATACAACTGCTGACAGTCAAACACATGCGTGTAGGGTCCCTATGGTGATCCCTATAGCTGTCTAACCGTAGACCCTGATACTATAAGTGTGGTAGCAACCTGACCACAGGGCACTCGTCCTTAGAAGGACGACCCTGTCTGGAACCTGACCCTAACTCTGGAATACTGTATGTCCCTAAATATGCATAGGCTAGATCCCTACATGCATGTTTCGCTGCCGGGACATGCGGCAGTTCATCAGGGGAGATGATGAGGAATCAGGAAAGTCAATCCTGGATGAAGCCGTCAAGTCTGCAGACCAAAAATGACACGGTCAGTCATATGGTCAGGAGGTGCATGATGATAGTCAACCCCACATTGTACTGCCTTTTACATCCCTCTAGCCTTTTCAAGGACTATTTTAGAGCCATATTAATGCAAAAAAGTGCCACTTTTAGTGCCCTAAATGGAAAAAAATCTTATTTTCAATTGTCGGGTATACAAACCCCTGCTGTGCCTGGGTGACAGGGGCCTAAATCTCTCAAAATCCTCTGTTCTATTGCTGGGTGACATGAACCACCTTTTGCCGTGAATGAACCCCTGCTCTGCATTGCTGACAGGGAACTAAATTTAGTGAAAACATCTGTTACTGATCGGAAGATGCGCGACTACAAGCGCACGCTGATGATAGCATTCCCACCTGACAGCGGGGGCACAGTGGAAGCACAAGGCGAAGGCAGAGGAGGAGGAAGAGGTCGCCAACGCAGCTGGGGCACCACCAGCACCTGAGAAGGCAGGGTTAGCATGGCCAAAATGTGGAAAAGCTTTGTCAACCTTGGAGGTGCTGACCTGCCCTGCAGCCAGTGTATAGTGTGAACGTGTGTTTAGCACGGCAGAGAGCATTATCACAGGCCACAGCCAATGTGGACAAGCTTACTTTATTAAAATGAACCAGGCATGGATCCCACAGGACTTGTCCGTACCTTGTGCAGAATAGACATTTATACCAGCCTCAACCATCCATTCTTGTACTCAAGTGCACTTATTCTTTGTTTTATTTTGTTATATGTCCCAATATTTTGGGGGATACCCCAATTTAAAAATAAAAAAATAACACATCAGTGTTGGCTACCTATTCTTCCTTCCCCGCCGCTTCCACCTACACCGCCACGTCAACCTACACCGCCACATCCACCGCCTCCTCAACCTCCTACTCCTAGATCCAGATTGTTATTTTTAATTTTTCTGTATTTTATGTTATTTTAAGTCATTTCCCAATCCACATTTGTTTGCAGAACAGTTGCCATGCTCTTAAGAACATTTTGATGCCTTTTGCAGCCCTCTAGACCTTTCCAGGACTATTTTAGAGCCATTTTAGTGCCCAAAAGTTCGGGTCCCCATTGACTTCAATGGGGTTTGGGTTCGGGTTCGGGGTCAAGTTCGGGTGCCGAACCCGAATTTTTTTGTCAAGTTCGGCCGAACCTGCCGAACCCGAACATCCAGGTGTCCGCTCAACTCTATTCTTGACCATTCCTCTTTACAGAACTGTTTCAGTTCAGCAATATTCTTGGGATGTCAGGTGTGAATCGCTTTCTTGAGGTCATGTCACAGCATCTTAATCGGGTTGAGGTCAGGACTCTGACTGGGCCACTCCAAAATGCGTATTTGCTTCTGTTTAAGCCATTCTGTTGTTGATTTACTTTTATGCTTTGGGTCGTTGTCCTGTTGCAACACCCATCTTCTGTGGAGCTTTAGCTGGTGGACAGATGGCTTTAAGTTCTTCTGCAAAATGTCTTTATAAACTTGGGAATTCATTTTTCCTTCGATGATAGCAATCCGTCCAGGCCCCGACGCAGCAAAGCAGCCCCAAACCATGATGCCCCCACCACCATACTTCACAGTTGGGATGAGGTTTTGATGTTTTTGTGCTGTGCCTCTTTTTCTCCACACATAGTGTTGTGTGTTTCCTCCAAACAACTCAACTTTGGTTTCATCTGTCCACAGAATATTTTGCCAGTATTGCTGTGGAACTTCCAGGTGCTCTTGTGCAAACTGTAAACGTACAGCAATGTTTTTTTTGGACAGCAGTGGCTTCCTCTGTGGTATCCTCCCATGAAATCCATTCTTGTTTAGTGTTTTACGTATCGTAGATTCGCTAACAGGGATGTTAGCATATGCCAGAGACTTTTGTAAGTCTTTAGCTGACACTAGGATTCTTCTTCACCTCATTGAGCAGTCTGCGCTGTGCTCTTGCAGTCATCTTTACAGGACGGCCACTCCTAGGGAGAGTAGCAGCAGTGCTGAACTTTCTCCATTTATAGACCATTTGTCTTACCGTGGACTGATGAACAGCAAGGCTTTTGGAGACACTTTTATAACCCTTTCAAGCTTTATGCAAGTCAACAATTCTTAATCGTAGGTCTTCTAAGAGCTCTTTTGTGTGAGGCATCATTCACATCAGGCAATGCTTCTTGTGAAAAGCAAACCCAGAACTGGTGTGTGTTTTTTATAGGGCAGGGCAGCTGTAACCAACACCTCCAATCTCATCTCATTGATTGGACTCCAGTTGGCTGACACCTCACTCCAATTAGCTCTTGGAGATGTCATTAGTCTAGGGGTTCACATACTTTTTCCACTTGCACTATGAATGTTTACATGGTGTGTTCAATAAAAACATGGCAACATTTAATTCTTTGTGTGTTATTAGTTTAAGCAGACTGTGATTGTCTATTGTTGTGACTTAGATGAAGATCAGATCACATTTTATGACCTATTTGTGCAGAAATCCATATCATTCAAAAAGGTTCACATACTTTTTCTTGCAACTGTAGTTATAGAACATTTCATAGCAGGGTGACTGCTCTCAAGTCCTCCATGACTAGCTGTTTCACTAAGAGTTGTTGTCCTCCAAATTCCAATATGTTTAGGATAACATGTCCAAATATGCCAGGACATTACCCTTGGCAGGTTGCCTAAAAACTAGTAGTGTATCTACTCTTGATTATCAATATTTTCTGCTGGAGATCTGCTGTTGGGATTTAACTGAAAGCACTGGTCAGATTTGCTTGGTCTCCACTGCAGCACAAAGAGTGGGAGAAGGTTCCTGTTACAGCAATATGTCTGACAGTCAGATACGGATCTGACCTGAGATAGTGAGAGGAAAGAGGAGACAAAATGAATGCCAATTAAATAGTTGTTCTGTAACCTAGACCCAGAGGTGATTACCACTTTGAGGTCCAAAAAATTAAAACAAAACAAAAACAATCCCCATCATTGAGCCTCAAGGGAGGTGGTCTCTGTGTCACAGCAGGTCCCACAGACCCATAATAATTACACACAACACTCCTTGGGAAAAAGTTTGTAAAATACTCCTGGTGGGAACCCAATCATATGTTGCTCCTTTCTTGAAAATCTATCTTCTGTTAAAAGTGAAGTCCTTTACCAGGTTTCTGGCTATAGATTTGATGTCGCTTCTGATGTAGATGGTCTAGAACTGCTCCCCTCCGGGCACTTGGCAGATAACCTGGATTTGGTGCATGAGGCAGGGAGAGAAATAGTTCTGGCCTGTCCACAGTGGAAGTGATGCCCCGTCCATAACCAGGCCGGAAACCTGGTAAAGGAAGTGTTGCGGGCAGAAGGTGGATTTTCGGAAGAGGAGTATCATATGTCCGGGTCCCTGGAAAGCTGATACAAACTTTGTCCTAGAAGAGTGTACTATGTATCTGCTGGGTCCTGGAACAGATCTGTGGACTGTGTTATCAGAAAGAACCTGCACAAGGAACATGAGACTATTGAGTAACATCCCTTTAAAACCTTTAATCCCTGTATGAATAGCATACATGGTAGGAATTCTTTGAAACTGGTTCCTGTGTGCACCTCCAGTACTAACTATCCTGAGTTTATATATGATGTACCGTCCATTCATATATGAGCGGCTGCGTTTCTATTGATAGGTTTTCCGTGTAATTAAAGTCATTGAGATGCAGTTAGTGGTGTAATTACAGATTGAAGCGGCTTAGTATATACAATGCAAATAAAAGGCAGAGAATTTAGTATCTGCTTGAAATGTATATTGATTTAGATGATGATAAGATGAATGAGTATAGACACTTTGGTAATTACCTGCTGTAAATCATTGGAAGAGGGGGCTCTCACAATTATAAATACCGCCTCATGTGATCCGTAATTAAGCCGAGATCAAAAATGTATTTGTGTACGCGGCACTGGATGGATATAATGAAATAAGATTCACTATAGTAGGGTTGAGCCACTATTTTATTACAGATGTCTCCTTCTTTATTTTTTCCTCTTGGCTTGAGACATCCTGAGATGAGCGGTGCGAGATGTGCGGCGCTGTTTAGGCTATATGGGACCACGTGAGAATGTACTGAATTTGCATCCTGATTCAAATCAGGTATATACACTCAGCTAGAGATAAGCGAGCCTTTTAAGATTCGGTTCGTTTTAGGTTTGCCAAATTTTTCAAGCAGATTTCAGACAAATAAAAAAAATCCACATGTGAAAAACATGTAAAAGCTTTCTTTCCAAAAGGATTATAAAAAAATAGGAGTTTTTCAAAACTACGACATACCCTTGCAGTCAGCCTTTTAAACATACATATGTAGCAAAAATAGGAAAATAGCTAAGCCAGTCTCACATCTGCAACTATCTCTCTCTCTCATTCGCCTGGAACTTTTCCCAAAATGGAAAATTCGGCACGAATTCTGAAATGGTAGAATCAATTCCCTCAACCTTATGAGTAGAAACGTCGGATTAATAATGCCAGCTGAGTTGACCAATGACAGCAAGAAGTTGTACATCGGCACTTGAAAAGTTATTTTCCTCTAGAGATAATGGGGAAGGTTCTGTGCATGAAGTCCTAAAGGTGTTGTCCATGATTACACCATTTACACCGTGGCTGCTATCCTCAAAAACAATGCCAAATCTACTGTTAGTTGTATTTAGTATTGCGGCTTAGCTCCATTAAAGCTGTCACGATTAGAGATGAGCGAACTTCTGTTTTAAGTTCGGCGTCTAAAGTTCGGCTTCCGGTTAGCGGAGGATCCCGATATGGATTCCGAATTCCGTTGTGGTCCGTGGTAGCGGAATAAATAATCGGCCATTATTGATTACACTACCACGGACCCCAACGGAATTCGGAATCCATATCGGGATCCTCCGCTAACCGGAAGCCGAACTTTAGACGCCGAACTTAAAACAGAAGTTCGCTCATCTCTAGTCACGATGTCAAACCGGATCATCCTTCGGAGCTCAGAGGAGCATCGCAGGCCTGCAGGAGAAGGAGCGAGGAGCAAGTGCTGACAAGCAGATAAGTCATCTTCCCTTTGCAAGTCCAACAGATTGTGTGGGGTTTTGCCAAACCCCCCACCCCCATTGTTGTAGAACCCCGTTAAGCCATTTCCCATGCTTAAAATCATTGTAGAAAATGATAAATGAGCTGTGCCTGCTTCCCCGTCCACGCCATGCCCCCTTTTCTCGCCACTTTGGAAAAGAGGTGCGAGAGGGGAAAAGTCGCAAATTTTACTGCACAAATGGAATGCAACAAAATTTGGGACCTATTTACGCCACAGAAGTGGTATAAATAGATTAGTAAATGTCCCCCCATTAGTAAGGCTTTAGAGTCCAAGAGGAAACCCACACAAACTCCATGCAGATGTTGCCCTTGATCAGATTCAAACCCAGGACCCCAGTGTTGCAAGGCAACAGTACCAACCATTGAGCCACCATGCATTTCAAGGAATATGATAGTGTAAAGTCTCCATGTAATAGACACAATACCCAATACTTTCATGTCCAAAGGAAAATTGTTGCAATCCCACCATATGCTGTGCGGAATGATGGACCCACCAGGGTAAGTCCTAAAGTGCCCTAAAATGTTAAGGCTTAGGTGGCCACGTACGTGCAGCTTGCTCTTCATTCGCTGCAATGAGACTTCCCAAAATTATGAGCTCGCTTGTCTATTTCCAGAAGACCAATAGTGGTGAATGAAGGAGGAGGGGGGGCTGCGCATACACAGTTTGCACTCCATTCACTGCTATGGTACTTCCAAAAATAGCTGAGCACGCTTGCTTGGGTATTTTTGAAGACCCATAGTAGTGAATGGGGGGCAGTGGCTAACTGCGTATACTCAGCTTGTACTACGTTTACTGCTCTTCTGAAAGTAGTCAAGCGCATTCGCTTGGCTCTTTTCAGAAGACCCATAGCAGTGAATGGGGGGTGGCTGCGCTTGCACTCTATTTATTGCTATGGTACTTCCAAAAATAGCTAAGCACACTTGCTTGGGTATTTTCAAAGACCCATATCAGCGAATGGAGGGTTAGCTGCGCAAGCACAGTATGCTCTCCATTTAGTGCTATTGGACTTTTAAAAAGAGCTGAGCATGCAGCGAATGGAGGGGTGGCTACACATGCACAGCTCGGTCTCCATTCACTGCTATGCGAGTCCTACAAATATTTTTGGAAGACCTATAGCAGTGAATGTACAGAGAGCGCACGTGCGTAGCGTGCTCTCCCTTCATGATAGGTCATAAATTTCCTGATGGGAATACCCCTTTAAGCCTCTTTAGTTTTTTTTAAATGCCATTACAAAAAGTTATTTTCCAAGGACACATAAAGAATGTTTTTTTTTTCTCGGCAGACTTGGATTTTTTTTCTTATATAATACTTTACATTGTCTGGAAAATTCTGTTTGGAAAGATTGATGGATTTCCGGACTGACATCTACTTAGGGAATCAATAGAGATTTGCTTTTGTTTAAATGACAAGTGAAGAACTTTAAACTTCCCAATCAGGTCTACCGCTGCCGGCACGGAGGAACAAATTGTCCCCGGTGACATAGATAAGTCATGTGATGATATTTCCCACCATGCAGAGAATTGACATCGCTTCCCGTGGTTTGTCTTCTATCTGTAAAAACTGATATCTGGGCTCGTGTCACAGCGGATAGTTTTATGCCTGTGGGGTTGGATCTATACAGGTTGTAGAAAAATGTGCAGAAATTTCACTGCTTCTTTGTAGTTTTTTTTTTATATTGTTAAAAAAAAGGTCAACAGCGCCACTCTTGCTCATATGGTCGTGTCTGGTATTTCAGCTCAAGTGAATGGGACAGCCTGTGGACAGTAGGTACCTGCAGCGATTTTTATGTATCTTATGCAAATTCTTGCCATGTGCAGTGCCGCTTATGTGTCAATTAATCCATAATGATAAAATACCTACAAAAATATATATATATTTTGTTCAAATTTGAGAAAATTAAATTCCAACAGATTGCTATAGGATCTCAAAGTTTCCTCCACCGGCTAAGTCATTTCAAGTCAGAGCTCCTAATTATTTCCATAGTGGTAAAAGTGAAAATTATCTTCAGCTAAAGTCACCACTAGGGGGTGCTCCTTACATGCAGATTTCACTGGACGCTGTATACATTGGTATCTAATGAGCTCTCCATAGTAGTAGCTGAAGGCTGCCAGAGTTTGAGCATTTACCTAGATGACTATGCGAAGGGACGCAGAAGAGAACACAAACCATTATAAATGATATTAATGGGGTGTCTAACATCAACAATCAACAAGTAAATGGGGGTCTGACCTCTGGTTACCATCCTCGAATCCATGTTTTTGGAAGGAGATCATGACAAGCAGGGCTGGTTTTGGTTGGATGATGCCCTGGGTGGTAATTTACTTGTTGGCACCACCTAAATAGAGATAATCAAATAACCATAATCATATACTGTATTATTATAAGCGCCATAACGTATGGTGCCCAAATAGAAATGCCGTATGTTGGAGAAATAACATTGGACACTTACTATTTTAAATTTCCCCACAGATAAGGCCCCATTCACACGACCGTATTTTTGGTCTGCATCCGATCCGCACCGTGTGCTGTCCGCATCAGTATGTCCATTCCGTAGCCCCTCAAAAAAGATAGAGCATGTCCTTTTCTTATCCATTTTGTGGACAAGGATAGACATTGGGACAATGAATCTGCACAAAAAGACGGATGCAACACGGACGTCACACAGACGCCATCAGTATTTTTTGCGGATCCGTATTTTGTGGACTGCAAAATACATACGGTCGTGTGAATACATGTGGACAAGTCTGGAGAAAGTGGTGGCCATAATGCCCTCGCTCACAGTTCTCTCTCCCCCGTAAACAGTTCATGAACCTGTGCCAGTGAGTCCCGTGAGGTGCGGCATGTTGCCCCATCTTGTTGGAAAAAGAGGAACTTTTTTCTTCTTCTGCAGCATCACTACTGAAGAGCCCGACATGCCCAAAGATGCAGAGGGCTACCCTGTATAAGAAGCACTGGACCATAAGACACACCTAGGATATAGAGGAGGAAAATAAAAAATTTCAGACCCCCATCATACCCCCATTCCTCCTCAGATCAGACCCCCATCATACCCCCATTCCTCCTCAGATCAGACCCCCATCATACCCCCATTCCTCCTCAGACCTCAGATCAGACCCCTATCATACCCCCATTCCTACTCAGACCTCAGATCAGACCCCTATCATACCGCCATTCCTCCTCAGACCTCAGATCAGACTCCCAAACTCATAGACAAAAAAATTAATAAATGAACTTACCTTTCCTGCTCCGGACCAGGCTGACACTCACCGCTCGCTGGTCTTCTGCAGGCACTTGGTGCAACATTACCTGATGTCGCACAGCATCTGGTCATAGTGTGAACCTGAGTGCACTAGGTCCTGACGCGGTACGGAGTCAGGACACGAGCAGTGAGATCAGGGAGCGGTAAGTACAGCCAATGCAGCGCTTCCCTCACCACTCCCTGCACCTCCTGCATACTGATTAGATTTTGCTTTGAGAGGAAAAAAGTGCATCTTATAGTCTGAAAAATATTCCCATGAAAAACCCTTTGAAATGAATGGGTACGTGTGGAGAACATGAACAGCACACATTCACGAATGTGTAAAAGAGACCTCAGGAAGGACATATATATTTTTTACCAGCCTCAGGTGGGGGACTGGCAGTGACTGTACGGGCGTTCCCCTCGGTGTTTGTTTTTCATACATTGATAATAGTGAATGGTTACTAAACAACCACGTTCCAGGCAGCTAATTTAGCGCGTACGTTATCAGAAGTGCGGATTAATGGAATTTTAATTAACAAAAGATGCTTAATGAGGTGAAGTTCACTTAGAAATTATTATCCTCTTTTGCATTTTTTTTTATATACTCTCAGATGAGCTCTGAATTCAGCCCGAACTAATTAACATCTTTTCCGAGGCGGGCGCGCCATTGTTCGATGTACATACCATAATGGAAACATTTGCAATAGGAGCAATAATTGATTTTGTATTAATGCAGGGATGACATTTTTATTGCGATCTCCAGCTCTAAGGAAGAAAACGGAAGAAAAGGGAGACTAATTGTTTGGACAATTTATTACCATGTAAAATTACAAGCGGCTTCTCACCCAGGAGCTTGAGGCCGAGACGCTACCAAAGGGAGGTTTCTTAAAGAAGACCTCTCCTGACAAGCCTGTTTTAGTAACTACTCGCTATAAAGTTATAATTCCGGGATATATTTTTTCCGCAGAATTGTGTGTTGAGCGGTACCTCTGTTATTCCTCCTGCAAATGTATAGATAAACTGACACCTCAGTTCCTCAGCTTTCCAGTGCTGACCATGTCCCTTGGTACACTGATGCCCTCCTTGGCATAAAGAATAAAAGGTCTCTTCTTTCTCGGGAACGCCACTTTTCACAAAGACAGGTATCATTTCGTTCAGCATGATCAACCCTATCAGGCAGTATGGGCTAGGTCCTGCTGATAAGCAGTGATGGCCAGTTTGCAGTGGTCGCCAGCGAACACATGCGGGCTGCCATCTTGACTCACAAGTCCGGCGATGCACAGGTAAGCCTTTCTAAAATCCGGTCTGAAATCAAATGCGGTCACCGGGAGCAGGCAGTTCCGAGAAGAGCCGCCGGGGGCCTTCATCGGGCTGTTCTCTGTTAAAGGGTTAACAATATAGGAAATGAGTTTTTTTCCTAATCCAAAGTCACTGGTGTTTGAATTTTTTTAAGACCATGGTTAAATTGGATCGTTGGCGCACGGATCGCTAGCCTTTACGATCTACTACAAGGTCTTGGAATCACACAGTTACGGATCTGAAGGCCACATCTGCACGTAGTCACATAAATCACAACGATGAGTCGATTTAGTGAAGACGGTGAAATTTGGAATCACCGTTAGGGCTCATTCACACCAACGCGTGCCGGCCGTGCCCATATTGCGGCCTGAAACGGCGGGTCTGTAATATAAGGGCACAAGCCGCGTGCGCACCTTATCACCGATGTGGACCAATTCATTTAAATGGGTCAGCAATGCGGAAGATACGGAGCAGAAGGCTGCAGAAGCACCACAGAGCGCTTCCGTGGCATTTCAGTCCGTGCCTCCGCACCGCAAATGACTGGAACATGGTCTATTTTTGTGCGGTGCTGACAGATTGCAGATCTGCATCCATCAGCGCAGGCCACACGGTCCGCAATTTGCAGTCCCCAATGCACGGCACGGGTGGCACACGTTCGGTGCATGAGCCCTTAAATGGCAACGCCCCATTAAACTAAAAGGGTGTGGACATTTTTGCAATATCTTTTGATTGCTCTTAAGTTCTTAAAAAAATGAAGAGGGTGTACATTTTTTGCAATATCTTTCATTGACTGATCCCGTGCATCTAAAATTGCAAATTAAACAACCTTGAAAGCAGACGTGATTAAAATTCTATTTTTGTGTTTGCAGCTGCTCCTAGGGTGACCACGTGTCCCGGATCGCCCGGGACAGTCCCGCATTTGGAGAGTCTGTCCCGGGTCCCGGTCACCCTCATTCCGGGACAATGCAGTGTCCCGGAATGACCTGAGCCGCCGACCGCTGCTGTGACCAGGGCCGTTTCTTGGACCGGGTGGGCCGGGTGGCCGCCCGGGGCGCTGTCAGAAGGGGGGCGCCGGCAGGGCACAGCAGGAGATGAGCGCTAGGCTTCCATTGTGGAAGCGCTCACTCATCTCTATAGTCATCTGTATCGCCGTCCTCAGGACGGCGATACCAATGTCTGTGCTGCGGCAGCCAGCAGGAGAGGGAGAGGTGTGTCCCCTCCCTGTTCCTCTGATCGGCTGCCAGCACTAGGCCGGCAGCCTATCAGAGGCCGGTGTAGGCGGCGCGATAACGTCATCGTGCCGCCTGAGCCAGCGAGGGACACAGGCCGGAAGAGGCCTGCATCGCATCCTGGAGGAGGTATGTATACGTTTTTTGTTTTTTTAGATATACTGTATGTACAAATTACAATACTGGCACATAAGGGGGGCTGCTGGCACATAAGGGGGGCTGCTGGCACATAAGGGGGGCTACTGGCACAGACATAAGGGGGACAACTGGCACATAAGGGGGGCTACTGGCACATAAGGGGGGCTGCTGGCACATAAGGGGGGCTGCAGGCACATAAGGAGGGCTACTGGCATATAAGGGGGCTACTGGCACATGATAGGGGGGGCTCTTATTACTGGAACATGATTGGGGGCATCTATGGGGGCACATCTTACTGGCACATTATTGGGTGGCACTATAGGGGCATCTACTGAGGCTAAAAAGAAGGGTTATTTTATATGGGGGGCTCTGTATAGGGGCATTTTATACTGGGACACATTATGGTGGGTACTATGGGGAAGGGGGGAGAGGAGCACTATGGGGTCATCTACCGGGGGCACTAAGAAGGGGTATTTTATATTGGCACATTATGGTAACATTAGCTCAAGTGGGGGCATTACAAGGGGGTATGTTTTGCACATTATGGTGGGCTTTATTACTCCCCCATGGTATGACCCCCTAGTAGCAGCACCAGCCTCTCCCTGCTCTGCTATCCCTCTGCCCCTTTTCCAAATCCTTATTATGAAATCTTTCTCATTAGGATAAAGCACAACATCAGCTCCGCCGAGCCCCCGGCCAAAGTGTTGAAGTGGCGTCTGAGATCCTTAACCACCTCAGCCCCCAGTGCTTAAACACCCTGAAAGACCAGGCCACTTTTTACACTTCTGACCTACACTACTTTCACCATTTATTGCTCGGTCATGCAACTTACCACCCAAATGAATTTTACCTCCTTTTCTTCTCACTAATAGAGCTTTCATTTGGTGGTATTTCATTGCTGCTGACATTTTTACTTTTTTTGTTATTAATCGAAATTTAACGATTTTTTTGCAAAAAAATGACATTTTTCACTTTCAGTTGTAAAATTTTGCAAAAAAAACGACATCCATATAGAAATTTTGCTCTAAGTTTATAGTTCTACATGTCTTTGATAAAAAAAAAATGTTTGGGTAAAAAAAAAATGGTTTGGGTAAAAGTTATAGCGTTTACAAACTATGGTACAAAAATGTGAATTTCCGCTTTTTGAAGCAGCTCTGACTTTCTGAGCACCTGTCATGTTTCCTGAGGTTCTACAATGGCCAGACAGTACAAACACCCCACAAATGACCCCATTTCTGAAAGTACACACCCTAAGGTATTCGCTGATGGGCATAGTGAGTTCATAGAACTTTTTATTTTTTGTCACAAGTTAGCGGAAAATGATGATTTTTTTTTTTTTTTTTTTTTCTTACAAAGTCTCATATTCCACTAACTTGTGACAAAAAATAAAAAGTTCTATGAACTCACTATGCCCATCAGCGAATACCTTGGGGTCTCTTCTTTCCAAAATGGGGTCACTTGTGGGGTAGTTATACTGCCCTGGCATTCTAGGGGCCCAAATGTGTGGTAAAGAGTTTGAAATCAAATTCAGTAAAAAATGACGAGTGAAATCCGAAAGGTGCTCTTTGGAATATGGGCCCCTTTGCCCACCTAGGCTGCAAAAAAGTGTCACACATCTGGTATCCCCGTACTCAGGAGAAGTTGAGGAATGTGTTTTGGGGTGTCTTTTTACATATACCCATGCTGGGTGAGATAAATATCTTGGTCAAATGACAACTTTGTATAAAAAAATGGGAAAAGTTGTCTTTTGCCAAGATATTTCTCTCACCCAGCATGGGTATATATAAAATGACACCCCAAAACACATTCCCCACCTTCTCCTGAGTACGGAGATACCAGATGTGTGACACTTTTTTGCAGCCTAGGTGGGCAAAGGGGCCCATATTCCAAAGAGCACCTTTCGGATTTCACTCGTCATTTTTAACAGAATTTGATTTCAAACTCCTTACCACACATTTGGGCCCCTAGAATGCCAGGGCAGTATAACTACCCCACAAGTGACCCCATTTTGGAAAGAAGACACCCCAAGCTATTCCGTGAGGGGCATGGCGAGTTCCTAGAATTTTTTATTTTTTGTCACAAGTTAGTGGAAAATGATGATTTTTTTTTTTTTTTTTTTTTTTCATACAAAGTCTCATATTCCACTAACTTGTGACAAAAAATAAAAACTTCCATGAACTCACTATGCCCATCAGCGAATACCTTGGGGTCTCTTCTTTCCAAAATGGGGTCACTTGTGGGGTAGTTATACTGCCCTGGCATTCTAGGGGCCCAAATGTGTGGTAAGGAGTTTGAAATCAAATTCTGTAAAAAATGACGAGTGAAATCCGAAAGGTGCTCTTTGGAATATGGGCCCCTTTGCCCACCTAGGCTGCAAAAAAGTGTCACACATGTGGTATTGCCGTACTCAGGAGAAGTTGAGGAATGTGTTTTGGGGTGTCTTTTTACATATACCCATGCTGGGTGAGATAAATATCTTGGTCAAATGACAACTTTGTATAAAAAAATGGGAAAAGTTGTCTTTTGCCAAGATATTTCTCTCACCCAGCATGGGTATATGTAAAAAGACACCCCAAAACACATTCCCCACCTTCTCCTGAGTACGGAGATACCAGATGTGTGACACTTTTTTGCAGCCTAGGTGGGCAAAGGGGCCCATATTCCAAAGAGCACCTTTTGGATTTCACAGGTCATTTTTTACTGAATTTGATTTCAAACTCCTTACCACACATTTGGGCCCCTAGAATGCCAGGGCAGTATAACTACCCCACAAGTGACCCCATTTTGGAAAGAAGAGACCCCAAGGTATTCGCTGATGGGCATAGTGAGTTCATGGAAATTTTTTTTTTTTGTCACAAGTTAGTGGAATAGGAGACTTTGTATGAAAAAAAAAAAAAAAATCATCATTTTCCACTAACTTGTGACAAAAAATAAAAAATTCTAGGAACTTGCCATGCCCCTCACGGAATACCTTGGGGTGTCTTCTTTCCAAAATGGGGTCACTTGTGGGGCAGTTATACTGCCCTGGCATTTTCCAGGGGCCCTAATGTCTGGTAAGTAGGTAAATGACCTGTGAAATCTGAAAGGTGCTCTTTGGAATGTGGGCCCCTTTGCCCAGCTAGGCTGCAAAAAAGTGTCACACATCTGGTATCTCCGTACTCAGAAGAAGGTAAGGAATGTGTTTTGGGGTGTCATTTTACATATACCCATGCTGGGTGAGAGAAATATCTTGGCAAAAGACAACTTTTCCCATTTTTTTTATACAAAGTTGGCATTTGACCAAGATATTTATCTCACCCAGCATGGGTATATGTAAAATGACACCCCAAAACATATTCCCCAACTTCTGCTGAATACGGAGATACCACATGTGTGACACTTTTTTGCAGCCTAGGTGGGCAAAGGGGCCCAAATTCCTTTTAGGAGGGCATTTTTAGACATTTGGATACCAGACTTCTTCTCACGCTTTGGGGCCCCTAAAATGCCAGGGCAGTATAAATACCCCACATGTGACCCCATTTTGGAAAGAAGACACCCCAAGGTATTCAATGAGGGGCATGGCGAGTTCATTGAAAAAAAAAAATTTTGGCACAAGTTAGCGGAAATTGATTTTTTGGATTTTGTTCTCACAAAGTCTCCCTTTCCGCTAACTTGGGACAAAAATTTCAATCTTTCATGGACTCAATATGCCCCTCAGCAAATACCTTGGGGTGTCTTCTTTCCAAAATGGTGTTATTTGTGGGGTGTTTGTACTGCCCTGGCATTTGAGGGTCTCCGCAATCATTACATGTATGCCCAGCATTAGGAGTTTCTGCTATTCTCCTTATATTGAGCATACGGGTAATGAGATTTTTTTTTTCCGTTCAGCCTCTGGGCTGAAAGAAAAAAATGAACGGCACAGATTTCTTCATTCGCATCGATCAATGTGGATGAAAAAAATCTCTGCCAAAAAAAGAAAAAGGAGGGGAAAGGCGTCTGCCAGGACATAGGAGCTCCGCCCAACATCCATACCCACTTCAGCTCGTATGCCCTGGCAAACCAGATTTCTCCATTCACATCAATCGATGTGGATGAATAAATCATTGCCGGGATTTTTTTTTTTATATATACAAAGTGTTTGCCAAAGTATATGAACACCGCCACCTCCTCAGCTCATATGCCTCGGCAAACATATCTTTTACTGCAGAGGAGAAATCTCGTCTTGCAGCGCCGCATACACCGACTTGCGTGTAATCTGACAGCAGCACAATGCTTCTGTCCGAATGCACATCAGTGCTGCAGCTGGTCGATCGGTTGGTCCACCTGGAAGGTAAAAAAAACAAAACAAAAAAGAAAAAACCAGGCCGCAAAGCAATAACTTTATTAACTTTAGAACAGAACATATGAACTTTTTTAAACTTTTTTAACTTTTTTACTTACCGGTAATTTTTTTTTTGTTTAGTTTTTTTTACCTTTATAGAACAAACCTCTCCTTCCCCATGGGACAATGTGCAAAGCGCAAATCGCCCAAAGATGTGGCGAAGTACGTTATGCACTTTATCCCAGGTGAAAGGAGAGGTTTGCAGCAGCTGAGAGTAAAAGGGCCCTAATAGCCCTGTGTGCCTGTCCTGTGAGATGCAATCCCTATGCTAGGTGTACCTGTGTGTGGTACTTCCGGAAACACTCACCAAAGCATAGGGCAGGGTGGTCAGCACAGTCAGGACAGAAATAGCGGGTGTCACGCCTTATTCCACTCCTGCTACAGACACGACATCTTTTTCGGGGTGACGGTTGGGTTGAGGTACCAGGAACGACACTGGGGAAATGTCGCTCGTGTAGACGGCTAACTACACTGGGGGATGGGGCCACGGAACCTCCTGGGTAAAGGAGGTTCTCGATGATCTCTTCCTGGAATTTGAGGAAAGATCGTGTTCTCCCAGCCTTACTGTAGAGAACAAAACTATTGTACAGCGCCAATTGAATTAAATATACAGACACCTTCTTATACCAGCGTCTGGTTCTGCGGGAAACTAAATACGGAGACAACATCTGGTCATTGAAGTCCACCCCTCCCATGAGCGCATTATAGTCGTGGACACAGAGGGGCTTTTCAATGACACGGGTTGCTCGCTCAATTTGGATTGTCGTGTCTGCGTGAATGGAGGAGAGCATGTAAACGTCACGCTTGTCTCTCCATTTCACCGCGAGCAGTTCTTCGTTACACAAGGCAGCCCTCTGCCCCCTTGCAAGACGGGTGGTTACAAGCCGTTGGGGGAAGCCCACGCGACTAGTTCGCGCGGTGCCACAGGCGCAAATCCGTTCTAGAAACAAATGCCTAAAGAGGGCCACACTTGTGTAAAAATTGTCCACATAAAGATGGTACCCCTTGCCGAATAAGGGTGACACCAAGTCCCAGACTGTCTTCCCACTGCTCCCCAGGTAGTCAGGGCAACCGACCGGCTCCAGGGTCTGATCTTTTCCCTCATAGACACGAAATTTGTGGGTATAGCCTGTGGCCCTTTCACAGAGCTTATACAATTTGACCCCATACCGGGCACGCTTGCTTGGGATGTACTGTTTGAAGCCAAGGCGCCCGGTAAAATGTATTAGGGACTCGTCTACGCAGATGTTTTGCTCGGGGGTATACAAATCTGCAAATTTCTGGTTGAAATGGTCTATGAGGGGCCGAATTTTGTGGAGCCGGTCAAAAGCTGGGTGGCCTCTGGGACGGGAGGTGGTGTTGTCGCTAAAATGCAGGAAACGGAGGATGGCCTCAAATCGTGCCCTGGACATAGCAGCAGAGAACATGGGCATGTGATGAATCGGGTGCGTTGACCAATATGACCGCAATTCATGCTTTTTTGTCAGGCCCATGTTGAGGAGAAGGCCCAAAAAAATTTTAATTTCGGAAACTTGGACTGGTTTCCACCGGAAAGGCTGGGCATAAAAGCTTCCCGGGTTGGCGGATATAAATTGTGTGGCATACTGGTTGGTCTCTGCCACGACTAAGTCCAAGAGCTCCGCAGTCAAGAACAGCTCAAAAAATCCCAGGGCCGAACCGATTTGAGCCGTCTCAACCCGAACTCCAGACTGGGCGGTGAAAGGGGGAACTACAGGTGCGGCTGAAGTTGGTGACTGCCAATCAGGGTTTGCCAGCACCTCAGGGATTCTAGGGGCTCTACGGGCCTGTCTTTGCGGTGGCTGCGACGGGGTAACTAGTGCACGTGCCACCGTACCAGCTTCAACTGCCCTTCTGGTGCTCGCCACGTCACCATGTTGTATGGCAGTGCTGGTACTAGGTCCAGGGAGGGCTGCGCTGCTGGTGTATGCCTCACCACGTGATCCGGCAGCGACAGCCCCACTCTGCTGCTCTTGAAGCGGATCCTGCATAACCTGTGGTCTAGCGACATGGGGCCGGGTACGCCTGGTGCTGCCAGGGACCTCCACCTCCTCGTCCGAACTTTGGGTCAGAGAGCCACTGCTTTCCACAGGTTCATATTCTGACCCGCTAGATTCATCAGATGAGGGTTCCCACTCCTCATCCGACTGGGTCAGAATCCTGTAGGCCTCTTCAGAAGAATACCCCCTGTTTGACATTTTGGACTACTAAATTTAGGGGTATTCCCTGAGACTACCCAAGAAAAAAAGCAAACCTGTCTTACAAAGGGGAGGCTAGCGAAGTACCGGAGGCCGCTGCGGTTGATAAAAAATATCAAAACTGATTTTTTTATCGCCGCAGTGCGTGTAAAATGAATGTGCAGTGATCAAAAAATATATATTTTTTGTCACTGCGGTGGGGCGGGCGTGGGTGAACGCACGTGTGGGCGACCGATCAGGCCTGATCGGGCAAACACTGCGTTTTGGGTGGAGGGCGAACTAAAGTGACACTAATACTATTATAGATCTGACCGTGATCAGTTTTGATCACTTACAGATACTATAAAAGTACAAATGCTGATTAGCGATACGCTATTCAGCGAATAAAAGTGACTGCGGTGCGGTGGGGTGGGCGCTAACTGACGCTAACTACCTAACCAAGGGGCCTAAACTATCCCTAAAACCTAACAGCCAATACTAGTGAAAAAAAAAAAGTGACAGTTTACACTGATCACTTTTTTTCCTTTCACTGGTGATTGACAGGGGCGATCAAAGGGGTGATCAAAGGGTTAATTGGGGTGCAGGTGGGTGATCTGGGGCTAAGGTGTAGTGTTGGTGCTACTCACAGTTCAGTCTGCTCCTGTGCTGGATCCAACCGACGAAAAGGACCAGCACAGGAGCAGACAAGCCATATAACAGATCATATTTACTAATATGATCTGTTATATGACTTTGGATTGGATTTTTTAAAAATCGCCAGCCTGCCAGCCAATGATCGTTGCTGGCAGGCTGGTGACTAACTTGTTCTTTAACTTTTGCCGGCCCGCGATGCGCATGCGCGGGCCGGCTTGGAGCGAAATCTCGCGTCTCGCGAGATGACGCGTATATGCGTGACTGTGCGCAGCGCTGCCACCTCCGGAACGCGAATCTGCGTTAGGCGGTCCGGAGGTGGTTAAGGGCCAAGCCAAGTAACTGTAAGTTTTCATGTGGAGTATGTTTATGTTATACACATATAGCATCCACTGTGTAGGAGTTATACTGTTTATTGTATAGCATGGCACAGAGGTAATATTGTCCGGCATGGTGTAACCTCCATACATTTTATGTACAGTATACAGTATTCCGCCTTGCCATCTATGCTTTGAATCTGGTTTTATATGTTACTTGGTTTTTGTACATTTACTTGCGTGTGCTAGTTGAGACCTGTACTAAGTTTGACGAAATGCACTTGTGAAAGTAAGTGTCCCTGAATGGCAGTTAGGAAATGTGGTCAGCCTAGCTGCTCCATGGTTACAGACTATGGTATAGTCTGTCTCCTCTAGGTCGATATCTGATTGGTGGGGGTCCGACAGCTGACACCCCTGCCTGAAACCCCTGCCGATCAACAGTTTGAAGAGGCCATGGTGCTCTAGTGAGTTCCATGGCCTCTTCCTAGGCCTGTGACGTCATGTTCATTGGCCTAGGGCATCTGTCAGCAGTTTTGTACCTATGAAACTGGCTGACCTGTTACATGTGCACTTGGCAGCTGAAGGCATCTGTGTTGGTCCCATGTTCATATGTGCCCGCATTGCTGAGAAAAATGATGTTTTTATATATGCCATGACATCTAGAGGCTTTACTCTCTCTGTACTTTGATTGACAGGGCCGGCAGTGTAAACATCATCACGCCCGGCCCTGTCAATCAAAGTGGAGAGGGTGCAGCAGTTGCAGAAAGAGCGGAGCCTCTAGGTGTAACGGCAACGCCCCCGTTGCTCCTAGAGGCTCATTTGCATGTATTAAAACATCATTTTTCCCAGCAATGCGGGCACATATGAACATGGGACCAATACAGATGCCTTCAGCTGCCAAGCAGACATGTAGCAGGTCAGCCGGTGTCATAGCTGCAAGCAGCCCTCCATGAAATTTAACTGTGGGTGGTGCCCAGATGGCGTGTCATCAGTCTCCGCCCAAATACATACTGAGGGGGTGGAGCTCTGTAGGGAAATGGGGGCATGGCCCATAAATGGGTGCGTGTTCTCTGAAAAAAGGGGTGTGTCTTTGCATCCTCGTCCTTCCGGAGGACCGTTAACAAGTATGGAATTTATGCATTTACCTGAAAGAAACATGGATTGCAATAAACTTTGTATGATCTGAACAACATGGTAATGGAAGAGTTAAACGCGAGATGAAAAAACGCTCACACTGGGAGCCAGAACCCCGGCCGCCCGCGCTGCCCCCAGAAGCAATACTTTAATCAGTTGTTAGTAATTTTTGCTGTCCGGCTTGATCCTGAAATATCCACAGTTCATGGTGTAACCTACATGTCCGCCCTGGAGACTGATAACACAAATGTGGACGTATCTCCGCAAGAAAGCTTCTCAATTTACTATCTGTCCTTGTGTTTGAACATAATGGGGGACATTTCTCAGAACTGTTGCTAAGAAAAACTGAGTTACCCGTAGCAACCAATCAGATTCCACCTTTCATTTTTCACAGCTCCTTTGGAAAATGAAAGGAACAATCGAATTGGTTGCCATGGACAGCTTAGCCAGTTTTCCTTAGCAACTGTTTTGATAAATGTCCCCCGATGGGTCAGAGTCATGAAAACTGGCTGTGCCGCCCATAGCAACCAATCACAGCGCAGCTTTCATTTACAATTAGCACTGTTAGAAATGAAAGCAGCTCTGTGACTGGTTGCTGTAGGCTACCACAGAGTAACAGCGAATGTGATTGGTCCAGCCTTTAGACCTATTCATAGACAGGCACAGCCTTATACCTGCTCGCTATATGGCTCAGAAGAAAAAGCCAGAAATGTAGATTTATCAAAAGTAGTGTAAAGGTAAACTTTCTTAGTTGCCCATAGAAACCAATCAGATTCCACCTTTTCATTTTCAGAGCTCCTTTTGAAAATGAAAGGTAGAATCTGATTGGTTGCTAGGGGCAACTAAGCCTGTTTTCCTTTTCATGAGGTTGATAAATCTCCCCCATAATGTTTAACCCATGAGAATACCATATATGGTAAATTAACATTTGCTGCAGGTCATAGATGATTTAGGACTTTTATCTGGTTTACTTGTGCACATATGTATATTAAAGGGGTAAAGGTTATGCCCCCCTATTTATTAAAGCGATCCGTCATGTAGTGATACCTTTCACTGAGTGATTGATTGCTTCAATCTGGAGAAAAAGTGCTTTTAATCCATATGCGAATTAGCAGTTAAGTGCACCGAGGGCGGGTCCAAGCCACTCTGTGCACCCTTGCTCCTCCTGCTTCCTCTGCCAGCCCCTCCCTCTTCTTCTTGATTGACAGAGTCAGTCAAAATAACTATGCAAGAACCTGGCCCTGACATATGCATGTTGACCCTCCAACTCTACAAGAGGCATGAAAATAAGAGAGTGGATAGTGGAGTATCCCTTTAACCCTTTCCTGACATATGACGTACTATTACGTCACATGTCGGGTCTTTAAAGATGGCGCCCGCTCCTGATGATTGCTTCTTGTATTTCCCTATGGGAACTATAAAAAAGTGTAAAAATAAATAAAAAAGTTTTTAAAATAAAAAAAAGTTTTAAAAAATTTAAAATATATAAATTCAAACCACTCCCCTTTCCACAAAATGAGAATAAAAAATGTAAAAAAAAATAAAAATACACATCATGGGTATCGCCACATTTGAAAACGTCCGTACTATCAAAATATAAAAGTATTAATCCCATATGGAAAAAGGTGAAAATAAAAAAAAGGGTCAAAATGGCTGATTTGCCATTTTTTGGTCGCATCTCTTCCCACAAAAAATGTAAATAAAAAGTGATCAAAAAGTTATGCACACCCCAGAAGGGTATCAGTGAAAAGTACAAATCGCCCCGCAAAAAATTAGCCCAAACATTTCTACCAAAAAGTTATCGGGGTCAGAATATGACAGCAAAAGAAAAAAACATTATTTTTTTCAAGTTTTAAAATTTTAATTTTTCTGTATCAAAATACATGGAAAACTATACAATTGTGATATCGCCGGATTTGTACTGACCTGGAGAATGAAGATCATACGTAAGTTTTACCACATAATGAACGTCGTAAAAAAAAAAAAAAAAAAACCCTGCAAAATTGCTTTTTTTTTCCAATTCCACCACCTTTGGAATTTCTTTCGCACTACATTCTAAGCACTATTAAAGGGTGGCGTTGAAAAGTACAACTTGTCCCACAAAAAATAAGCCCTCATATGGCTATGTGAACGGAAAAATAAAAAAGTAATGGCCCTGGGAAAGCGGGGAGAACAAAACGAAAACGCAAAGTAAAAAAAAAACCTCCGGGATCGAAGGGGTTTTAATTTTCTATAGTAGGGGGAAAGGAATCTCCTCATACGTTGTCACCAGGCTTTATACACATGTGCTAATTATTAATGAGCTTGTACTTAAAACATGTTTTATCTGTAATTTCCTGCAAATGCTTGACACAAAATATTTCTCTACAGCCGGTGACGGGTGATTAATTAATTAATGTTCTGTAGGATCCTCGCAAATGTAAATTGCATTAGAGGCGCCAATTATCTCTCTCTGAGAAATGTACAGTTAAAATGTTATTTCCGAGAGGAAAAAAAAATTCTATATCAGTCGTGTGTGTTATATAAATAGCTGAGGATGAAACAATGTAATAATAATAATAATAATAATAATAATAACTGTTATTATTGATATTATTATTATTGTGATTGTTTAGATTCATATTTATAATATTTATCTTATTTTTTGTATACTTTTATAGCAGTAACATATTACCTATGCCACTATGAATATACAGTGAAATACGTAGGAGCCTTACATCTTTAAAGGGGTTATCCGAGGCTGCAAATGCCCCCCTATATGCCCGGGCCCCTCACACTGATTCTACTTGCCTGGCCCCCGCTCCCCACGTTGCTCCTAATCCCCACAAGGCCGCCGCTGCGGTAAGTAGAATCAGTGTGAGGGGCCCGGGCATATAGGGGGGCATTTCCAGCCTGGGATAACCCCTTTAAATACCACATACGGAACAGAAAGGTCATAAAATACACAAATTTTAAAGTAGTTGCCTGTATTTTGATACTTTTGGCTTATTCCAGTGTGGGTCTGACACCAGCTTCACTCCCACTAACCAGCTGTTCCCAAGTAGCACCAAAACTACACAGCTCCGTCCATTGTGTAACTGAGGGAGCCAGTAACTGCAGCGCTGCTCCCACTATTGTGGATGGGGTCAGTGCTGCAGTTCCCAGCTGTGTCCACTACACGATGGACGGCGCTGTGTAGTTCCAGCGCCAAAGCTACAAAGTAGCAGCTGATCAGAGGTGCCAGGGTGTTGGGTCCCTGCCAATCTGATATTGATGGCCTATCCTGAGGAAAATACGCTAACTTCAGAATCCACTTCATCTGCTCATGTGCCAGGGAGAGGAATAATTCTGGCCGATCTACAACGGAAGTGACAATCTGTCTATAGCCCGGGCTAGAAACCTGATAAAGGACGTGTCAGTGGAAGATGGATTTTGGGGTGAGGAATGTCACGTAACCGGGCTCCCAGGAGGCAGATCCATGTAACTTCGGAACGCAACTCGCAACTACGATAAGTATATCACAAACTTTCTTCTACAGGTGTGTTATGTCTCATGAAGGTGGCTTTGCAGGACTCATATAAATAACCTTCTTAGGCCTCATGCACACGACCGTTGTGTGCATCCGCGCCCGTGGTTCCGTTTTCCGTTATTTTCGCGGCTCCATTGACTTTCAAAATGCACCGTTTGGCAGCAGCATCCGTGATCCGTGTTTCCTGGCCGTGAAAAAAATAGGACAGGTCAACGGTTCGCGGACCCATTCAAGTCAATGAGTCAGTGAAAAATCATGGATGCACACAAGATTGTCATCCGCGTCCGTGATCCGTGTCCGTGATCCGTGTCCGTTTTCCCTATCATTTTCATTGCAAACTTTTCATGTCCGTGGATCCTCCAAAAATCAAGGAAGACCCACGGACGAAAAAACGGTCATGCATCACGGACCAACGGAACCCCGTTTTGCGGACCGTGAATATAAAATACTGTCGTCTGCATGAGGCCTAATTCAAAAGTATATGCATTTTTCACAAGTTGTGATTATGACTGGTGCCACCAGGGGGCAAGCGATTATGCTAATACAGCAGGCACAGTGTCTCACTTTACAGCTGCTGCAACTATTCTGCCACTTTTTCAACCATAAATGATTGCCATGAAAATGGTTACAACATATCATGGTTGATTTGGCAACAACGTTACGAATGTGATGTTTGACCAATGTTATATAATAGGCGGCACAAAAAAAATTAAAACTATGGTTTTCCTAGAACAGAATGGAGGCTTTGCCCGATTCCTCATTGTCAGAAGCTCTCCATTCCCATTATCCTTGTCAATATTTTCTCTCTACACATCCATCGTTGTTTCACGACTCTCATCCTCCCCTCCTCATTGCCTCTTCTCATTAAAAGCAGATAACATTTTTATCCCCCATTATAAAGCAGGGCTGTCCGGACCGACCATCAAAGGCCATGATTCTGCCAGGGTTTTAGTATTTCTGAAATTAAGTAGGAATCATTTAATTAACCGCTACATAAACATTTTCACATCTGCTCCAACGTGGGCTGGAATTCTGGCCCCGGAGGATACTTCTGGGAGTGCTGCTACAAAATATTTTATATCCAATTTCTCTATACAGAGAGAACAAGCACCAGATCTAAATGTTGTCATATTTCACAGAGAAGATTCGAAAATTGACACTATCAAGAATTGAATGTGAATATTTAGCCATAGCCTGGTCCCCATTATCCTGCATCCTATCGTACTACGCGACTTGATCTACAAAAACCTCCTTAGAAAGGTTTTCCGAGATTTTTGAACTGATGACCACTGATTGGTGGGGATCCAACACCTGGAAACCCCACCGACAGGGGTGGACTGGGAACTTGAAGTGGCCTTGGAAAAAAAATAAAAAATAAAAGTGGCCCTGATTTGTAGACGGGTCCAAATTGACAGAAGGCAGGACAACAGAAGTAAGCGGAGCCGGCAATACCGTAATGCAAAAGAAAATGCCACCCCAGCAAAACCAAATACCACAGCGCAGCACAATATGCTGCCGCCTGCACCACAATATGAAACGGAATCATTGTCCTGAGGAGTAGTGATGATCGAGCATGCTTGGCCAAATACCTGTTCGGCTCGAGCATCTCGATGCTCGGCACATGGTGGTACTCGGTCAAGTACCGCATGTGCTCGAACGCCATGCTCGAGTCTCCTCCCCTGCGCAGCCAATAAACATGCAGGTAAGTACTGCCCTCACTGTAATGCCATTAGCCATGTTGGCTACTGACATTACAGTGATTGGCTGGCAGGAACGCGCTATCGGCTGCTATATAGCACAAGATGACACGTGTTCGGCTCATTTGTAGTCAGGGAGAGCTGAGCATAGGAAGGGACAGATAGTGTAGGGAGTGCAATTGAATATTTTTTTTGGTACCAAAACGTTTCAGAGACCCAAAAGTCCTTGTAAGGACTATTGTGTGTGACAGCAGCAATATATTTTTGTAGCGCAACCTGCGCTAAATTGCTCAGTGTTAGGGAGAGCTGTGCATAGGAAGGGACACACAGTGTAGGGAGTGTAATATGAAGATTTTTATACAAAAAACTTTTCAGAGACCAAAAAGTCCTTTTAAGGACTATTGTGTGTGACAGCAGCAATATATATTTTTTATATTTAAATACCATGTAACAGGCCGCTGCGGACAGTTAAATTATCCTCGCCACATCTCCAGTGTAAAGTGTGCCATCCCTAAAATATCTGTGACATCCAGTGTACTTTTTCAATAGACGGTGTCCGCTTCTGACAGCGACCTTATCAGGCCCACATCTGCAGTGTAACGTGTGCGCCTCAAACATTTATCTGTGACATACAGTGTACTTGGTCATGGGAATAACATCACCGGTCGTCATCGTTTATGGTCGGAACTACGACGGTGTCTGATTGTCTTCGAACCTTCAACTTTCGTTTTTGATTAATGAAAACATTCTTTGCAAATGCTTTCCCTTTGGTTCCTCTTGAGCCGGTCCAAGAATTTTACCTCTAGCGGTGCAATACGGATGCCCCCGGCCGTCCCTCTTAGTCATGGCCCCAGTTACGAAAACCAACAAAATAGAACCGGAGTCCTATTCCATTATTCCTAGCTGAATTATTTAAGCAACCCGGCCTGCTTTGAACACTGTACATTTTTTCAATGGTCAGCTCAGCAGCAGGTCCTCAACCATAATGTTTTAGGGGGTCAGCTGAGCAGCAGGCCCTCAACCATAATTTTTTCAATGGTCAACTCAGCAGCAGGCACTCAACCATAATGTTTTAGGGGGTCAGCTGAGCAGCAGGTCCTCGCATATAATTTTTTAGAGGGTCAGCTCACCTACAATCTTTTAGAGGGTCAGCTCACCTACAATCTTTTAGAGGGTCAGCTCACCTACAGGCCCTCACCTAATTATACCTAATAGGTAATTTGTGTGCATGCTACCTTGCTTGGATGTGGTAGCCGTAGCCGTTTCTCAGGCTCCCTCTCCGGAATCAAACTCTGATTCCCCCTTACCTGTAGTTACCATAGTTGGCACTGAAAATAACATCGAAAGTTGATAGGGCTGACATCCGAATGGATTGTCGCCATCACGGGGACGTGCGATCGGCCCCAGGTTATCTAGAGTCACCAAAGCGGCAGCAGGTCCTCACCCATAATGGTTTAGATAGTCAGATCAGCAGGCCCTTGCTCCAAATGTTTTTGAGGGTCACCAGCAGGCCATCAATCATAATTTTTCAAGGCTGTGTATGATGCCCTCCTTGTAAGTAATAAAGGGTGTATGTGTAATAAAGGGTGTATTGGAGTGCCGGTTCCTTGTAATTTTTGGCAGCCCTTTCACTTACTGCATAGGCTTTATGAGTGTAGGAGTCCCACTACCTGAACACTTGTATTACAATGTGAATGAGGCCCTCTTTTATGTGATATACAGGTTGTATCGGAGTGACTCTTCTTTGTAATTTTTGGCAGCACTTGCACTTTATATACAATAAATATACAGGAAAGAATGTTTCCTAACAATGTTTCCTCTAAAATCGATTTTATCTTCGGTTTTGTGCGTATTATTGTCAGTCTGTAAAAGTGGCGTACTACTCGGACAACATCGTTCCCAGCAGTGACCTGGGAGTCCAAGATGCATCCAGACATCCTCCCCATGCTGTTCCGGAACCATTTCGGTGGTGCTTCCATCAATTTCTGACCTTTTCCTATGAACCAAACACCCTCCCCTCTTCAGAGCAGGGGTGCCTGGTTTAATGCTCGGGTTCTCCCATTGACCTCCATTATACTCGGGTGCTCGGTAGAGCACCCAAGCATCCCGATGTGTTCGGCCCGAGCACCCGAGCACCATGGTGATTGATCAACACTACTGAGGAGGACAATACAGTAGAATTCAAGAGGGCATCTGCGGACGCAGGCCATAATGCCTGATGCTCCTACATTGATTGATGCTGACGGCTACTGATGAGTGAAGTTTTCAAAAATTCAATTCGGCTTACATCTCCAAACTTCGACAAGAAATTTGATTCATTACAGAGCGGGGAATGGCCTCAGATGCTGCATTCAACGCTGATCGTGGCATCTGAGAGTCACATCAGGGCTGAAATGAAAGTTAAAAAAATTGGCCCGCCCAGTGCGATGATGTGGTAACTCCACACATCAGCATGCGCAAGAATTGGGGTGTTTTCTTAAATCAAGATGACCTCAGTGGCCTCTCTGCAATCAAATAGATGAGGTGAGTATTTTTTTACCGCCATTTCAGGAAAAATTTATTTGTTACCATGAAGTGCCAAGAAATTTGGATTTGTGGCGAATCAAATTTTTCCTGAAATTCGTATCGAACTCCACTTCGTTAACTTCGATTCGCCCAACACTACTGACAGCATCAGATCTTTATGTACCTGACTGGCAGCCAAGAGGGGGGCTTGGGTGGCCCTCTGGGCATTGGCCTACTGAGAAGTTTCCCTGTAAGGTCTATGGCCAGTCCGCCCATGCCCACTGATAAGCTGTTTGAGAAGGCACCAGCTCTCGCATTAGCACAGTGCTGAATTGTATAGAGGCTGTGCTTGATATCTCAGCTCAGCCTCATTCACTTCAATGGCTCAGTTGAGAGAAGACCGCAGGACATCTGCGAGTGCTGGTGCCTTCTCGATCAGATACTGATGACCTATTCAGAAGAAAGGTCATCAGTTCAGAAATTTCAGAAAACCCCTTTAAAGACATATCTCCATTTCATGAAGTGCTAGCACATACCTAGGATATGCAATCACTTGCTTGGTGGGGGTCTGACTTCTGGGACCTCCATCGATCCTGAGAATGAAAGGGCAACAGTTTTCTTCTGGCCGATTCTCGGCATATTTTCCAGAATGCGTGAATGGGGCCAGAGAGAGCTTTACAAACCTCCTGGAATGCCACAGTGTGCAGTGATTCGGCAGGCTGTTTACTGCCGACACAACGTACCTGATTGCCGCTGCTAGTGTTCAACTAGCCTTGGCCTGCACAGACAATCCCGGCCATCCGCTATGCGACTTTTATGGCCAGGAGCACTGCCATGCGGAAAAAAACTTAGAATAGGGACAGTCCTAAATTAGCACCACCCTTTAGTCTCAGAGATTCGACCCCCATGATTATAAAGTGATGCCATATCTTAGTGACATCACTTTATGAGTTGGGAAGAGCCTTTTGAAGGAGTTGTTTCACTAAAATAAACCAGATATCACAGAGGGCTTGTCACCCCCTTTCATGAATCAAAAAGTTGAGCCGATAAGTATCAGTGGCTCTTGTTCTGGCAGAGCAGTCATATCAATGGCTATGACTTCAGAAGAAGGGTTTCTTAAAGTTGATCCATGTTTATCATTCAGTGGGCTTAATAAAAAAAAAATAAGGGTTCTGTCAAAAAGACAACCCCTGTCCATATACCCTGTTAGGGCATTTGGACATCAAAGAGGCCGATTCATTGCTTGGTACCTCCCTCTATGAGTGGAAACAGAGAACATCTCTGACAGACCCAAGGTCAGCCATTGCACTAAATCGCTTCCATCAGCAAATTCTTCCATGTGCCGGGAGCTAGACTCCTCCAATCTGAAAGGAGATTGGGCAGGTGATGTTTCTTAGCATTGAAGCATTCCTGTGCATCTCCCCTTGCTGTGATACATCCTGCCACTTTGGCATGGTGACGGTCTTACAGATGCTGGATCCTCCTGTGGTCATTCCAAGCTCTTTCAACCTGAAGCTGTAGTTCAGACAAGGTGGTTGTCAGCCCATCCAGTCCCAGACAGTCTCGATGAGGGAGAGATCTGGTGACGGAGCTGGTCGGGGGAGCTGCTGGAGACCTTAAAGAGGTCCTTTGTGAACAATATTTGAGAGTAATGGGTCTTTTGTGTATGTAGAATATGTTTCAGATATTTGAGTTCAGCTCATGCAAAATGGGAGCAAAACCGAAAGTGTTGCGGTTATATTTTTGCTCAGTGTATAAATGTAATTTTTTTGTGCTTTTTTTAATAACTTTTTAGGCTTATAAATGTAAAAAAAAGCATACATGCTTTTTTTTCTTACATTTTATCTATTTTTCTACTAATACACTAGCAGAAAATGAAAAAAAAAAACACCTGGAAAACTTCATGCGATTGAGCTGAAATTAACAAAATATATCCTGCTGGTGGTAATTGGTCAATGATCACATAACCAAGATGGTGCCCCCTTTATTTTGCGTTCTACAATAGATTGTATGTGGAGACAGGGTCACTTTAATACTGGATGGCATATCTCCTTGCTGCAATAAGGGGTGCCACTCTGGCATGGTAGTGGTCATACACATGCTGAATCCTCCTGTGGTATTGCAATCCAAGATCTTTCACCTTTGACTCCACTTAGTCAAAAAAGGCAGTAGGATTGGTTCTATGATGTGGTGGTCATACCAAAGGCTGGTGAATTTTCCCTCAACTCGCACTATGACACCAGGTGTTTGGTCCTACTTCCTTTTTTGCCTACGCTATGGAGGTGAAGATGCTGGATGTGGAGGTCCTGGGCTGGTGTGGTTACACGTGGTCTGCGGTTGTGAGGCCGGTTGGATGTACTGCCAAATTCTCTGAAACGCCTTTGGAGACGACGTATGGTAGAGAAATGATCATTCATTGCACGGGCAACAGCTCTGGTAGACATTCCTGCAGTCAGCATGCCAATTGCACGCTCCCTCAAACGTTGTGAAATCTGTGGCAATGTGCTGTGTGATCAAACTGCACATTTCAGAGTGGCCTTTTATTGTGGGCATCTAAGGCACACCTGTGCAATATTCATGCTGTCTAATCAGCACCTTGATATGCCACACCTGTGAGGTGGGATGGATAATCTCAGCAAAGGAGAAGTGCTCACTAACACAGATCTAGACAGATTTGTGAACAATATTTGAGAGTAATGGGTCTTTTGTGTATGTAGAAAATGCTTCAGATCTTTGAGTTCAGTTGATGCAAAATGGGAGCAAAACCGAAAATGTTGTGTTTATATTTTTGCTCAGTGTAGATATGTTGAGTTTCTGCAGATGTCATTAATGATGATTTTATCTTTCTCTTCTATTTTCCCCTCTTGTCAGAAGATAAGTTCACTTCACATGCGATGTGGCTAAATGTGATATTCTGTTATTATGGTTGAATCTGGAACAAAATAATTGGTTCTGTTTCCGAAGGCGCATTATTATAATAATTTTTTTATAAAAGCAATGCTAAGCAAGAAGAATTATGTACAGAATATAATGACAGAGGGCGGCCGGCCACCAGGATTAAAATATTACACTCATAGATGAAGCTCTCAGGATTTCCGGGAAAAAAATGGACGTCTACTGTAGGTGAAATGTCTACGAAAGTTGGGTGGTCCAAAATGAAAAACAAAAATTGACCCCTTTCACTTGCCCCTTAATCTCTAAACTTTATATTTTACGAATGATGTGGATGCCAACATATACTGAAACTTCGCAACTTTTATATAACTCAGGACTCTGCTATGAGGTCCAAGAGTTGAGAGGGGAAATCTGTTTTTTGGGCTATGGGTAACACTTTGCTCCCTTACCCAGGCCCTGGCCCCTAAGAGGGATCACAGGCCCCTCTGCCACATAAGAAGACACCATGGCAGGACGGGAGCCCTGTTGCAGATTTTACATAGAGGCTCAGGAGTTTCTGGTTACACCTCTGCCTACACTCACTGATCCCTGTGGTCTGGGAGATGGGAATAATGAATGGAACAATTGAAAGGGATAGAGTATTAGGCCTCTTACACACATCCATATGCGGTCCGCAATCTGGGCGATACATGCAGCGCAGAACGGAGGCACTGATCGGAAGCCCACGGAAGCACTGCTGAGTTTTCTGTCCGTGCCTCCGGGCAGCAAAAAAGTAGTGTATGCACTACATTTTTGCGGTGCGGATCATCAGATGCGGATCGCGGTACCCTATTCAAGTGAATGGGTCCGCGTCTGCAGATGGCGGGCACACGGTCGGAGCCTGTGCATTGCGGACTGTTACTGTTGAGTGTCAGGGGCCCATATTGATTTTAATATGCGCAGCTCCTGCTGAACAATCATTAAAGGGAGTCTGTCACCTACCTGACCGGTTTTAAACAGATCACATTGTTCAGTGAGGCACAATGACATGACACAGATGTTACCTGTGTTTAGTTTTTCAGATGCTTCAAATCGCCCAAAAAGTAGTTTTTATCATATGCAAATGAGCCGTCACAAGTGCCCAGGGGCGGAGAGTTTTCTGAAAGTGCCCAAGTTCCTCCGCCTCACTCGGGCCTAACTTCGCCCCTCGGTGAGCTCAGGCCAGCCCTGTGGCTCTGTGACATCATATTTCCCTATAAGACGTTCGCACATCGCTGCCGGGCCCGGGCATGCGCAGTGTTCTGCCCACTGTGGGCAGAGGCACAGGGATATGGAAAGCGCATGCACCAGTTACTGGCGTGAAATTGGCGCCTGCGCATTGCACATCTCTGTGCCTCTGACCACAGTGGGCAGAACAGTGTGCATGCCCGGGCCCGGCAACGATGCGCAAACTTCCAGGGTAGTTGTATTCATTTCGATTCACTGAGCTCCCCCTAGTGGCGGCTGCAGGCAGCCAGCTTTGTAATAAAAGAGAAGCGGATTCATCAATGTATTTTTGTCCGTTTTCTGATGTAAATACATTGAGAAATATAATGTTTAGAATGAGCTCCATATATTTGAAGCACCTGTTTCACTTTTATATCAGAAATTTGGGGCATTGCACATTGTCTGCATTGCCTGGGGGGGTGACTGACATGCATACAATGGAGAACTAGGTGCAGGGATCCTATACTAAGTTTTGACTCTATGAGATCTGTGTATGCCCCTGGTAACAGGTATTTTAATACCGCCAAGAGTTCAAGATATACAGAAACAGCTAAAGTCATGCCGATGGGGTATACAAAAAAAAAAAAAGTTGTCAATATTTTTAAAGGCGGAGCTTCATTTAAATGGGATGTTCAGAAAATGCATTATCAAATAATCTATTGGGACATTTCGAGCTATTTGAGCAATATCATTTATTTGTGACCTTCCCTAATTACCGTAGCCAAAATGAAGAAAGGCTACTGTACAAAGAGTGTCTCTCTCTGAAAGACCTGGCACTCCCGGGCATTGTATGAAGAGCCCATCAATTTTAATGTCAACTGTGTAATATTTTATATCCAGTGGCGCTGAATCGGCATTGAACACTCGGGACATCCTGTGATCAGGTTATCATTAAGGGGCCCTTCAAACAAAACAGGATCGTCTGACAACTTCAAGTTATTAAACAGCATTGTTGCCAACAGTGCCATCTGGTGGCAACACAGAGAAATTAACTTTGACTTGTAATATTAAATATAATAATACTGATCATCATTATCATTGTTATTTGTATTATTGCTATTTACTGTATATTTTTGCTGTTTATTCTTATTATTGTTACTATTTTTATTGTATTAATATTGTTTTTATATTCTTATATTTTTGTTATTGCTTTATAATATAATTTGTTTTTATATTATATTAATACTGCGCTATTATTATTTTGAATATTCTATGTTTACTGTTACTATTATTGTTGTTGGGTTTATTATTATTCTTTTCATTTGCTACTATCTCTCCTTATGACACTTTTCATTAGGTCTTATTCGTATCTCTTAGCTTATTCCAGTTTTCCTTATGTTTTTCCATTTCCTCCCCAGTTTCTCTCCCCGTCTCACTCATTCTGTTACTGTCACTTTTTTCCTGTCTCCATTACTCATTGTCCCTCTGTCTCTCGCTCCCTCCCCCCATAGCGCTGACACTCAATGTCAGGTTATTCTAAACATGTCAATACACTGAAGCGTCTCCGGCTTCTCATTTTATTGCTGCCTACTGGGGATTCTGCCTGTTAAAGGCAAAGATTAAATAAACAGTCCAGCAGTTCATTACCAGCCACTGGGACTTTTTTTTTTTTTGCAGAACATAATATTGTAAATGACTTCTTGGTTTCTTGCAAATACAATCATAAGGTAAAAAAAACAGCAGTTGAATGGGTTTTCTAGCAATTGAATATTGATGTCCCCCAGATAGGTGATCTATATAGTATTTGCAAGGTGCACCACCAATGCCGCGCCAGGTAGGGACAAGTAGGGGCAGCAAAATGGCCATGGGCAATGAACGCTTTTGTGTAAGCGCTCATCTCTGCATATTCAACTGTATTGCTGTTCTCAGGACAGCAATTCAAATGAATGCTGCAACGGGGCACGGGACTGATGTCTCCCTGTCCCACCATTTCCTCTAATAGGCTTTAGCCCTAGTGCCCGTAGCCTATCAGAGGCCGGTGCTAACAGCAGAATAGAGGTAAGTATTTATTTGAGTGTATTATTTTTATTTAGCAACATGCTGTTCGGTCACAATAAGGTGGGTGGGGGGGGGGGGGCGCTGTCATTATTTTTAGTGTTGATCGAGCACCAAAGTGCTCGGGTGCACGAGTAGAACACCTCGGGAAGCACAATGGAAATCAATGGGAGAACAATGGAAATCAATAGGAAGGTGTTTGGTTCATAGGAAAAGGTCAGAAATTGATGGAAACACCACTGAAATGGTTCGGCAACAGCATGGGGAGGATGTCTGGATGCATCTTGGACTCCCAGGTCGCTGCTGGGGACTTTTACAGACTGACGATAATACGCACAAAACCGAAGATAAAAATCGATTTTAGAGGAAACATTGTTAGGAAACATTCTTTCCTGTATATTTATTGTATATAAAGTGCAAGTGCTGCCAAAAATTACAAGGAAGAGGCACTCCGATACAACCTGTATATCACATAAAGGAGGGCCTCATTCACATTGTGGTACAATAGTTCAGGTAGTGGGACTCCTACACTCATAAAGCCTATGCACTAAGGGAAAGGGCAGCCAAAAATTACAAGGAACCGGCACTGAAATAAACCCTTAATTACTGATGGACGAACATAGGACAGGACGATTCGCGAACGCGAAAGCGCTTTCGCGATCAAATATTTACAAACCGCGCGTTCGTGGCGGACCCCATTGACTTTAATGGCAGGCGAACCTGAAAAACCTTCAGGTCATATTTGCAGCCACCAAACACTTACTAGAAGCGCACAAATAGTCCCACAACATGGGCAGTGACATACCAGAAGGGGATCAATGGCAAAAATTCCCACAAAAAATATGTATTTTAATCAGGGGCCATTTTTATGCGTCTTAAAGGAAAACTCTAAAAAATGTGCACTGCTGGAGCCCAGAAAATTTTTATTTTAGGCACGGGAGTACAGGCGTTCACCTGACAGAAAAGAACATTATGTGGCTGGAGGTACATTAGGCTGTCACTGGATAACAATTTTACTGTAGGCCACTGTAGTAGAGGCCCCAAAATTTAAGCATTCACCTGTCAGAAAAAGGCCTTTTATGCCGCTGTATATACATAAGACAAGGACCATTCTTTGTTCTGGGTCGTGGCGGATATGTGTGGGCTGGCATGAGGAAATTCAAGTACACATGGTTTTCACATGTGTTGAATTCCTCCAAGATCCATGCCTCATTCATTTCTAGAAATGTGAGGTAGTCCACACTGTTGTGAGCTAGGCGAGTGCGCTTATCGGTCACAATCCCCACTGCTGCGCTGAACGTCCTTTCGGACTGGACACTCGACGAGGGGCAAGCCAAAAGTTCCATGCCAAATTGTGCCAGCTCTAGCCACAGGTCAAGCCTGCACACCCAGTAGTCCAGGCGTTCTTTGCTTTTCAGAGTGTCCACATCAGCCTTTAACCCGGTGTAGTCAGACACCTGTCGGTCTAGGCGTTCCCTGAGGCTGAATCCGGAGGGCGGCTGTCGATGAGTTGGCTGCAAGAATGATCTCATATCCGAAGTGACCAACACATCTTCAAACCGCCCTCTTTTTGTAGGCGCAGTAGGATTGGTATCCGCACCTGTTTTGATGTGGGTGGAAATTCCTCTGCCAGCGCCCGCAACAGCAGAATGCAGCATCTCTCTGAGCAAGGCCTGGAAATGCTGCATTCTAACAGCCCTCTGTGATGCTGGTAACATGTCCGCCATTTTGTGTGTGTACCGGGGGTCTAAGTACGTTGGCACCCAGTACTGGTCCTTGCCCTTTATGCTTTTTATACGGGGGTCCCTCTTCAAACACTGGAGCATGAAGGTCCCCATTTGCACTAGATTGGAAGTGGTGGAGCGCCCTGGCTCCTGCTCATCACCCAGGAGAATGTCGTCCTCGGTCTCCTCACCCCAGCCACGGACAACACCAGGCAAAAGTTTAAAGTCCCCCTCAAAGCCTGCTCTTCTTATTCCTCCTCCTCCTTCCCCAGCCACCATCCTCCCCTGACTCCTCTTCATATTCCTGCTGACTTGGAATTCAGCATTGCAACTTCCTCATCTTCCAGCTCCTGCTCTTCGACGGCTTGATCAATGACACAACGCAATGCACGCTTCAGAAAGAAGGCGTAAGGTACGATGTCACTGATGGCGCCCTGGTTGCAACTGACAAGTTTGGTGATCTCATCAAATGGCCGCAGAAGTCTGCATGCGTCACGCATGAGCAGCCACTGCCGTGGTGAAAAGAAACCAAGCTCCCAGAACCTGTCCTGCTGCAGAGTTCGTACAGGTAGTCGTTAGCGGAACGTTTCTGCTGGAGCAGCCTATCAAGCATATACAAGGTGGAGTTCCAGCGCGTCGGGCTGTCATAAATCAGACGTCTGACGGGCAGGTGGTGTCGCAGCTGAACGTCATCGAGGCGAGCTATGGCTGTGTAAGATCTTCTAAAATGGCCAGAGATTTTCCTGGCCTGCCGCAAGACGTCCTGGACCCCGTGGTATTTGGTAACGAATCACTGCACAACTAAGTTCAGGACTTGTGCCATGCAATGCACGTGTGTCATTTTGCCCTGTTTCAGCGCGCTCAGCAGATTGGCACCGTTGTCGCACACCACTTTACGAACTGTGAATTTGAGAGGGTTAGCCACTGATCGGCCTGTGACTGCAGAGCTGAATGGAGTGCAGGACCGGTGTGGCTCTTGGCTCCCAGGCACAATAGCCGCAGCACAACGTCTCACCTAGCACGTCATATAGGTTCTGGGAGCTTGGGGGGTGCAGCAGAAGAGGTGGTAGCAGTGGAAAAGGAGGATGGAGTAGGAAGAGGAGAAGGAGAGGCAGGCCTGCATGCAATCCGTGGCGGTAACTCCACACGGATGCCGCGGGTTACATGCTTGACGGCCATCAGAAGGTTCACCCAGTGGGAAGTAAAAGTTATGTACCTTCCCTGTCCGTGTTTGCTAGACCACATGTCTGTGGTCAGATGTATCTTGGCACCGACACTGTGTGTAGAGATATATTCACTTGCCGCTGAACATGGCCATATAGCTCTGGGCTGCCCTTCTGGGAGAAATATTTCCTTCCGGGGACTTTCCATTGCGGTGTGCCAATGGCCACAAATGTTCTAAAGGCCTCCGAGTCAAAGTTGGGCGCGACGCAAAAGAATATGGCGCCGGCGGACATAGCTATATGTTCGCATGTTTGGCGAATCGCCAACACATAAAGTTTGCCGCAAAATGACTGCCGTGTGAACCTGCAAGGCCATTTCTATGCTTTATTACACATGCTGATCTGACCATGGAAAAAATTATGGGCGAGGGCCTGCTGCTGAGCTGACCATCAAAAATATTATGGTTGAGGGTCTGCTGCTCAGCTGACTGTCTAAAACATTAAGGGCGAGTGCCTGCTGCTGATCTGACCGTAGAAAAAATTATGGTTGAGGGCCTGCTGCTGAGCTGACCATCGGAAAAATTATGGTTGAGGGTCTGCTGGTGAGCTGACTGTCTAAAACATTAAGGGCGAGGGCCTGCTGCTGATCTGACAATGGAAAACATTATGGTTGAGGGCCAGCTTTTTAGCTGACCATCGAAACAATTATTGTTGAGGGCCTGCTACTAAGCTGACCATCGAAAAAATTATGGTTGAGGGCCTGCTGGTGAGCTGACTCTCTAAAACATTAGGGGCGAGTGCCTGCTGCTGATCTGACAATGTCAAAAATTATTGTTGAGGGCCTCCTGCTGATCTGACCATGGAAAAAATTATGGTTGAGGGCCTGCTGATGAGCTGAGCATCGAAAAAATTATGGTTGAGGGCCTGCTGCTGAGCTGACCATCGAAAAAATTATGGTTGAGGGCCTACTGTTGAGCTGACCCTCTAAAACATTAGGAGCGAGGGCAGCCTAATAAGCTTGTTGATATGATGGTGGAGGACGAGAAAAGGAAGATTCAACCATATACCCTTTTTTGTGGTAGGAACATTTATGTTCAGCCGCTTTTCTCTGGTGGAGTAGAGAAGTCAGGGGCAATCCAGGCCTTGTTCATTTTGATAAGAGTCAACCTGTCAGCATTTTCAGTTGACAGGCGGATGCGCTTATCAGTAATTATGCCCCCAGCAGCACTAAATATCCGCTCTGACAAAACGCTGGCGGCAGGGCAGGCCAGCACCTCCAAGGCGTAGAGCGCCAGTTCGTGCCACGTGTCCAGCTTGGACACCCAATAGTTGTAAGGCACAGGGGGATCATTGAGTACACTGACACGGTCTGCTACGTACTCTTTCACCATCTTCCAAAACTTTTCTCTCCTTGTGACACTAGGCCGCGCATCAGGGTGAGGGTGCTGGCGGGGTGTCATGAAACTGTCCCAAGCCCTGGAGAGTGTTGCCTTGACTCTGTTGGAACTGCTGTGTGTTCTCCTCGTCTCCCCTACTCGGTTGCCAAAGGAACTCGTACTTTGCTGCCAGCGTTGTCAGCTGGAAATTTTGGGAGCAAATTTTCCACAAGGACCTTCTGGTATTGCACCATTTTGCTATTCCTCTCCACCACAGGAATGAGAGATGAGAAGTTCTCTTTGTAGCGGGGGTCGAGAAGGGTGATCGGTGTTGGCCAAAATCAGAGTGCCCGTTCTACTTACTTATATTTGATGCACTCTGGTTATTGGGGTAAAGCTATGCACGTGAGCACCTGACTCCATTTAGTCTGGAGGTGAGCCGCCCGTCTATTTATCTACGTTTAATAATAATGGCCTGTCTTCAGGAGAGGTCATCAGTATCTGATCAGTGCAGGTCCGATTCCCGCCCCCCTGCCGATCAGCTGTTTAGCTCTTCCTAGGCCAGTGATGTCACACTCATCGGTCACATGGTTTATGTGCAGGTCACGATAGGTCATCAATATTAAAGAGCCAGAAATCCCATTTAACTCAGACAAGTTTAGTAACGCACAAAGAATGCCGAACCAGAACCAAATAACAAACTCAGCTCTGCTGCTTTGCATAACGTATCTCATCATTATTGCCAAATGAGCCAGTAGATGTCTTATAATCTCCCGAGCTTTTATGTTATAGCATCCGTTTTGCAGAATGGTATTCTTCGCCAGTTTCCAGCCGATTAACTGGTGTCTATGTCACTGGCACTTTCACAGGCTATTATACCGCGTCCTGATAAAGCGAGCAATAGATATCCAGACAGATAGTCCCTGGAAGGTTTGAGTGGGGCTAGTCAGCTCAATAATATCCTTCATAAACATCTCAACCAGCCACACAATGTACGGTATTGAATGTTGAATTATGTCCCCATTACAAGATTATTCCATGTGGTAAACTGAAAGAGAAGAGCAGCAGCCCCAGACACCGCGACTGCGAAAGCGACAACAGCGCGCTCGAAAAAAACCAAAAAAAAAACAGATAGCGAGATATTTATCCTGAGGGCTTCCATTAATTGACTCTGCGGAATCTGCACTGCAGAAGGTCACTCCTTTATAAAGCAGCAGGATTTATAGGCGGTGAAATAATCAATAAGAGCAACAATTCATAAATCCTGTAATAATTAAAGGAGCCGGCTGGATGAGAGATAGGCAAGATTTGGAAATGCAAGCTTCATAAAGCTGCCGGGTCCGACACCTCCGCACTCAGACATGATGGACCTTCCTTCACAAGACACAGGGGATCAGACAGAGCTCTCCAAAAACTCGTGTTTATTGTTTTTTTTTTTAAATCTTAGATTTTTATATTATGTATTGCATTTTTTTAATATATTTTTTGATAATGTTATATAATGGTGGGAATGTTCTTAAAGGGGTTATGCCATGAAAAATTAAAAATAAAACATCATATAGCGCATGAGAATCCCTTTCTAACAAGGTTGGAACCAGCCCTGTACCTGACATGGATCAGGAGATCTTCCTCCCATTCATTGCTCCAATTGCTCTGCTAGATTCTCTTCAGGCTGGCAGCTCAGGGGTGTGTCCTTTCTTAGGGGGCGTGTTCTTCCTGCTGCGGCTTCCTCCTATCACAGCTCAGAGGATGTGTCCTTTCTGCTATAGCTCTCTCTCTTTCACAGCTAAGGGGGGGGGGGGTGTCCTAAAGGGTGCATTCACACAACTGTATGTATTTTGTGGTCTACAAAAGGCAGATCCCGAAACAATTCGGATGACATCCATGTTGCATTAGTTTTTTTTTTTTTTTTTTGGAACCCATTGTAATAATACCTATTCCTTTCCACAAAACAATCAAGAATAGGACCTGTTCTATCTTTTTTGTGGGGTTGCAGAACGGACACACGGCGTGCTGTCCGCATTTTTTGCGACCCCATTGAAATGAATGAATTTGTATTTTTTGAGGATCGGATGTAGAGAATAAATATGGTTGTGTGAATGACGTCCTTGGGCTGTAGCTCTCTATTTATCACAGCTCAGTGGGGCGTGTCCTTTCTGCCGCAGTTCTCTCCCTATCACAGCTCATTGGGAATGTCCTTTCTGCCGCAGCTCTCTTCCTATCACAGCTCATTGGGAATGTCCTTTCTGCCGCAGCTCTCTTCCTATCACAGCTCATTGGGAATGTACTTTCTGCCGCAGCTCTCTTCCTATCACAGCTCATTGGGAATGTCCTTTCTGCTGCAGCTCTCTTCCTATCACAGCTCATTGGGAATGTCCTTTCTGCCGCAGATCTCTCCCTATCACAGCTCATTGGGAATGTCCTTTCTGCTGCAGCTCTCTCCCTATCACAGCTCATTGGGAATGTCCTTTCTGCCGCAGCTCTCTTCCTATCACAGCTCATTGGGAATGTCCTTTCTGCCGCAGCTCTCTTCCTATCACAGCTCATTGGGAATGTACTTTCTGCTGCAGCTCTCTTCCTATCACAGCTCATTGGGAATGTCCTTTCTGCCGCAGATCTCTCCCTATCACAGCTCATTGGGAATGTCCTTTCTGCTGCAGCTCTCTCCCTATCACAGCTCATTGGGAATGTCCTTTCTGCCGCAGCTCTCTTCCTATCACAGCTCATTGGGAATGTCCTTTCTGCTGCAGCTCTCTCCCTATCACAGCTCATTGGGAATGTCCTTTCTGCCGCAGCTCTCTTCCTATCACAGCTCATTGGGAATGTCCTTTCTGCCGCAGCTCTCTTCCTATCACAGCTCATTGGGAATGTCCTTTCTGCCGCAGCTCTCTTCCTATCACAGCTCTTTGGGAATGTCCTTTCTGCCGCAGCTCTCTTCCTATCACAGCTCATTGGGAATGTCCTTTCTGCCGCAGATCTCTTCCTATCACAGCTCAGGGTGTGTCCTTTCTGATGAAGATTTCTCCCTGTAACTGTCACTGCTTGTCTGGTGGTAGTTGAAAAAATGAAATTCACATTGTGAGAAGTCCTGTTTTTTTGGTCACCCCCCCCCCCCCCCAAAAAAAAATGGAATAATCAGTGTGGATGTGGACATTACTTTGCAGATTAAACACCAGGGGGCACCATTATAATGAAGTAAAGAGATCATTTCACAACTCAAGTAATTTACAAATGTAACCAGTGTTTTCATGCTGAATTATATAAACACTTTCACGCCATGTACGGCGCTGGGCGGGTGTTTAAGGATGGCGCCCGCTCCTGCCTGCTTCTGGGTGTTTAAAGATGGTGCCCGCTGGTGGCCGCCTGCTTCTTTCAGCAGACATCCACGGCTCATGCCCGCAACGGGCAGCAATGCCAATCGCGGACATTTAACCCCTCAGATGCCGTGGTCAATCTTGACCACGGCATCTGGGGCTCGCTGAAACCGAAAGTGCGCACTTTCGGTTGTGCTCCGGCTCCCCCGTGTGGCTATCGGAGGAGCCGGAGCGTGTATGCAGCAGCCCCTGTCTTTGTGAATGACAGGAGGCTGCTGCATAGTATTTCCTATGGAGCCCTTGCCTGTCATAGGGCTCCATAGGAAAGTAGTGAAATCATCATAGACTTCAATGCAAGTGCAATCAGATGTGTTAAAAAAAACAAAAACGTTTAAATAAATAAATAAATAAATATATAAAATAAAATTCTAATCACCCTCCTTTTCCCAAAATAAAAATAAAAGAACTAAAAAAAAACAAAAAACAAAACAACACATCATGGGTGTCGCAGAGTGCGAAAACGTCCATAGTATAAAAATATATTCCCCATACAGCGACAAGGAAAAAAGCGTCCAAATGTCCGATTCGCCGTTTTTGGTCGCTTCACTTTCCACAAAAAAATTTAATAAAATGTGATCAAAAAGTCATACACATCCCAGAATGGTATCAATGAAAAGTTCAGATTTCCCTGCAAATAATGAGCCCCCATACAGCTCCTTACACATAATTACCAAAAAGTTATAGGAGTCAAAATATGGCGACAAAAATATAAAACTTTTTTTCCCACTTTTTAATTTGTTTATCACTATCAAAACGCAAGAAAAACTATGCATATAAGGTATCGCCGGATTCGTACTGACCTATAGAATAAAAGTAACTGGTCAGTTTTATCGTTCATCGAACGTTGTAATTTAAAAACCAGTAAAACTCTGGTGGAATCGCTTTTTTTTTTTTTTGCAATTTTACCCCATTTGGAATTGTTTTCTCGCTTCCCACTACATCATATGCAATATTAAATGGTGGCGGTTCTGAAAGGGTTAAAACATCATTTAATGGTGGCACAACCCCTTTAAGTTATGGAGATAGGACAAGAGAGTCTGATCCTTGGGGTCAATAGGATAGAGGTTTTGAGGCACTAAACGGATGTCCCACCTCGATTGTTGTTTTAAATGTAACAATAAAGTGCAATAATTTGTGCCGAGAATCTTCTTACTGTGTCTGTATTGCAGTCAGCACTGATTTTTTTTATGATACAATTTACAAAGCTTTAATTCCCCTGAATAGACACAAAATTACTTGGTAAATAGTAATGGATCACAGGGTGGTCATAACCATGGATATGAGAAGTGTATAATGTAATGGAAAAATGAATCCAGCCAGCAAAGGAGGCAATATGGAGAATCACAATACATTAGTAAGTCCCTTGTATTCACTTTCTCTACATAATAAATGCTATTTGCTGAAGTGACACAACCTCTTCAAAGGGGTTTCCTATTTGAGACAATGGGGACATATCGCTAGGATATTCCACCATTGTCAGATAGGTGCAGGTCCCACCTCTGGGACCCGCACCAACACTGAGAATGGAGCAGGGAAGGTGGTGGCCGGAGGACCCTAGGTTTCCCTGCCAAGCGCTCTCCCCATAGAAGTGAATGGAAATGCACCGCGCTTGCGCGGCCACCGCTCCCAATAATTTCTTTGGGTCCAACGAAAATAACCGAGCCAGCGCTCAACTATTTTTGGCGGCTCCATAGAAATGAATGGAGGGCGGCTGCGCAATCGCGATGCTCCCTCCACCGACTTCCCCGCGCCGTTCTCGGGACCCGCACCTATCAGACAATGGGGGCATAGCCTAGCGATTTGCCCCCATTGTCTCAGATGGGAAAAACTCCTTTAAGCTTTTCAGGACCCTCATCCACCATGTCTTGTTGTGTGGCACAGAAGCCTTTGGGGCCCCTCTGGCGCCATTGCTTGGCTGTGACTGCTACCTCTTCACCCCCACTAGCTAGGCCTCTGGTTGGCTGTTTGCATTCTGGGGTAAGAGGACTTGGGCCTCTTTCACACGGGCGTTGCGGGAAAAGGTGCGGGTGCGTTGTGGGAACATGTGCGATTTTTCCGCGCGAGTGCAAAACATTGTAATGCGTTTTACACGTGCGTGAGAAAAATCGCGCATGTTTGGTACCCAAACCCGAACTTCTTCACAGAAGTTGGGGTTTGGGATCGGTGTTCTGTAGATTGTATTATTTTCCCTTATAACATGGTTATAAGGGAAAATAATAGCATTCTGAATACAGAATGCATAGTACAATAGCGCTGGAGGGGTTAAAAAAATAATAATAATAATTTAACTCACCTTAATCCACTTGATCGCGGAGCCGGCATCTCCTTCTGTCTCCTTCTTTGCTGTGCACAGGAATAGGACCTGTGGTGACGTCACTCCGGTCATCACATGGTCCGTCACAGAATCTTTTACCATGGTGATAGACCATGTGATGACCGGAGTGACGTCACCACAGGTCCTGTTCCTGCACACAGCAAAGATGAAGACAGAAGAGATGTCGGGCTGCGCGATCAAGTGGATTAAGGTGAGTTAAATTATTATTATTATTTTTTTAACCCCTCCAGCGCTATTGTACTATGCATTCTGTATTCAGAATGCTATTATTTTCCCTTATAACCATGTTATAAGGGAAAATAATAATGATTGGGTCTCCATCCCGATCGTCTCCTAGCAACCGTGCGTGAAAATCGCACCGCATCCGCGGATACTTGCGATTTTCACGCAGCCCCATTCACTTCTATGTGGCCTGCGTTGCATGAAAAACGCAGAATATAGAGCATGCTGCGATTTTCACGCAACGCACAAGTGATGCGTGAAAATCACTGCTCATGTGCACAGCCCCATTGAAGTGAATGGGTCGGTATTCAGTGCGGGTGCAATGCGTTCAACTTGCGCATCGCATCCGCGCGGAATACTCGCCCGTGTGAAAGGGGCCTTAGAGATGTGCCATCAATGTTGGGAATACCTCTTTAATGGGGGCCACAACTATTCTCACCTTTTTGGGAATCAGATACTGTCTGTGGCGCTGGCAAATTCTGATTTTTCTGTGTTATGAGACCTACAAGCAGCGCAGATAATTCCAGCATCCTTCTCGGCAGAAAAGAACTAAGAAGAAGGAACTAGTAGGACGCCGGAGCCGTATCGTCAGATATCCAGTATTTTTCTGTTGAACTTGCCCCATGACACATTTTACGCCTATTAATTCGGTGCCCTCGAGCAGTCGAGCAGACGCTCCAAGGTCACCGCCAGGGCCAACCCTAACGCCGGGACACCGGAAAGTCAGTTGTATCACACTGGCGAGCTAATCCTGCAGCCCGTCATTTTGTCATTTTACCTTTTTTCCAGTAATTGCGAGTGTTCCTCGGGTCCTCGCTATCCGCAGGTAACTCAGAGTTATATTTTGCAGAGATGTAACCGTGCGGCCATAACTGGAGGATTAGAGGAGGGGGGTGGTTATTATCCGGAAAATATTTATAATCAAAGCTGCAGGTAGAAATATCCAGACGGAATTATTAGAGACTGTCAGAAAGTGGAGGGACTTTGGTGGGAAAAAGGAAATTATTTCAATGCTGGACGGAAGGATTTCTGCATGGACTCCAGTAATTGGCGAGGACTGGAGAGGTGGCGATGCCGGCGTAAATTAAAGATCATGGTCCCAATGCAAATTCTAGAGCAGGGCTTCCTCCAACCACATGTAGTTTATAATTCTCTGGTCTCTCTTAATTATTCTTAATTCTTACAATTCTGTGGTCTTAAAGGAGTTGCAAAACATAGCAGATTTCTTCCAAAAACAGCACCACCCTTTCCATGGGTTGTATCTGGTATTGCAGCGTGGCTCTATTATAGTCAATGGGGCAGAGTTGCAATACCGCACACAGCCTGTGGACAAGGGTGGTGCTGTTTTTGGAAGAAAGCAGCCATGACTGCCAGTATGCCTTTTTACGGCGATCACTAATGGGCCTTATGTTAGGTCGCGGCCTAGTCTAAGCAAACTAGGAGCGCAACTCTCGCATGAGCCTTGCAAAATCGACAATCCAGTCTCTAAATGGTTTAGAGAGAGAGAGAATGCTGTCAGGCATCAGCATCCCGGTGAATAATATTGTGGGCTGCCGATGTCTTAGCTTGGAAGCCGAGGGCCTAATTAAGGACCCAAGCCTCCCTGCAGTGTATTCCCATCATGTTGCACCTCTCTGGCGCAGCCTGATGGGTCTTGTCAGCATAGCACTCAGAGTATAATACACTATACTGCATGAGCAGTACAGTGTATTATGGAAATTATCAAAAGATTGACTATTAAAGTCCCCTTGTGGGACTAGTAAATGGTTAATAACAGTGAAATAAAGTTTTATTAAATAAAAAAATCTCAAATTTAAAAAAATGCAGTTATCCTGCACGATGAGTTCTGTAAAAAATGCAAGAACTGCTGTTTTTTTGTTATTTGCCACCAAAAGCATAAAATAAAAAGTGAATGAAAAGTGTTATGTACCCCAAAATGGTACCAATGAAAACTACAAGTTGGTAAATAATCTATCTATCTATCTATCTATCTATCTATCTATCTATCTATCTATCTATCTATCTATCTATCTATCTATCTATCTATCTATCTATCTCTTTCTCTTTCTTTCTCTTTCTATTTCTTTCTATTTCTTTATCTATTTCTTTATCTATTTCTCTATTTCTTTCTATTTCTCTATTTCTTTCTATTATCTAACCAGTTGCATTCTTGTTTTTTTTCTTGTCTCAGAAATAATGTGATAATAGACGGTTTCTGTACTCAGATGAATTCGGTGAGGTGTCAGTTCATTGATGAGTGGGGTAGTCTGTGGACGTGTGACACACGTGGATACAGCAGGTAATGGGTCAGCAGGGAATAGTTAATGTTGTAATCTTTGAACGATTGTCACGACGCTTGTGTGGAGTCCGACCGTCCTGGGAAATCCCTTGCTGGGTTGTACCACGTTGATGTGGTCGTGGGAAGTGGTCCCAGAGGAAACAGAATAGACACTGTTTGGGTGGTCTGGGGTCACTGCAGATATTGATTGTTTCAAATTAGCATTTAGAAAGTCTACAGAAAATGTCCATAATATGTCTTCATGCTCTTGAAACATGAAACCACGAGACGTATCTGGCGAGGAGAATATCTATGTATGTTTTACCTGCGAGACTGACATTTCCATTTCTTAGAATCACATGTGAAAAGAAATGGGACTTTTTGGAAAGTGAGCATAGTGATTAGTTTCATTCCACATTTATCACTGCAACTTGTCCTAAAAGGTCACAAGCTCAATCCAGTAGGGGATGGCATACAAAGGGTGGAAAGCGACTTGTTACAAATTGCACCAAATAACACTAAAGGGGTTATGCAGTTTATTTAAACTGATGATCTATCCTCTGGATAGATCATCAGCATCTGACCAGCGGGGGTTCGACACCCGGGACCCCCGCCGATCAGCTGTTTGAGAAGGTAGTGGCGCTCCAGAAGGGCCGCGGCCTTCTCACTGTTTACCGCTGGCCTAGTGACGTCATGACTAGTATCAACTGGCCTGGGCGGGGCTAAGCTCCATTCAAGTGAACAGAGCTTAGCCTCGCTCAGGCCAGTTGATACTAGTCGTGACGTCACTAGGCCGGCGGTAAACAGTGAGAAGGCCACGGTGCTGCTGGAGCGCCGCTGCGGGAGTCCCGCTGCCTTCTCAAACAGCTGATCGGCGGGGGTCCCGGGTGTCAGGCCCCCGCTGGTCAGATGCTGATGATCTATCCAGAGGTTAGATCATCAGTTTAAACAAACTGCAGAACCCCTTTAAGGGTTTTGGTCTGGGGTCTGTATTTAGTCAGTTGGGTCTGGAATCTATATTAGTTTAGCGGGTCTAGTCTGGAGTCTGAATTTAATTGCTCGGGTCTGGAATCAAAATTACATTCATAGGTATAGTTTAGGGTCTGTAAAGAGTATTCGGTGTGGAATCTGTATTACTTTAGGGGGTCTGGTCTGAGGTCTATATAGTAGATCGGGTCTGGATCCTGTATTACTTTAGTGGGTGCGGTCTGGCATCTGTATTTAAGAGGTCTAGTCTGGGATCTGTACAACAGGGTTTGTATGAGAGGTTTTGGTTTGGGGTCTGTATTTAGGGAGGTGGGTGTGGAATCTGTATTACTTTTTTGTGGGACTGGGGTCTGTATAGCGGATTGGGTGTGGAATCTGTATTACTTCAGGAGGTCTGGTCTGGGGCTGTATTTATTGAGATGGGTCTGGAATCTGTATTACGTTCAGAGGTCTGGTCTGAGGTCTGTGTTTAAGAGGTCTACTCTATGGTTTGTGTAACATTACAGGTTTTGTTTTGGGGTCTGTGTTTTGTGTGTTTGGTTTAGAATCTGTACTATTTTAGCAGGTCTGGTCTTGTTTTTTTTAATTTACTTTGTTGTGTCTGGAACCTATTTCAATTTAGGAGGTCTGGTCTGGGATCTGTATTTGAGAGGTCTAGTCTGGGGCCTGTATAACATTAGAGGTTTTGGTTGGGGTCTATATTTAACTCTATATTGGGTATATTAGTTTTGTGGGTCTGGGGTCTGTATAGTGGAACAGGTCTGGAATATGTATTACTTTTAGGGGACTGGTCTGGGGTCTGTATTTAGTTGATTGGATCTGAGGTCTGTATTACTTTTGTGAGTCTCGTCTGGGTTCTGTCTTTAATGGATTGATTCTGGAATCTGTATTACTTTAGGAGGTCTGGTCTCACTTAGGTCCTCTGGTCTGGAGTCTGTATGTAGGGGGGGGGTCTCGTCTGGGGTCTGCATTTATTTTCAGATGGGCGGAAGGGGTCGTGCACTATTTGTAATTCAAATGTGGTTGGGGGCATGCCTTATGTAAATGGCTGGGGGATACAGTAAAATAAATGGCATCATTTGTTCCTTTTCCGAATCACCCCCAATATTCTCTAAGCTGCCAAGTAGCATTGTGGCATGTTATTTGCACCTGTGCTATTTTGTCGCCGTGAACCAAATACCCCAGAATTTTGCACATTTGCAAACCTACGCAGAACAGAGCAACGCGCCGCCGCCGCTGTTAATCTTTTTCCAGGCGCTTTGGCTTTCTTGTTAGTGCACTGTAGCTTACTCAAATGGCTATTTCATATTTCACTCGGCAGGAGCAGGGAAAAAAATAATAGAAATAGGAGAAAAAGCTCATATTTTTTCGCAGGACACAAAAAGTACCAATTTTCCCCCCAAGGCAAATCAATAATCTCACAGAGAAAGAGAAGTAGAACAATATTATTGTGTCTGATGGAAGGAAAACTCTGCTTTTTTCTGCACTAAACATCTGAAGATTGTAATTTAGAAATATTGAAGCCGTATCTATATTAAATCAGACAAAACAAGGCAAAATGCTACTTTTCATACTGAAATAGTGGCCATTTCTAACCCATTGATCGGTTGATATGGAAAGGTCAGAATTAGGAACCGCTGGCGTCGTCGCGCGCATCTGACCTATCACGTTTATTTACAATATAGTCTTTTATTTTTAACCTTCATCACCTAAAGGGAAAGTTTCAGAAGATTTAGATTAAAGAGATTTCTGAGAAACATCTAAAATAAATAAATAAATAAATAATAGTTAATAAAGACAATAAAATAAAAAAGATGATATTTACTCTAATGTGTCCTGTCGTGATCCCATTCAGCACCGCCAAAAAAGCTGCTCTTGACCATACTGTAGAGGGTTGCCCTTCTGATCTCACATGACCATATGGTCCCTGGTTCCACCAATGAGTGTTTACATTGACACTGACAAATTTACATGGGTGAAGGATTTGAATCTTAAAAGGGTTGTTCACTTTCTGCCAGACGCCCTTCCTTCTCCTATATTGCCAGATATGTGGAGGGAGACCTACTAACCTGCTCCACCCTGCTGGTTTCTGGCTCCTTTGGTTCCCCACCACCAGGCTCCGGTCTCCACATGTCAACATCTAGTTTCATGCAGGTCAAATGGCTGCTGCAGCCAATAACTGGCTGCAGCAGTGATGTGTCCCCCATGCAGCCCGTGAACCAGTAATGTGACTCATGAGGAGGCACTTGACTGCTGTAACCAGTTGTTGGCTACAGTGGCCCCCGTTACCCTTATCAAACCAAATTTTGACAGGTTATGTTTACATTTGCATATCCGACATGTATCTTACTACAGTGTGATGTGTCGTATTTTCGACAGGGTTTATCCCATTCAAACTCTGAGACCCCCACCGATCCTGAGAATAATTCAATACTGCAGCCCCTTCATTGATGCTCCTGGCCTTCTAACCATACATCTGCCAGCCCCGGAGCTGGGCCGCAGCAGTCCTGAACCAGTGCTTTCTTCAAGATAAGTGGGGGTGCTAGAGGTCGATCCTTACCACTGATAAAGTGATGTCCTATACAGATGTGTCCACCCTTAGCTTTTTTCTGAATTTGGTTAAGGTCTCCAACTATGAAACCAATTCAAAGCGATATTGCGACATCTTAGCAAAAAACTTGACAGGCTGCAATTGCCATCACTACCACTGGGTGGCCACAAATAGACACATTTAGCATAGACCTCTCATGATAAGGTATCACAATATCATTTATTTATTTTTTAAGTGGGTTATCACCGTTAGAATGGATCTGCTTCAAATCTTCTCTATAATTTATGCCACGTGTTTTGGCGAAAAACACGACAATTAATTACATTATTTGTTCCTTGAGATGGAGAAAACGAGTGGGAAGAACTGTGGACAGAATAGTAAGCAAATATTACAATGCACTTATTCATTTTTTAATCATGGACTTAAACTTTATGACTTGCTTCCTCCATGTTTATGGTGATTATCCACAATAAATTCTGCAAATGTTCCCTCATCTTACATACGCAATCAGACTAGAAAAAGTCTGCGCTTCCACCAAAGAAAAGCTCTGGATCAGTCACCATCCAAGCGAACACTTCCAAGAAACGATGCGGTTGCTGCTGTCTTATTTTTACCAATACTGAATGAGATTAACCCCTTTCATTTTTGGATTTTTGTTTTTTCCTCCCTAAATTACAAGAGCGATTACTTTTTAAATTTTTAATTCACATAGCCTTATGAGGGCTTATTTTTTTGCGGGACAAGTTTTATTTTTTAATGGCGTCATTTAATTCACCATTTTTTGTATTTAAAAAAGGGGAAAAAATCTTTGTGGGGTGAAATTAAAAAAAGAAACCCCACATTTTTGGGTTTTCCCTATTACGGTGTGCTAAAAATGAAATAAGGTCCGTATTCTGTGGGTCCACAAATATCAGAATAGGAAAGTATCTAAAGAGAACCAACAAATTGCCCCAAGGGGCTTATTACCTAATTTGACCCAGATTGTGTCAAAATAAAATATAACTTTTTATTAGTGTATAAAACCAAAATTTGTGAGCACAAGAAAAAGTGTTTTAAAAACTCTGCTCCCTGAATTCAGACTGATTATTGTAATTGTTCTTGGCTGTAGTCTGGATGCGTACTCTCCCCACCATCCAGTGCTATTACTGACAGCCCTTCACCAGTCGTCAGTTGCATCACTGACTCACTGGAAGATCTGGATTGTAACTATTAGGCTGGTTTCACACGGGCGTTGCGGGAAAAGGTGCGGGTGCGTTGCGGGAACATGCACGATTTTTCTGCGCAAGTGCAAAACATTGTAATGCGTTTTGCACGTGCGTGAGAAAAATCAGCATGTTTGGTAACCAAACCCGAACTTCTTCACAGAAGTTCAGGTTTGGGTTCGGTGTTCTGTAGATTGTATTATTTTCCCTTATAATATGGTTATAAGGGAAAATAATAGCATTCTGAATACAGAATGCTTAGTACAATAGGACTGGAGGGGTTAAAAAAATAAATAAAATAATTTAACTCACCTTAATCCACTTGATCGCGCAGCCCGGCTTCTCTTCTGTCTTCTTCTTTGCTGTGCACAGGAATAGGACCTTTGATGACGTCACTGTGCTCATCACATGGCACAATCACATGGTTCATCACCATTGTGAGGGACCATGTGATTTGATCATGTGATGTGACGTCACTACAGGTCCTTAGCCGGCAGCTCAACATTACAGAAGAAGAGAGAGATCGGCAACTACGCGATCAAGTGGACTCGGTGAGTTAATTATTATTTTTTTTTTAACCCCTCCATCACTATTTTACTTTGCATTCTGTATTCAGAATGTTATTATTTTCCCTTATAACCATGTTATAAGGGAAAATAATACAGATCGGGTCCCCAGCCCGATCTTCACCTACCAACCATGCGTGAAAATCGCACCGCATCCGCACTTCTATGGGGCCTACGTTGCGTGAAAAACTCAACTCACGCATTGCACCCGCGCGGAAAACTCGCCCGTGTGAAAGGGGCCTTAGACTGAATCGCTGATATAATGAACTGAAGACTAAAACCTAAACCTGCCCCCCGACATGCTTCGCCAGTAACCTGGCTTCCTCAGGGGTATCTGGCAGAATTGAAACTCAGCGCCACTAACGTTTACGTAGACAGTCTCAGCCCCAAAGAACTTAATGAGGGATTTACATTTGCATCGTTCCTGTAGACCTAAGTGATGGCCTAATAAATAATTTTGTAATTTTGAATACAATCATATGTGAGCTTCGTAGACGCCACGGTCTAGCATTATGGTATAGGTAAAATTTATAATCCAATAATTGCACTCCCTACTTTTTTCGATGTGTTCAGTTGAACATGTGGGCGTGATCCCAGATTTAGTTACTAAATATCTACTAGTTGATCTTATGATCCGATATGTCTACATATATGACTTTGAGATCCAGATTAGGCCATATAATAGAATTACACAGACAAATAATAACAAACAATAAACAAAAATGATTTATAATCTTGTGTCAGGTTCATTTTGTGGGCGTTATCCCAGTTTTTTAGATATAAAATACTCACCATCTGATCTAATAAACGGAATCATGCGGGTGTCATTCCGGTTTTTCAGATATAAAATACTTACCATTTTACCGAATAAACTGGGTTATTAATACAAATGAAGATTTAAAAAAAATCATTTATAAGAATTTATCAGGTTTATTATGTGGGAGGGATCCCATTTCCTCAGATATAAAAGATTCACCTTTTGATCTGATAAATTGTTGGGTCACCATATTATGACCCAACAATCTTGATTAGGTTACACAATGGAATTACAATTGCAAATGCTCTTCATGATCTGACTCTTTTATGATTTATATGCATTATGTTTCTGAATTCTGACATTCTTTCTTTTTTTAGATACAGGTTAGGTTCAATTTTCTACATTGTATCATTCACATGATAAATGTCTTAGTTTCAGTGTGCCTAGAAGTAGAACATGATAGGTGCGGTAGTACACCATTCCGTATACATATTCTCTTTTAAAGTCCATGCGCACATGTGTTCTCCTTTGTTTCTTAAGCTCTAGCACATTTAAGTACTGTGCAGAACATGCGTCCTGGCACTCTCCTCTCCCCGTCAGAGTCTAAGTTCTTGCGCCTGCGCCGTAGTGGGTCTTTTCTCCGCTATTGCAGTGAAGTCCACGCGCAGTGGGGTCAGGCGCAGCAGCCGACTCTGGGACCTTTCACCTATCCGGTCACAGGTTTGAGGATGACTCTGACGGAGGTGAGTATGACATACCATTGGAACATGAAGTGGGAGTAGAGGTCATTCACAGTTTTTTTATTGGTTCTTCTGTCTGTCAATTTTAGAATTAAGGTATTTATACCACGTTAGTGGCGCTGAGTTTCAATTCTGCCCGATACCCCTGAGGAAGCCAGGTTACTGGCGAAACATGTCGGGGGGCAGGTTTAGGTTTTAGTCTTCAGTTCATTATATCAGCGATTCAGTCTAAGGCCTCATGCACATGGCCATTGTTTGGGTCCGCATCGGCGGCTCGGATGTGGACCCATTCACTTCAATGGGGCCGCAAAAGATGCGGACAGCACTCCGTGTGCTGTCTGCATCCGTTGCTCCGTTCCGCTTTGCGGACAACAGTCGGCATTTATATTGACGGCCGCCCGTTCCGTTCCGCAAATTGTGGAAGGCACTTGGGCGGCTTCCGGAACGGTCGTGTGCATGAGGCCTAATAGTTACAATCTAGATCTTCCAGTGAGTCAGTGATGCAACTGACGACTGGTGAAGGGCTGTCAGTAATAGCGCTGGATGGTGGGGAGAGCGCACATCCACACTGCAGGCAAGAACAATTGCAATAATCAGTCTGAATTCAGGGAGCAGAGTTTTTAAAACTTTTGTTTTTTTGTGCTCACAAATTTTGGTTTTATACAATAATAAAAGTTATATTTTATTTTTACACGATCTGGGTGATGTTAGGTAATAAGTCCCTAGGGGAAATTTGTTGGTTCTTATTCTGTGGGTCAATACAATTACGGCGACACCAAATTTGTATATTTTTTATTTAGTTTTTTACTTTTTAAAAATAAAAACCTTTGAAAAAAATCTAACTTTTATTTGCGTCGCCATTTTCTGACATCCATAACTTTATAACTTTAATATATTTCTGTCTATAGAGCTCAGCTGTATGAGGGCTTTTTTTTTGCGGGAAGAACTGTCGTTTTTATTGATACCACTTTTGGTGTATGGACTACTTGATTACAGTTATAAATTTTTTTGGGGAGGACAAGATGACCAAAGAATAGTGAATGGTGTGTTTTTATTTATTTTTCTGTAATGGTATTATGCGCATCCAAATTTTTTTTATTTTTGGACGCAGTGATAATTATTGTTATATGCAAAATTGGGAAAGAAGGGTAATTTGAACTTTTTATATTCTTTTACACAAAAATGTTTAGCCTCCTTAGGAGACTAGAACCTGCAATCTTCGGATTGCTTGTCCCATAAACTACAACAGAATACTATTGCAGTCCAGCAGGTTTGACTCCCTGCCTAATGAGCCATGCCTCATGCACAGCTTTACAGGCCGTTGACTATGATAGCCCTGAGAGCCTTTAGAAGACCCCAGACTGTCATAGTAACATATAAGAGACCTGCGATTTTGCCACGGGGACTACATTCAGAAGGCAGAAGCATCTAAGGGGTTAAATGACCGGGTTCAGCATTATCGCCGATCCTAGTCATTGCGGCCAGGTGTCAGCTGTATTATACAGCCGGCACCCATCATGTATGGAGCAGGTTCAGTGCAGTAGCCCGCTCCATAAAACCCTTATTCTAGAATCTCATTATTGAGGTCTATCCTCACGATAGGCCATCAATAACTCATTGGTGGGGGGTCCCACGCCCTGCACCCTTGACGATCTGCTGTTCTGCAGTAGCTTCAGTGGAAGAACTACACATCTCTGTCTCCAACTGTGTAGTGGATGGAGCTGGTTACTGCAGTCTTGCTCCCACTGACTGTTTGTTGCATTGCTCGTACCTGCCTGCCCTGACCTCGGCCTGTTTGTCGGATTGCTTGTACTCTGTCATGACCTCAGCCTGTACCTGACTGTGGTTTTACTTGATCCCTCAGTGCTCTGCACCAGTGTCTGTGAACTCCATAGATCAGCTGTCAGTCACAAAGAGATTACTTCAGGACGTAGACGCCTGGTGGTTCCCCTGCAGCGAAGTCCAGATCCCTGGATAGTGGTTAGAGGCTTATGTTTAGCCCAAAGCCATATCTGTTGGTTGACACAGTGGTTCACCATCCACTGACGTAACACAGAGCAGAATAGGATGTCTTATATTTTCCAGCTAGGAGAAACGTGGTCTCCAAAACCACCAGCTAGTGTGGGAAATAAGGAAAAAAGGGAAGCGAACACTAAGAAGGGAATAAAAATAAAGTATTCCACCCTTAGTTCTCAAGTTGGATGTGAGACATTCTAAATGATGACAATAATTTGCAGCTCAGGGCTTAATTATCACCAAATGAATGGGTTCACAAAGTAAAGTTAATTAGAAGGCAGACATTGTTTGACCACAAAAGACAGATCAGCTTGGCATTTTATCTGGGTTACAGTGTCTTTTGCCGAGAATACACAGGGCAATTAGAGCTTTACTAATGATATCATTCAGCAACAACTTAACTCTGGCTTATTTAACACCAGCATTTTGCTTACATCTATTAATGTGAAAGGTACAGGAAAGGTGCGTGATCCCTGTCCTCATGTTACACCTCGAAGAAATGAGAACGCACAAGCCGCAGTCATTACTCTAGATGATGATGACAATAAATATTGTGTATTCCTTTTAATTCTATTTAGGGTCATGGGACTATCTAAGGGTGTATTCACACAAGGTGTGGAAGTATGATTTTGCACAATATGTTTATGCCATAAGGGGGAATTTACACGTGGCATTCATTCCCCTGCTTCCGCCCCCTCTCTGTGCAGGGAGTGTGATGGAAGGGGAGTAACTTAACCAACCCCCTTTCCTGTCAGCCATGATGGAGAAGGGGACTGGCTTAGCTAATGAACTGATCTAGACATCCAACCCCCTTCAAGCACGTGACATCATCAAAATGGGGGGTGGTTTGAGGGGTCTCTACCAGTGTCACAAAAAAAAATAAAAGGGGTCCTTCCTGGGATCATCACTTATCTGATGACATCATTGCTGAATTCTTCTTAACGGTGCACTCTTGGCTCATTAAAATGTTTTTAAAAAAGACCTAAAATGGGTTAGAATAATAAAATAAATCATATTCTGCTTACTTATTCACCACCACTCCTTTCCCAATGTTTTCAAGCCCCTACAAATCTCTAATTCCTGCTTCCTCTCCACACAGAGGAAATGACCAGAGAGTGCGGTGACCCGCCTCAGTCAGTGATTGGTCATTTCAAAGGAACTAGAAGGTAGAGACCGATGGGGGATAAGTAAGTAAAGTGTGACTTTTTCTTTACACCAGTATGATCCTTTTTTTTAATAGTCCGACAATCTCTTTAATTAAATTTTTTAAAACATCTAAGCAATTTTGTATCTTGCTAGATAAACCCTTTAAACTGGGCATTGGATGGTCCCTTGGGTGTTTCTTTCTTGGTGCCCATTTCTCCTATCTTATGTAATGTCATATGGTGCAAAAATAACCATAGCATATAGTGCCTCAATATTTCCATATAGTATGGAATCCAACTAGCAATGCCACAGACTGAACTCATAACAGCTCATCACAGTTTCCTAGATAATAATGCTATACAGTGTCACGGCCATAATGTGCAAAAATAATATCTGCTATAAGGTCTAAGTTAGAAGTCCCAGACTCCCACACATTGCTGTAATATATAAATACCACCACAATGAGCAATTGGGATCTCTTGATTTAATATATTTCCTCACTAATTTTGCTTGAGACAACTCCTATCGAATTGCTTTATACATACATCTGGTTCTATTATCAACTTTCTTAGCCTCGTGTTGACTGGGAAGGGCTGTTTGTTATGCCTTTAAATATCTTTCATTTATGTGCCTCTTTGCTGGGTATAGTGAAAGCTCTGTGTAGTTGTATCCAGAGTCTTGACTCATTAATGCCCATCCAAGGATCTGGACTCTACTGCAGGGGAAACACCAGGACTCTACCTCTTGGCATAGTCTTTGTTCAAGTGACTTCTGACCCACAGGGGTCAAGAAACACTGGTGTGAAGCACCGAGGTTTTAGGCAATACCGTAATCAGGGACAGGTCGAGGTCAGGGCAGGCAGACTATGTGCAATCCAATAAACAGTCAGGGCAGGTGGCTCAGGGTCAGTATGGAGATCAGGCAAGGGTCAGGTTAAGCAAGGAAGGATCAATTCCAGAAACCAGGCACAAGTCTGTACACAGAACAGGCAAACAAACAAAATGGCACACCCTTCTTGCATGAAACTAGCGAACTAGATCCAATTGCTCAGACACCTTCCTGCAGGGGACGATGCCTTATAACCAGCCATAGGCTGGGGATGGAGAAGGTGTGCCCTGTGGCCATTTATGGGGCTGAAGGGAGTGCTCACACCCCTCAGGAAGCTGTAGGCATAACTGACAAGAAGCAGGCCTCAGGATGTATGTGGGAGGCACAGCGATACTCTGGTGGCCGGGACCGCCAGTTAGATAAGAGGGAGAAGCTTCAATCCAAATTTCAGGAAAAATTTTATTTGCCATGAAGCCAAATTTCCTCATGCTTCATGATTACGAATACATTTTCCCTAAAATGGTGTTAAAAAAAAAAATCATATTTACCTCATCCATTTGAACGCAAAGACTCCATCTTGATTGAAGATCCCGCTTGAAATCTCATGCGCTGTGACGTATGATGTCACCACGCCGGCCAGTGTGATGACGTCATCACGCACCGTACGAAATCAAGATGGCCATGGCGGCCTCCTGGCGCTCAAATGGATTAGGCTCTGAAAACTCTCATTTTTAAGTGCCTGCTACCTACAAAGAAATGCGATTTGTGATGAAGTAATTAATCATAAAGCAAATTTCTTTGTGAATTAGGTGAAGTAGCCGAATCAAATTTTTGTAAAGCATTTCTTTGTAAGCAGCGGGTGTAATGACAGGGAGCCGCGATTGCCATACATGTTCAAGGCATCTGATACAGTGAAAAATACAGTGAAAAAAAAAATAATTATGAAATCATACTTACCCTGATCCATTTACTTGTGAGGAGCCAGCCGCCATCAGCTTGATTAGCGATGAGAGAATCGACTTCGGATGAAACATCCGAAGTCGATTTGCATAAAACTTTGTTCTAATACTGTACGGAGCAGGAGCTCCATACAGTATTAGAATGTATTGGCTCCGATGAGCCGAGACTTCACGAAGCAATAACTTCATAAATTAATTTGTAAAAAACTATTTCCCACACAGGATTTCGTGTGAGATCTTCAATCAAGATGGCCGTGGCGGCCTCTTTGCAGTCAAATGGATGAGGTAGGTATGATTTTTTACATTTTTTTACCTCCATTCAGGGAAAATCACCTTATCCATTTGAGTGCCAAGAGGACGACGCTCGATTCGTTCAACACTAATCACAACCCTGGGGAGCCAGGTCATTTTTGGCGCCCCTTTGAGCAGCGGAGGCTAAGACATTGCCTATGTATCTCATAAGCATCTACAGAAGCTTATTCCAACTATCCTCGCTAGATAGAACCCTTTAGATGTGATTGATCTGCTGTAGACGGTGCTCCTATCCACGTCTCTATGTGGTTCCGTCATGCCAGACAGATACCGAGGGGGGGAAAAGCTGACAGTGCAATTATTATGATGAATATTTACTTGCTAATTACATGTAATTTTTCACAACTGAAAAATAATTAGAACCTTATCAGCTTTCCCAGCAGGGCCTGGCAACATTACCTGGTTATCAAAAATGCCACCGCAGCTTACGATGAAATAACTTTGTAGACTTTAAACAACTCTGTGAGGGACTCGCGGAGATTAAAGAAGGGCTCGCATGAGACTCGTTTTCAATAATTTCCAAAAATACAAGCTGCCATATGATACTTCCAGAGAGGTACGAGTCACAACCACAGAGAGATGAGTCCCCCATTTAATTCATTAAAAGGGCTGACTTACTGTATGTCAACCACCCCTGTCCACATTACTCATTAGGACATATGTTAGTCTTAGAGGAGGGACCCAGTTTGGGAGTTTATTTCCATAAAGCCATTAACAAAAAGTGTTGAGCTGACCTGTCCAGCCATTTCTGTGAGTAGTCACCGTGTAATATAAGATCTTCCCTCAGGGATAGTCACAGAGGGTTTGTGAAACTGGACTCTCCTTTAACCCCTGAAAGATGGCTGATGGTTATGCACTGCAAGTATGCCCGTAGAATCTGGTGAGGGGATATGCCCTACTCTTATTACGATGATCAGAGTAACCCCATCTAGTGCAGCATTAACTGCACTTCCTCCGAGATGGCTTGTCGCCGTGCCTCTGGTACCCAGTATGGTTTTAACCAGACTTTGGCCTGAGGTTCCGTGACAATGTCTTGCTGGATTGTGGAAGTGCATCCGGGGAGGTCAGAGAACACATCCGCGGGCTGTCTTCCGTAGAGATCTTCCTCTCCTTCCACGGCTTAAGCAAATTAACATGGTAGATCTGTTCCGGCTTTCGCCGTCCTGGCTGGTGTACCTTGTAGTTCACATCTCCAGCTTTCTCGAGTACCTTGTAGGGCCCCTGCCACCTAGCCAGGAACTTACTGTCCACGGTCGGTACCAGAACCAAAACCCGATCACATGGGTGAAAGATCCAGACCCGAGCCCACCAATTATCGACCTGACTCTGGGCTCATTGAGCTGCCTCCATATGCTCCCTAACAAGAGGCAACACTGTCTCTATCTGTTCTTGCATCTGGGTAACGTACTCAATAACACTTTTATACGGAGTGGGTTATTGTTCCCATGCCTCTTTGGCTACATCCAAGAGACTGCGAGGGTGTCTGCCATATAGCAGTTCGAAGGACGAGAACCCAGTTGGGGTACCTCTCACACTGTGAACATGAGATAGGGCAGAAGAAGGTCCCAGTCCTTCCCATCTTTAGCCACCACCCTTTTCAACATATTTTTTAATGTTTGGTTAAACCTTTCTACCAGACTGTCCGTTTGCGGATGGTAAACGGACGTCCGTAGCTGTTTTATGTGCAGTAACATACAGAGTTCCCTCATCTCCTTGGACATAAAAAGGTTCCCCTGATCGGTCAAAACCTCTTTAGGTAGTCCTACTTGGGAAAACATCTCCATTAACTCCTTAGCTATGAGATTGGCTGATGTATGTCGCAGTGGCACCGCCTCTGGGTACCAAGTGGCATAGTCTAGGATGACTAAGATGTGTTGGTGCCCTCTGGTGGACTTCGGTACGGGGCCTATGAGATCCATAGCTATTCTGTCAAACGGTACCTCAATAATCGGGATAGGAACTAGGGGACTACGGAAATGTGGCTGGGGGCTAGTTAGTGGCAGGTCGGGCAAGACTTACAAAACTCTTCTACCTCTCTGAATATGCTGGGACAGTAAAACCGCTGTAGAATACGATCCAGTGTTGTCACTGGTGAAAGGACAGTCTCTGTACTTCACAGGCAGTTGTCACTGGTGACAGGACAGTCTCTGTACTTGACTGGCAGTTGTCACTGGTGACAGGACAGTCTCTGTACTCCAAAGGCAGTTATCACTGGTGACAGGACTATCTCTGTACTTGACAGGCAGTTGTCACTGGTGACAGGACAGTCTTTGTACTACAGGCAGTTGTCACTGGTGACAGGACAGTCTCTGTACTTGACAGGCAGTTGTCACTGATGACAGGACAGTCTCTGTACTTGACAGGCAGTTGTCACTGGTGACAGGACAGTCTCTGTACTCCAAAGGCAGTTATCACTGGTGACAGGACTATCTCTGTACTTGACAGGCAGTTGTCACTGGTGACAGGACAGTCTTTGTACTACAGGCAGTTGTCACTGGTGACAGGACAGTCTCTGTACTTGACAGGCAGTTGTCACTGATGACAGGACAGTCTTTGTACTACAGGCAGTTGTCACTGGTGACAGGACAGTTCATATACTTCACAGGCGATTACCAGTCATACGGTTACCGATTACCAGATGAACGGAGGACCTCATTCACAGCACAAGCCGGGACTCACTGAATGGCGTCTGCCACAGGGTGACTATTGGACAGGGAGCTGCACTGTGCTTCACTATTGTATTGAACTGCAGGACAACATCCAAAATCCAGGACTGTCCCGCTGGACCTGGAACAGTTGGAAGGCATGCTTTAACCTGTAATTTGCCTCGGGACTAAGGCTAACCATTGCCTGTGTGCCTCCAGATGCCATGGGCCCAGATGGTTAGCCTGCCCCTTCTGGAGGTAAATGGGTGGTTGGGCCTTCTTCTGGTTGTCACCATGTCATATTTCAATGTGTTGTCTACATACATCAGATTGCTGGGTCTGGTATCAGCCTCATCTCCATCCATAGTACCTGCAGAGAAGCCCGGAAACTTGCAAACGGATCTAATCTTCCTGAATAATTATCGTTTATATAAGGCGTCTCTCATTCGAGTGGGGAAAAAAAAAGAGAATAAAACATAAATTTAAGATGTTGTCAGGAGCGTGTCATATTCATCAATAGGGAGATACACAAGGCCTGACAACCCATAGTAAATCAAAGCAACAGAGGGAAAAGTGGAGGCGAGCGGGCCCTTTTGGGAAGAATTTCAGATAAATCATACACATCTTTATTAAATGTCGTCCTGAGCCGCTCTCTGCTCCTCAAGAGACGTCGTCTGCCTCCTATTTATACACAAAAGACACATTAATAGAAAATTAAACTCAGGTTTCAATGAGGTTTCACCGACAAACAATTTCCATATAAAAAAAAAACGGAGAAAAGACCAGCGTTCTTATCATTCATTGTAATTGCTGTATGTACGATGGGGGGGGCGTAAGAAATGCACAAGAGTCATGGTCACCTTGGAGCGGCACAAAAAGGGCTGGAGGTATTTGAATCTTGCTGATGTAGCATAGTCCAGTTTGTTCACGTAGCGGGGCTGGGCCTTCAACACAAATGTGAGCTTTCTGAGGTTGTTCCATGAAAAATATTCTTCAGTTTTCAAGCCAGCACCTTTGAGTTATTCAATAAAATGTATTTCCACCACCCGCTATTATTATTATAACTAGGGGCACTAATGGGGGCATTGTTCTAACTGGGGGCAATAATGGGGGGCATTATTCTTGCGGTGGGCACTAATGGGTGGCATTCTTCCTGGGGGGGCACTAATGGGGTCATTATTCTAACTGGGGGCAATAATGGGGGCATTATTCTTGCGGGGGGCACTAATGGGTGGCATTATTCTAACAGGCGGCAATAATGGGGGGCATTATTCTTCCCGGGGGCACTAATGGGTGGCATTCTTCCTGGGGGGACGCTAATGGGGTCATTATTCTAACAGGGGGCAATAATGGGGGGCATTATTCTTCCGGGGGGCAATAATGGGTGGCATTCTTCATGGGGGGCACTAATGGGGGCATTATTCTAACAGGGGGCAATAATGGGTGGTATTCTTCATGGGGGGGCACCAATGGGGTCATTATTCTAACAGGGGGCAATAATGGGGGGCATTATTCTTCCGGGGGGCAATAATGGGTGGCATTCTTCATGGGGGGGGCACTAATGGGGGCATTAATTATGGGGTGCACTAATGGGGGCATTCTTTTTACTGGGGGCACTAATGGGGCCATTACTTTTACTGGGGGCATTAATATTACTGGGGGCACTAATAAGGGTACTAATATTACTGGGGGCACCAATGGGGGGCATTCATTCTGGGGTGCACTAATAGGAGCATTACTGTTACTAGGGGGCACTAATGGAGGCATTAATATTACTGGGGGTACTAATGGAGGCATTACTATTACTGGGGGCATTCATATTATTGGGAGCCACAGTATGATAGCGACTTAACACCCCTTTTGGGTGTGACTTAACTTGGCGGGTATTTTATGTTGAGAAATGTGGCAACCCTACCCATGGCCCTTCGGCTGCCCCCCTCTTGCCCCTACCTGGTGCTGCCTGAGGTGATCGCCTCACCTGGCCTCATTGGTGGTGCACCCCGGATGGCCGCACATGCTCAATTTCATCCTTCAACTGCCTCCTGAGCTGCAACAGGGAGAGGGCGGCATCGGAAAGGACACACTCCCTGGGCTACAGAAGAAAGGACCTGCCAGCTTTATATAAATCTAGCAGAGCAATTGGAGCAATGGGTCCACATGAGGTACAGGGCTGGTTCTAAGTTTGTTAGAAAGAGACTGTCATATTTTATATGATGTCTGATTTAAAATTTTTACATAAATTATGGGATAACCCCCCCTCCAGTGATTGGCCATAGTGTTTACCTACCATAAGTGATGAGTGGCAGGGGCAATATTCGAATTCGCAATATTTTGCGGATATTTGGGCGAATATTCGTCATAAATTATTTATGCAATATTCGTGTAATGCGCGCGCAATACAGGAGTGGGTCACTGTTGCTACATTTTTCAAGCTGCTAGAAGTTTCCTGAGACTGAAGAAAATGGTTGGCACGGCAGAACATTAGAATAGCTTTATATGCAGATAGAGTCAAGTGCTCCAATATATTAGCAATTGTACAAATTGGCAATTAATGATGCGCATATTTTTGCGCAATACGTGCAACTTCACATGTTATCAGGTCTGAGTAGATATTACTGATCGGTGCACTAAGTATTGTTGTGACATCACAGCACTATGTCTGTAGCATGTATGGACAGCAGAGAAACAGTAATCCCTATCACACTACCTAACACCCTGCACTGGAACCTATCAGCTCCACTATATCACTATCTAACCTACACTGACTATCTGTATTATCTATATGAGCTATCTAACTATCTAATGTAGTGTGGAAAGCACAGAGCTCAGCAATGACACTGCTCTCTCTGTCAGAACTTTTAAAAACTGTAGAAAACGGCTGCTGGGGAGGTTCTTATATAGTAAGGGGTCGGCAACTTTCCTATTGGTTGCTAGGGATGTTGCTAAGCTCAGACAAAGACATTGCAGCCTCCTCATTGGCCCCCAAGCAAGAAGGGAGGTTACTGATGAAAAAAAAATCTAGAATATTCGAGAATATGAATATATAGCACTATATTCTAAATCTTCTCGAATTCTCGAAGTGGCGATATTCGCGATTAAAATTTGCGACTGGAATATTCGCGCCCAACACTACCTACCATCTCAGCCATGAAATGAATGGAGACAAGTGGTAGATGGCCGATGTATCCCGCTGTGATCGCATCAATCACACCCAGGAAGAGAAGGAAGCACAACACTCACAACCGGAGTGTCCACCCAGATACTTCACCTTCCATATTCCATGATATTTTTTTACCTGTGTTCTTACATACAGCACCCATTGGGGCACAGCATGGCGGCACATGAAAGCCTTGCGTCTTGATATCGGTGCGTTAGGGCTGTTGCACACGGGCGAGTCCATTGCGGGAAATACGCTCCATGTGTGAGCGTGATCCTCCGTTCTGGACTAGCAGGAGAGCAGGGCATTATCATGATTTATAATACTGTGTGCCTCTACGTGACCTTCAGGGGAAGACTGGCCATAGACTCTACAGGAAAATTTCCCGGGGGTGACCCAAGTCCTTCTTATGGCCGCCAGCCAGGTAAAAAAAGATCTGATGCTCTCAGCAGTAATATAGGAGCATCAGGCACTTATGTACCTGACCAGCAGCCACAGGTGCCCTCCTGAATTCAACTGTATCGCTATCCTCAGGATGATGATACAGTTCCATACTGAGGCAGTATTTTGTGCTGCATTGTAGTATTTGGTTCTGCTGGGGCGGTATTTCGTTCTGCACTACAGTATTGCTGGTCCTGCCTACATGTTTTGGCCCCGCCTACTTGTGTTAATCCACCGTCTGTCAGTTTGGACCCGCCTACAACATGGGACAACTTTTAGTTTTTTTTCCAGGGCCACTTTAAGTTCCCAGTCTGCCGCTGGTGACCTTACTTCTACAGAATCATACTGACTGCTTTATGTCACTGTGAATCTGTAGCAGTAAGGTCAAGTGGAGGCACACAGCGTTATAAATCATGATAATGCCCTGCGCTCCTGCAAGTCCAGAACGGATGATCACGCTCACACACGCAATGGACTCCCTCATGCGCAACAGCCCTTAACCTGAAAGTTCTTTAAAGGGATTGTCCAAATTTATAAACGTATCCCTGACCCACAGAATGTGTCTGATTGGTGTTGGGTCCGACCGCTGGGACCAAACCAATCACAAGGATGGGGATTCTGTTCCTCCCTGTGAATGGAGCAGAAGCTGACCATGAGCATGTGCGCTGAATTAAAATTATTTATTTTTTATATTTTTAAAAACCTTTCCTTTACTTTCTTTTAACTTTTTTTTTAAGCCACCCTAGGGGGCCTAAGCATGCAATCTATAGATCACTATTCCCACACACTAAAGTGATTTAGTGCAGTAGTGTATGGGAAGTTCAGTAAATTCTTATGGAGCACTCTAGCAGGTGCTCCCAGCCACCAACACCTACATTGGGAAAGCCGTTCAGGCCCTAGGAGTGCAGCAGCACGGGAATTTCCAGTTCAGAAAAACGTGATCACAACTGACCACAATATCTGAGGGGTAATCGTCTGCAATTAGAGTCATCGCCGATCGCAGATATTAGCCCTGGGTGTCTGCTGTGGGAAACAGCAGAAACTCAGTGTCCATGGCACCCGTTCCGCGTTGTCTTTAAAGTGCCGACATCTGCCATATGTGAAGGGGTTAAAGTTCAACCCTATGATGCTGTACCTATACTAGCCAGTCATTGGCTGCAGCGGTGCACATATGGAAATTTACAGATGGGGACCGGAAGGCCAATAAATGGAGCTGGAATGGACCGGTAGGAAGCAGGTGAGTATGTTTTTATTTTCCCACCGTTAAAAAAAAAAACAGCATGAGGTTGAAATTTAAAACAAAATTGGACTACTCCTTCCAGGGCTTCAGAAAACAGATCTTCTAATGGTATCCCGTCTGCTTCTAATTATTTCCGAGACTTTTACTTAATAAAGTCATAACCCTCCGCAGAATATTTTATTTCTTCAGCTCGCCGAGCAAAGTAACTCTACAATAACTCAGCGGAAAATAAGCCATTATAGTTACATTGCATTCGTTCCCAGGCGCAAAAGTTTTTCAGATATATTAACGTTGCCCACAATGGCCGTCGAAGAAAATATACTAAAAAATAAACACCCGCAACAATCCATCTGCGTTTCTATTCTTTCCAAATCCCGGGGGAAAGACAATTCTCGACAGTGTTATTAAATCAACACTTCTGCAAAAAAAAGATAATTTTTATGCCACAACACCCAAAAGGCCAAAAGTAGGAAATAGGTTTGCGATAGACGTCTGCTGACGAGAAATGGCATAAATACGAATAAAACTCAATGGAGCAGAGAGTGAAGTCTCAACAGAAACAGCAGCCTCTGTAATCAGACCCAGCGGGCAGCCATTCTCGTACGGCGTACGCTGCATTGTGCTGCATATTGTTCTAGAATCCACAATGCACCCGCCGCTCCAAGACAAAGCTTCCCGGGATTGGAAAAAAGGCAGGTATTGGAATGAAGGTGCCGCTCACGTCTCTGGTATTTTGTCATTCTTATCATGCACTTGCAGAAGTTGTTACAAACTATAGGACTAATGACACTTTCATTCCGCTCTTTAGAATTCTGCTCCGGAGCTGGAAGTTTGTAACAAAGAAATCTTGTTACCAATGGAGATTAGAAAGCTGACAGGTTCCCTAATAATTAAGTGATGCCAGAATTTTTCTTATTGCATTCATTCATAATAACATTTTTTTAATTGAATTTATCAACAATAGCAAGGGATACCATGGGGGTCAAATTTTAAAAATGCCAGCAATATTTTTGGGGAAGGAGAAGGCATACAACATGTGTTGATGCTGGGTTTTGAGCTAGTTTAGCACTGTGTCCCCTACACTGTCCCCCTGCCCTGACCACCCTACAGAGCAACCTTATTCAAGGGCATCATTCTACCCGCAGTTCCTTGCAAAGCCGGGATGCATTGTTATGCAGGGAAAACACAGAAGAGGATGGAGCGCTAACTCATTGCCTCATTACTGCATTTCCTTCATTCTCAGGATCGGTGGGGATCCCAGAGGTCGGACCCTTCAATGATCATAAACTTATGACATATCCTAGACCAGGGATGCTCAACCTGTGGCCCTCCAGCTGGGGCAAAACTACAACTCCCAGCATGCCCAAATAGCTGTAGGATGTCCAGGCATGCTGGGAGTTGTAGTTTTGCAACAGCTGGGGGGCTGCAGGTTGGACATCCCTGTCCTAGACCTTTAAAGACTGACCTATGCTAAGCCCCTCAGGACCAAGTTTTTTTTTTGTATTGTTTTATTCATTGTCGTATTCAAAAAGCCATTGAACTTTTATATATTTTATATATTTTTTTAGGTCAATACACAATTATTTTTTATTTTGTTGATGCTTTTACATTTTTTGGCATTTTTCATCATGCTATGCACTGTTCATTATAAACAGCATACACTTTATTGATTAACGTAAATTGACTTTTTTAGTCCCACTATGGGACTTGAAGCTACTAATGGATCATAAGGAGTCAAACAGCCAGGTTTGGAGATAACTGTAGACCTAGTCATTACAGCATGACCTTGGCTGTATGTTACAGTCTGTACCCAATGCTGGCAAGGATCTGAAGGGGTTGAACAGCCAGGATCGGAGATAACTCTAGGCCTAGACATTACAGCTGTATATTGCAGTCTGTAGCCACTGCTGATGCCCCGTTACAGCTCTTGTGCATCCACTGAACATACTATAGTATCCTATTTTCATTATAGCACCACAACTTGAAGTGGGGGGGGGGTTAAAGTGCCTTGCCAATGGTATCCCCTGTATGAGCAGTCATATTTAAGCTATATCTTTATATCTTATATAGCACATCTATGTACAGTGTGCAAAAAAAAAAACATAGTCACCCAGTCCCCAACACTCTCCACCGACGCCCCAACTCTCTTCCATGGTGTTCCAGTCCCAGCTTCCAGGACATTTTTAATATGGCTCCATTCCCAGTCTTGTAAACTTCCAGATGGACAAGTTCAAATGTGCCGTAGCAGCCAGTGACTGGCCTCAAGCGGCAAGTGACTCAGCATTGAAGTGCCGCTTGGGGACACGTCACCACTGAGGCCAGTCATTGGCTGCAGCAGCACACGGGACCCAGTCCATCTGGATGTTTGCAAGTCAGGAACTGGAAGACTGCCGAATAGAGTCAAGGAACTAGAACGTAGTGGGCCAGCAGGGATTCCTGTAGCATCCGGCAATACCAGATCCGGGGAGCTCCGGCATGCTGTCCTCTGCCTGAACAGGCTGCCGGAGAGCTGTGCTGAAATTGTTGAAAGTAGCCTCAGCCTTGCAAAAACGTCTCTGATAGTAAAATTGACTGAGTGTATGAATATTTTCTGCAAAGTAATGGAGGGAACATGTGTAATACCCCAGAGTAGGGACATTACAATTTTTGTACTGATTTATTGCACCTAATGACATGCTATGTACTTGTTTCATCAGCAGGTGGAGGATGTCTGGCAGTGCTCTGTACCAGGAATGGAACTTACCAGGGGAGTGAGGTGGAGAGCGATGCATTTGGCACCCTCTCCAGCCATAGGGGTGAGGAAGCAGCTCGTAGAGCACCAAGAGTATATACAGAGAGGGAAAACGGGCCAAGGACACCCTCATCGTCAAGACCACTACTAGACCAGTGTAATCTAAGTGCAGAAGTCATCATCACCAAGTCAGCCTCTCACCATATCTCCTCCGCTGGTGCAGAAGGAATTTGCACTAAAGCCAGCTGAAAGCATTTGTATTCTCAACTTCAAGTTGCTCTTAGTAAAATGACTTTGTTACGTTTCAAGTCTGGCCTCATTCATCTTCATCTCTTTTACTGCATCAAACTCCAGGGAGCGACGGCCTGAGGTAGGACACAGCTACAACACTACTAGTGTTGATGGCGAATATTCTAATCGCAAATTTTTTATCGCAAATATTTGCACTTTGAGAATTCGCGAAGATGTAATATACAGTGCTGTATATTGGTAATCGTGAATAGTCATAGTAACATAGTATATAAGGCCGCAAAAAGACATTTGTCCACCCAGTTCGGCCTGTCATCCTGCAAGTTGATCCAGAGGAAGGAAAAAAAAAAAACTGTGAGTGGGAAGCCAATTTTCCCCACTTAAGGGGAAAAAATTGGTGGAGGTCCGACCCCCGGGACCCCCGCCGATCAGCTGTTCGGTGTGTTTTTTAAGTCTGCAGCCTGCCAATTTATACCGCAGATTTTCATTGTGGATTTCACCCCTTTCCAATGCAAAGAATGTAATGTGCGTCTAATCCGCTGCATTTTAGCAACGAAATCGGTGCCGAAAACGTACCATTTGATGCGTTTTCTTCTGCTGCAGATTACAAGCAGAATCGCTGCAGAAAACCCACAGCTAATCAGTTACGTGTGAACCCGACCCAAGTTCTTCTTGACAGATTTCTTCCCCATTATATTAGTGGCTGTGGAGAAGGGGGAGGAGAGTCCTTGTGAAAAGCCGGGTATAGTTGCAGGCTGCATTCATGTCCCCCGCGGCAGCAGACACATCTCAGCAGTGGGAGAGGCTTTTCTTTTTTTTTGGCAGGGAACATTATTGACTTTGTGAGTTGTTTTGCGCTCATGTGATGCCAGGACTCGGGTGACAAGTTCCCGATTATCTCCGGTAAGTACAGCTCTCGTTCCATAAATGCACAGTTCTATAATCGTATGTGGAGCCACAGACTGTACTGTAATTCCCTCATTCCAGTTATTACTTTAGTTGCCCTCCTCTGAACCCTCTCCAGCTCTGCTATGTCTGCCTTGTTCACAGGAGCCCAGAACTGTACACAGTCCTCCATGTGTGGTCTGACCAGTGATTTATAAAGTGGTAGGACTATGTTCTCATCACGGGCATCTATGCAACCCATTATCTTATTGGCCTTGGCAGCAGCTGCCTGACACTGTTTTTTACAGCTTAGTTTGCTGTTTATTAAAATTCCTAGGTCCTTTTCCATGTCAGTGTTACCCAGTGTTTTACCATTTAGTATGTACGGGTGACTTGTATTATTCGTACCCATGTGCATAACCTTACATTTGTCAATGTTAAACCTCATCTGCCACTTCTCTGCCCAAGCCTCCAATCTATCCAGATCCCTCTGTAGCAGTGTACTGTCCTCTGTAGTATATATATATATATATATACAGTATACTGTCCTCTGTACTATATATACAGTATACTGTCCTCTTCCTTGTCAATTATGTTACACAGTTTAGTGTCATCTGCAAAAATTTATATTTTACTGTGCAAGCCTTCTACAGGATCATTAATAAATATATTGAAGAGGATAGGGCCCAGTACTGACCCCTGTGGTACCCCACTAGTGACAGTGACCCAATCTGAGTATGTACCATTAATAACCACCCTCTGTTTTATATCATTGAGCCAGTTACTTACCCACATACAGACATATTCTCCCAGTCCGAGCATTCTCATTTTATATACTAACCTTTTATGCGGTACAGTGTCAAATGCTTTGGAGAAGTCCAGATTTACGACATCCATTGATTCGCCGCTGTCAAGTCTAGAACTTACCTCCTCATAGAAACTGATTAAATTTGCTTGACATGACCGATCCCTCATGAAGCCATGCTGATATGGCGTTATTTGCTTATTTTCATTGTGGTGCTCCAAGATAGCATCTCTTAGAAAACCTTCAAACAGTTTACCCACGACAGATGTTAAACTTACCGTCCTACAGTTTCCGGCCTCTGTTTTTGGACCCTTTTTGAATATTGGCACCACATTTGCTATGCGTCAATCCTGTGGAACACTCCCTGTCAGTATAGAGCCTTAAAGGGTTTCTGTCACACCACTAAAGTGATTTTTTTTTTTTGGGCTATTTAAATTACTTTGATCCAGCAGTTTCTTCAGAAAACGAAGTTTTATAATATGTAAATGAGGGCTCTACCAGCAAGTAGGGCGGCTACTTGCTGGTAGCTGCTGCAGAAATCCGCCCCCTCCTCTTGTTGATTGACAGGGCCAGCCGGGATCTCCTTCTCCGGCCAGCCCTGTCGGCATTTCAAAAATCGCGCGCCCGTGTTGAATCTGCGCAGGCGCTCTGAGATGAGGAGGCTCGTCTCCTCTGAACTCCCTCAGTGCGCCTGCGCCGATGACGTCTTCTATTTCAATGATGTCATCGGCGCAGGCGCACTGAGGGAGCTCTGAGGAGACGAGCCTCCTCATCTCAGAGCGCCTGCGCAGATTCAACACGGCCGCGCGATTTTTGAAATGCCGACAGGGCTGGCCGGAGGAGGAGATCCCGGCTGGCCCTGTCAATCAACAAGAGGAGGGGGCGGATTTCTGCAGCAGCTACCAGCAAGTAGACGCCCTACTTGCTGGTAGAGACCGGATTTGCATATGATAAAACTTCGTTTTTTGACTAAACTGCTGGATCAAAGTAAGGAACACTATTATATTTTAATATATCGCTATATAATTAATTTAACTAGCCCAACAAAAAAAAAATCACTTTAGTGGGGTGACAGAAGCCCTTTAAATATCACACATAAGGGTTTGGCTATGACATTACTTAATTCTCTTAGGATACGGGGGTGTATGCCATCTGGTCCTGGCGATTTGTCTATTTTAATCTTTTTAAGTCGCCTCTGTACTTCTTACTGGGTCAGACAGGGCACTTTTAATGGGGAATTTACTTTTACATTCTGCATTTCATCTGACAGTTTATTTTCTTCAGTGAATACAGTGGAGAAAAAAATATTTAATAGCTTTGCCTTCTCCTCATCACTCTCTGCAACTCCCCCCTCATTGCTCTGTAGAGGGCCGACACCTTCAGATTTATACTTTTTACCATTTATATAATTGATGAACATTTTAGGGTTACTTTTACTCTCTTTGGCAATTAATCTCTCGGTCTCTAGTTTGGCGGCTTTAATTTGTTTTTTACATATTCCATATTTTTCCTTATAGTTTTTCAGTGCTTCCTCGCTACCCTCCTGTTTTAGTGATTTAAATGCTTTATTTTTTGTCATTTATTGCCTTCTTTACAGTTCTATTTATCCACATTGGTTTCTTCTTGTTCCTTAACCTTTTATTCCCATAAGGAATGTACCTCTCACAATTCGATTTTAGCATGCTTTTAAAAAGATCCCATTTTGTGGCTATATTTTTATTTTTGAGGACTGTGTCCCAGTCAGTTAGGCCTATGGCCTCTCTTAGTTGGCTAAATTTAGCTTTTTTGAAGTTTGGTATTTTTGTTCCTCCCTGAAGAAACACTCTTTTGAATGATAATTGGAAGGTTATTACTTTATGGTCATTATTTCCCAGGTGTCCCCCAACCTGCACATCTGTTGTTCTGTCAGGTCTATTGGTTAATACTAAGTTCAGTATGGCCGTCCCTCTAGTTGGGTTCTGAACCAGTTGGGAAAGGTAATTGTCTTTGGTTATTGCCAAGAACCTGTTTCCTTTATGAGATATACAAGTTTCAGTTTCCCAGTCTATATCTGGGCAGTTAAAGTCCCCCATAATAACCACCTCATTATGATTTGCCGCCTCATCCATCTCGTTTAGTAGCAGATTTTCTGTGGACTCTGGTATATTAGGTGGTTTATAATAAACTCCTATTAGTAATTTATTATTGTTTTTGCCTCCATGTATTTCTACCCATAGTGACTCCACATGTTCATGTCCCTCACTTATATCTTCTCGGACTGTGGGCTTTAGACAGGACTTTACAAAAAGGCAGACCCCTCCCCCTCTCCGGTTTTGGTGATCCTTTCTAAACAGACTGTAACCCTGTACATTAACTGCCCAGTCATAGCTATCATCCAGCCATGTCTCAGTTATTCCCACTGTCATAGCTATCATCCAGCCCTGTCTCAGTTATTCCCACTGTCATAGCTGTCATTCAGCCATGTCTCAGTTATTCCCACTATGTCATAGTCCTCCTCACACATCACTAATTCCAGTTCCCCAGTTTTATTAGTCAGGCTTCTGGCATTAGTATACATACAATTAAGAGGTTTATGTATATTTTTTACCCTACACCTTTCCTTCTGAACTGTTCTAGTCCCTCCTTCCATTCCTCCCCCAGTCTCACTACCTCGGCCCCGGTCTCTATTTGCACTATCTTTCCATCCTATAACGTAATTACCCTCCCCACAGTCCCTAGTTTAAACACTCCTCCAACCTTTTAGCCATCTTCTCCCCCAACACAGCTGCCCCTTCCCCATTAAGGCGCAGTCCATCCCTACGATAGAGGAGAAGTCGGCCCAGTTCTCCAGGAACCCAAACCCCTCCTTCCTACACCAGTTCTTGAGCCACTTGTTTGCCTCCCTAATCTTCCGCTGCCTTTCTAGATTTATTTTCAACAGTAAACTCCCTTCTTGCTTGTGGTCCAATGAGAAGGCTGCAATGTCTTTGTCTGAGCTTAGCAACATCCCTAGCAACCAATAGGAAAGTTGCCAATCCCTTACTATATAAGAACCTCCCCAGTAGCCCCTTTCTGCGTTTTTTTGCAGTCCTAAGAGAGAGCGAGCGGTGTCATTGCTGTGCTCTGTGCTTTCATCTGGATCCTATTGCTTATCCAATTACATTAGATAGTTAGTTAGTTAGTTAGTTAGTTAGCTCATATATATATATAATACAGATAGTTAGTGGGAGATAGTCAGTGTGGGTTAGATAGTGATGTAGTGTAGCTGGTTCCAGTGCAGGGTGTTAGGTAGTGTGATAGGAATGACTGTGCTGTGCATTTTCTCCAGTCTCAGGAAACTTCGAGCAGCTTGCAAAAAAATGTAGCAAAAGTGACCCGCGCCTGTATTGCAAGCGCAATACGCGCATATTACATTGCCGATTATCGCAATCAAGAAAAAAATGACTGGAGATCACGAATTCTAAAATTTCGCAAATTTTGTGAATTTATCGCGAATATTAGGCCAAAAACTCGCTAACTATATTGAAAACGAATATTGCCCATGCTGCTTATCACTAAACACTACACCAGGGCCACTACCACTCCCATCCACTACACCGGCTCCCATGAGGGCTCCCTGCACTTGTTTACCGAGAGCCGCTGTCTGCGCTAACTTTGGTTCATTATGAATCTGAAAATCTAAATTATTTCCAAAAATGAAAAGAAAAAAAAGAAAAAATAGAAAAGAAAAAAATATGAACATGATACAAAAATCAACTTGTTTTATCACAATTATATCAAACGGCTTTTAGTCTTTTTAATTTTGCACTTGTTTGTAGAAAATGACTTTTTCACCCGCGCTCCCGGGATTAATCACCGTCTGAGGTGACCGCTGGGTAATTACTTTTCAGAAGAGAACCCTAAACACACAGAAGACACAGCAGCTCCCGGATTACCGAGCCTGCGCTGCTTTCTCAATTAAAAGCTCCCTATTAATTTCCAGCTTTACCTCCATTAAAACGGTGAACACAATTATCTGTGCGGTGTTATCATTTCATTACGGATCTTTTTTTCCCTCTGTTCTAGGGACGACTTTGTTAATCTTAGAAAGAATTTCTGGACAACTTCTTTAGTAGGGTATTATTAACAAATCGGAAAAATAGAATTTTCCCATTAGTTCTCTTATAGGAACAGTACATGGACATTTCAAGTTTAGGTCTTGCAGCGTTCTGGTGTCCGTCTGATGAAACTGAGCCAAACGGATCCGTCCTGACACACAATGTAAGGCCTCTTTTACACGACCGTTTTTTTTTTCCATTTATGGGACGTTTTTTGCATTCCGTATACAATCCGTATACGGAACCATTCATTTCAATTGTTCCGCAAAAAAACCTGAATGTACTCTGTATGCATTCCGTTTCCGTATTTCCATTTTTTCGTTCCGTTGAAAGATAGAACATTGCTCACAAATCATGTTCCGTGGCTCCATTCAAGTCAACGAGTCCGCAAAAAAAAAAAACGGAACACATATGGAAATGCATCCGTATGTCTTCCGTATCCGTTCTGTTTTTTGCGGAACCATGTATTGAAAATTTTATCCCCAGCCCAATTTTTTCTGTGTAATTACTGTATACTGTATATGCCATATGTAAAAACAAAACGGAAACAAAAAACGGAACAACGGATCCGTGAAAAATGGACCGCAAAACACTGAAGAGCGCAGTGATGTCATCAAAGGTCCTATTCCTGTGCACACCAAAGAAGAAAACAGAAGAGAAGCCGACTGCGCGAGCAAGTGAATTAAGGTGAGTTAAATTATTATTATTTTTTAACCCCTCCAACCCTATTGTACTAAGCATTCTGTATTAAGAATGCTATTATTTTCCCTTATAACCATGTTATTAGGGAAAATAAAATCTACACAACACCTAACCCAAACCTGAACTTCTGTGAAGTAGTCCGGGTTCGGGTTTGGGTAACAAACATGCCGATTTTTCTCATGCGGGTGCAAAACGCATTACAATGTTTTGCACTCTTGCGGAAAAATCGCGCATTTTCCCGCAACGCACCCGAATCTTATCCGGGCAAAAAACATGACGCACCTGTGTGAAAGAGGCCTAACTGATGCATAACATGCATTCAGTAGTCCTAGACACTTCTTGCTTGTCCAGCCCAGCTCTTGGATTGGCCAGCACTGCTCTCATTACAATTTAGGGTGGGCTTACATATGCGTTGTACAGTATGTTCTGTTATAACAGGGTAATAACAGAATATAACGGAATTTAATGACGGAATGCAAAACGGCATCCTTTAGAGGCATTCCGTTTTGATCCTATTGACAGGACTTTTTTTCCGTCTTACATAACGGAACAAGACGGAACTGTTATTTGTGCCCATAGAACTCTTGGTTTACTTTTGCAGTTCTCAAAACTGAATTTGACTCAGCAGAGATCACATGCCTCTTCTTCACAGCAAAAATGTTATAACATGAACAGAGTTGAGAAAAATACCTTAATCCTAACTTCTACAAACCTATGAATGCAGAATCAACCTAATCAAACTAATATGAAAAGTTGTTATTCTAAAAATCTTCATCTACTTGCATATTATAAGTTATACCAGCAAGAATTAGTCTTTATGTAGAAAACTATGATTTAAATCAAGCCTTACTGACTAGTGATTTAAATCGTCAAATCCCCCCTGTTTATCATGTAATTGAATTTCCCGGAGGGGTTAACCATTAGTCTGTATGCAGCGCTGCCGTGCTCCTTGCTGTATGGGGTCCAGGCAGTATCAGGAGTGCTGGATACCTGTGTGTGTGTGTGTTGTCTGTACGGTGTCCTATTTGGTGTGTGGGCACCTATACTTATGCTCGGTTCCAGTGGTGGTGGCAGCGGCAGGTAAGTGAGTTTTCTGGTGTTCTTACCTGCCGATCCAGATGCTGCAGATGGCCATTTCCCTTCCACCTGTTACTAGGCAGCTGGAGACTCCGGTTCGTCTGAGTCCCTGAGGAACCGGTTGTCTCCTATTCCTGACCCCTGTGCCAGGGACCGTCAGGGTCAGCAGGATCCGGGTTCCAGTGCATGATCCCTCCCACCTTCAGGGTTTTCTCATGTGGTCAGGAGATCAGGGTCAGGATTAGGGCGGCTTGTAGGTTGTGGCCTGCTCCCTTCTCTGTAGTCTGGCCTAGTAACAGTTTCCATTATACGGGGGGGTTTTCCCCACTCTTCACCGTGACACCCATTCACTTCTATGGGGCCCTTTTTCCGTTCTACGCCACCACAAAACAAACAAAACATGTCCTGTACTTGTCAGTGAAAATCAGGATGTAGCCCCATTAAAGTCTATGGGTCCGCAAAAATCTGTTTTTTTTTTGTGGACATACTGAACTCTCCGCAAAAAAATATAATGGATCCACGTTTTTGCAGACCGCATACGGCCGTCTGAATGAGCCCTTAGGCCACCCACCTGTTATCCAGCTCCAGGTTTCTGTATTTCCGGAGTCACAGAAGAGGAGCCGCTCCTTGGGTGATCTTGTATATCATAAGAAAAAGAAGGTTCACTGCTGTATTTTGGGAGTCATGAGGGAGGAGTCGCTCATTAGAAAAGTTATGCTGGCTGCTCCCCCTTTTGGTTTGTTTGATGTCCTGCAGGCTGGGTATGTCATCACAAGCCCGGCGCATGCGCAGTGTAGCGAGTTGCACCTGCCTTGGCCTCATCACATACACACAGTGCATTCGCTGGATGCCACTGATGGTGGATTGTGATGATACATCAGGTCTGCGAGTCATCAGTCAAGACAAGAGGGAGAACTGTAAAAGAGTTTAATTTCCCTACAGTGCCCCCACAGGAGAAACTAAGTATTACACACATTTATAGTAATGGACTGCTTGTGTAATGCATTAAATGGGTCGTCCAGTATTTTGATATTAACGGTCTATCCTCAGGATAAGCCATCAGATGAGTCAGACAGACCAATGTGACTCCTCCAAGGTTCAGCTCCTCTCCAAGACTCCTGAAATGGATTACAATACATGCAACAATCAAACTTCTTTTCGTGATCAAATCGCTCAGAAGATGATCATTATGAAGCCGTCAATTTCCAGGTTGGGTACCTAAATTCCGACGACAACTGGCAGGAGTGCACCACCAATGAGGCTAGGTGAGGCGATCGCCTCAGGCAGCACCAGTTAGGGGCAAGAGGGGGGCAGCCAAAGGGCCATAGGCTGAAGGGAAGGGGTTAGGTTGAGAAATTGGCATTGAAGGGGGGGAGTGCTGCCGTTTCAGTTTTCACCTCAGGCAGCAGAAAGGCTATGTGCGCCCCTGACAACAGGTTTCCTTTATTCAATTGCTGCAGCCATTATGAAATAATTACCAGGGACACGGAACCAAACCCTTCAGATCATGACTATAGTCTCCTTGTGGAGATCCAGTTCATAAGTCATTAGGGCAATGATGCCTGGGAAAAGGTATGTAAAAGAGATCTCCTCCAGAAGAAAGTGAACTGTCTATCTAGTGCCACCTATGGGAAGCTTTGGCGTTCATTTGCAGATAGCCACCAATAGGTGGCAGCAGAGAGACAGAGCTATTTACAATCAGTTTTCGGTGCGCTTCATCATTTTAAAAAAGGGGAAAAAACAGAGTATTTAATTCAATGAAATCACTTTGTCTCTAATAAAATCAATTCTGGTTCTTCGTGCGCTGACAGAGGCGTGTATCGCTGGATGACTGGTAAACAGTGGGAGGATGAAACATGTGCAATTCTAATTGTTTTCAGCTGGAGAGTTTATCACTCATTAGAAATGGTACAAAAGACATTTCTGTCAAGCACAAAACACCCAAAAATAGAGAAGCCTTCAGGCAGCATTTGGCGCGCTCACTCTGTGTGTGTTAAACAGAAAGCAGGTGTTAAAAGCCTACGATCTAAGGAGAAACAATGGAGGAGCGGGATAAAACCGACATCTGCGCTTCATTAGATCCCAGTCTAATGCTGCTGGAACTACATAACTCCATCCATTGGGTGGTGGACGGAACTGGTAACTGTAGGGCTGCTCCCGTTGAAGTGAAAGAGAGGAAGAAGAGGACCTATCTCCTTTGAGGTTGAGGCAAAGTGAAACACAACACCGAGACAGATGCTGACTAACCCTTAAAGGAAGGGGAAACCATCAAGTAGTTACATGGTGTCCTTCTCTGGATGGACCTACCTTATGTCTCTTTTCAGCCTATGTTCCTCATGGATGGGCTGACCCTGCATAACGTTTTCTCTCCATGGGAATGTCCACATCAGCAAAATGAAGGACAATATCAACCTCGGAGCCATCGGTCTGCAAGAGAAGGGTTGGAGGCTTCAACCAACCCTAAACTGTCCTTATACTAGGATGACATGGTGGCACCACCAAGACAGTACTTCATTTTGCTCCACGTCTGTCCTTGATTGAGGTCCAGTTCTCTTCTGTGTCGACTGCTTATTTTAGTTTAATTTCTATTTTACATGTAGACCTTTCAGCTATCAAAGGCAACATCAGCACTTTTTAACATAGAGAAAAATGTCCGCATAGTGAATGCCCCCCCATTAGAGTTGAGCGAACCCGAACTGTAAAGTTCGGGTTCGTACCGAACTTTAGGTTTTTCGGCACCCGGACCTGAACCCGAACATTTACGTAAAAGTTTGGGTTCGGTGTTCGGCGACTTCTATGGCGCTTTTTGAAAGGCTGCAAAGCAGCCAATCAACAAGCGTCATACTACTTGCCCCAAGAGGCCATCACAGCCATGCCTACTATTGGCATGTCTGTGATTGCCCAACTGCAGCATGTGACCCAGCATCTATTTAAGCTGGAGTCACGTAGCGCCGCCCGTCACTCTGCTTGGATTAGTGTAGGGAGAGGCTGCAGCTGCTGTGAGGGAGAGATCAGGGAGGAATCTTATGAAGAACTGCTTCTTTACTCAGCGATCTACAGCAAATGTGTTTTGTGGGTGCAGTGCACAATTGTTTTAAGCCTGCCCTGAGCCAACTACTGCTGAAAACTAACTTTTTTTCCTTCAGTTAGTCAATACATAATCGGCAGCCATTTTATGCAACAATAGTGCACCAGCATAGGCTATCTGCAAGTCCAGAAATACTGCTTTGAGACACTGGGGTTAAAAAAACCCCTCTGTTTCATATAGTGCACATCTAGGATTATCGCTGCATAAATGACTGTTCAATTTAGGCCAGAAATACGACTTTCGCATACCGGGGTGAAAAAAACCCCTCTGTTTCATATACTGCACATCTGTGATTATAGGTGCATAAGTTACTGTGAAATTTAGGCCACAAATACGGCTTTTGCTTACTGGGGTTAAAAAAAACCTCTGATATACTGCACATCTGGGATTAGAGGTACAAAAGTTACTGTGAAATTTTGGCCACAAATACCGCTGTCATATAGAGTAAAAAAAAACTATTTGAGTGCAATACCATACATCAGGGTTTTTATTGGCGGATAATTATTTTTAACAGACTCAACCACTTTTTACTTTGCTTTGTAAACGCTAACTATGAGGAAAACATCTAATAAGGGACTCGGTCATGGTCGTGGTGTTGGTGGAGCCTCTGGTGCAGGGAGAGGACGTGGCCGTTCTGCTACAGCTACACGTCCTACTGAACTTACTGCCTCAGGTCCCAAGAGCCGCCAGAATCTACAGTGATATTTGGTTGGGCCTAATGCCGTTCTAAGGATGGTAAGGCCTGAGCAAGTACAGGCGCTAGTCAATTGGGTGGCCGACAGTGGATCCAGCATGTTCACATTATCTCCCACCCAGTCTTCTGCAGAAAGCGCACAGGTGGCGCCTGAAACCCATGCCCATCAGTCTATCACATCACCCCCGTGCATATCGGGGAACCTGTCTGAGCCTCAAGTCATGCAGCAGTCTCTTATGCTGTTTGAAGACTCTGCTGGCAGGGTTTCCCAAGGGCATCCACCTAGCCCTTCCCCAGGGGTGGAAGACATAGAATGCACTGACGCACAACCACTTATGTTAACTGATGAGGACATGGGAATACCACCTCAGCACGTCTCTGATGATGACGAAACACAGGTGCCAACTATTGCGTCTTTCTGCAGTGTGCAGACCGAAAAGGAGTTCAGGGAGGAAGACTGGGTGGAAGACGATGCAGGGGACGATGAGGTCCTAGACCCCACATGGAATGAAGGTCGTGCCACTGAATTTCAGAGTTCGGAGGAAGAGGCAATGGTGAGACCGAGCCAACAGCGTAGCAAAAGCGGGAGCAGGGTGAAAAAGCAGAGCAGCCGTCGCCAAAACAGTTCGCCTGCTACTGGCCACCGTCACCAGGGACCGAGCACACCAAAGGCAGCTTCAAAGAGTTCCCTGGCATGGCACTTCTTCACACAATGTGCTGACGACAAGACCCGAGTGGTTTGCATGCTGTGCCATCAGAGCCTGAAGCAAGGCATTAACGTTCTGAACCTTAGCACAACCTGCATGACCAGGCATCTACATGCGAGACACGGGCTGCAGTGGAGTAAGCACCTTCAAAACCAAGAAAGGGCTCATGCCCCTCCTGCTCCCTCTTCTGCTGCTGCCTTGGCCTCTTCCTCCGCCTCTGGAGGAACGTTGGCACCTGCCGCCCAGCAAACAGAGGATGTGCCACCAACAACACCACCTCCGTCACCAAGCATCTCTACCATGTCACACGGAAGCGTTCAGCTCTCCATCTCACAAACCTTGGAGAGAAAGCGTAAATTGCCACCTAGCCACCCTCGATCCCTGGCCTTCAATAGCCACCCTCGATCCCTCGTTCCCAGCCGCCACTACTTCTCCAGGAGAGCCGTGCCTTCCCTGCACAACCAAGTATCGGATAAAATCAAGTGTGCACTACACAACGCCATCTGTGGCAAGGTCCACCTAACCACAGATACGTGGACCAGTAAGCACGGCCAGGGACACTATATCTCCCTAACTGCACACTGGGCAAATGTAGTGGCGGCTGGGCCCCAGGCGGAGAGCTGTTTGGCGCACGTCCTTCCGCCGCCAAGGATCGCAGGGCATCATTGTTTGCCTCTTGTTGCCTCCTCCTCCTACTCGGCTTCCTCCTCCTCTTCTACCACCTCCTCATCCGGTCAGCGACAGACCTTCACCACCAACTTCAGCACAGCCAGGGGTAAACGTCAGCAGGCCGTTCTGAAACTGATGTGTTTGTGGGATAGGGCCCACACCGCGCAGGAGTTGTGGCGGGGTATAGAACAACAGACCGACGAGTGGTTGCTGCCGGTGAGCCTCAAGCCCGGCCTGGTGGTGTGCGATAATGGGCGAAATCTCGTTGCAGCTCTGGGACTAGCCGGTTTGACGCACATCCCTTGCCTGGCGCATGTGCTGAATTTGGTGGTGCAGAAATTCATTCACAACTGCCCCGACATGTCAGAGCTGCTGCATAAAGTGCGGGCCGTCTGTGCGCGCTTCCGGCGTTCTCATCCTGCTGCCGCTCAGCTGTCTGCTCTACAGCATAACTTCGGCCTTCCCGCTCACCGCCTCATATGCGACGTGCCCACCAGGTGGAACTCCACCTTGCACATGCTGGACAGACTGTGCGAGCAGCAGCAGGCCATAGTGGAGTTTCAGCTGCAGCACGCATGGGTGAGTCGCACTGCGGAACAGCACCACTTCACCACCAATGACTGGGCCTCCATGCGAAACCTGTGTGCCCTGTTGCGCTGTTTCGAGTACTCCACCAACATGGCCAGTGGCGATGACGCCGTTATCAGTGTTACAATACCACTTCTATGTCTCCTTGAGAAAACAGGGCGATGATGGAAGAGGAGGTGGCCCAGGACGAGGAGGAGGAGGAAGAGGGGTCATCTCTAACACTTTCAGGCCAGTCTTTTAGAAGTGACTCAGAGGGAGGTTTTTTGCAACAGCAGAGGCCAGGTACAAAATTTGGCCAGCCAGGGCCCACTACTGGAGGACGAGGACGAGGAGGATGAGGATGAGGAGGAGGATGAGGATGAAGCATGTTCACAGCGGGTTGGCACCCAACGCAGCTCGGGCCCATCACTGGTGCGTGGCTGGGGGGATACGGAGGACGCAGACGATACGCCTCCCACAGAGGACAGCTTGTCCTTACCTCTGGGCAGCCTGGCACACATGAGCGACTACATGCTGCAGTGCCTGCGCAACGACTGCAGAGTTGCCCACATTTTAATGTGTGCTGACTACTGGGTGGCCACCCTGCTGGATCCCCGGTACAAAGACAAAGTGCCGCCCTTCATTCCCTCACTGGAGCGTGATCGGAAGATGCGCGACTACAGGCGCACACTGGTAGACGCGCTCCTGAGAGCATTCCCGACTGACGCCGGGGGACAAGTGGAAGCACAAAGTGAAGGCAGGGGAGGAGGAAGAGGTCTCCAACGCAGCTGTGTCAGTGCCAGCACCTCAGAAGGCAGGGTTAGCATGGCCGACATGTGGAAAAGCTTTGTCACCTCGCCGCAACAACCGGCCCCAACTGCTGATATGGAGCGTGTTAGCAGGAGGCAGCATTTGAACAACATGGTGGAACAGTACCTGTGCACACGCCTACACGTACTGACTGATGGTTCTGCCCCATTCAACTTCTGGGTCTCCAAATTGTCCACATGGCCAGAGCTTGCCCAGTGTGCCTTGGAGGTGCTGGCCTTCCCTGCAGCCATTGTACTCTCTGAACGTGTATTTAGCACGGCAGGAGGCGTCATTACATTCAGACGCAGCCGCCTGTCCACAGCCAACGTGGACAAGCTCACGTTCATTAAAATGAACCAGGCCGTGATCTCACAGGACTTGTCTGTACCTTGTGCAGAATAGACAGTTCGAACAGCCTCACCCATCCATCCTTGTACTCAAGTGCACTTATTCCTTTTTTTTATTTTATATGTTCCAATATTTTGGGGGATACCCCTATGTAAAAATGCAAAATAACACACATCTGTGTTGGCTACCTATTCCTACTTCGCCGCCGCTTCCACCTACACCGCCACGTGAGCCTACACCGCCACATCCACCCATTCACCGCCTCCTCAACCTCTTCCTCCTACATCATTCCTAATTTTTATTTTTTTAAGGTATTTAATGTTTTTAAATTCATTTCCCTATCCACATTTGCCATGCTCTTAAGCACATTTTGCTGCCTTTTGCAGCCCTCTAGCTCTTTCCAGGGCTATTTTAGAGCCATTTTAGTGGCCAAAAGTTCGGGTCCCCATTGACTTCAATGGGGTTCGGGTTGAGGTTCAAGTTCGGGTCCCGAACCCGAACATTTTTTTTTAAGTTCGGCCGAACCTGCCGAACCCGAACATCCAGGTGTCCGCTCAACTCTAGCCCCCATCACTAGAAGCACAGAGGAGAATAAATATAAATCCAATGTCAGATACTGGTGGTGTGAAATTCACACTGCCTACATCTGTGGCTACAGCAATAAAATCTTGGGAAAATAGAAAAAATTCTCATCGCTTCAGATTTTAAATTCCATCCTAACAATAAACATTTTGAATGCTCCATCATGCATTCGGCTTTCAGCTCTGGAGGACTGCCTGTGACCATCAGATGCCCATCTGTTTACATGTGGTGGCGGCATTGTACTCAGTGCCACAATATATTCATAAAATAGTATGACATTCACACACATGTGGGACAAGCCCAATGGTTGCCACCGCTCTGAATGAACAATCCTTTGTTTAATGGTCACTTGTCGCACCTTCTCCTGCTAATCCCTGGTGTTTGTATGGTGTCTTCTCCTATCACAACTCGGGGGACGTGTCCTTTCTTTTGCAGCTTTCTCCCTATCCCTATCAGTAGTTTCCTTTCAGCTGCAGCTCTCTACCTATCACAGCTCAGGGGCATATCCTTTCTGCTGAAGCTCTCTTCCTATCACAGCTCAGGGGCATGTCCTTTCAGCTGCAGCTCTCTTTCTATCACAGCTCAGGGGCATGCCCTTTCAGCTGCAGCTCTCTCCCTATCACAGCTCAGGGGCATATCCTTTCTGCTGAAGCTCTCTTCCTATCACAGCTCAGGGGCATGTCCTTTCTGCTGCAGCTCTCTTCCTATCACAGCTCAGGAGGCGTGTCCTTTCTGCTGAAGCTCTCTCCCTATCACAACTCGGGGGGCATGTCCTTTCTGCTGCAGCTCTCTCCATGTAACTGACACAGCTTCTACCAGTAGACAAGACAGGTGACAGTTAAAAGATAGAACTGAGCATGTGAAACCATGCTTATCCAGCTCACTGGGTGGACGCAAACATTGCTGTACAGATTAAACACCAGGGGGAACCATTATAATGAAGTAAAGAGAATATCTCAAAACTGGAGCATATCTGTAACAGGACATAACTAGTGTTTCAGGCTGAATTATATTAATGTACAATTTAATGGTGGCCCAACCCCTGCTCCCTCATAATACATTGGTTGCATCTTACGCCAGCGTGCTTTTAATTAAGACTGGCATGTAGAATGCTGGTCTTTAGTAAATGACCAGTGGCATTGGGTCCAAATATTGTACATCTTATACCATGTTAAAGCCCCATTAGGGAATATGGACATCATAGAAGGGATACCCTGCTTCGAACCCCCCTCTTTAAACCAGAATGGATACATTGCTCAATCTATCCTTGTATTACATGGTTGGCCATTTCTCTGAGTGAATGCCACATAATGCTACATTTTCAGTGTAGGGGCCGGTGCTTGGCTGACCATGGCATGCCCAAGCAAAATTAGCCATGGGTACAACTTGGGCGATTACCTCATGGGTGGACTGGCCATAGACCCAACAGGGAAATTTCCCAGTGGGCCGATACCCAGAGGGCCATCCAAGCCCCCTTTCTGGTTGCCAGCCAGGTAAAAAAAGATCTGATGCTCTCAGCATTAATTAATATAGGAACATCAGGCACTTGTGCATCAGGCCAGCATCTACAGGAGCCCTCCTGGACACAACTCACTGGAGCCCTGCCGTCCTCAGGACAATGATATAGTTTCATACTGTGGCACAGTCATCAGTATTTTGTGCTGCACTGTGGAATTTGGTTCTGCTGGGGCAGTATTTTGTGCTCCACCACGGTATTTGGTTCTGCTGGGGCAGTATTTTGTGCTGCATTACAGTATTTGGTTCTGCTGGGGCAGTATTTTGTGCTGTACTGTGGTATTTAGTTCTGCTGGGGCAGCATTTTGTGCTGCACTGTGGTATTTAGTTCTGCTGGGGGAGTATTTTGTGCTGCACTATGTTATTTGGTTCTGCTGGGGCAGTATTTTGTGCGGTACTGTGGTATTTAGTTCTGCTGGGGCAGTATTTTGTGCTGCACTGTGGTATTTAGTTCTGCTGGGGGAGTATTTTGTGCTGCACTGTGGTATTTGGTTCTGCTGGGAATGTATTTTGTGCTGCACTGTGGTATTTGGTTCAGCTGGGTATTTTGTTCTACTCCATGGTATTGGTGGCCCGCTTACTTTTCTTGTCCCGCTTTCTGGCAATTTGGACCCGCCAAAAACATAGGTCCTACTTTTAGTTTTTTTCCAGTTCCCAGTCAGCCCCTGTATTAGCTGATCCGTGAGGGGGCTGCAATTTGCATCTCTGAAGCGACACGCCCAATATGTCTGCAGATCTGATCACGCGCCTTCCTATCACCATGATAAGCAAAATCAAAAAGTATCTCAACTTGTGCAAACTGTCGGCAACTCAAGTGGAAAAGCCTCGAGAACATTTACCATTTTGTCTTCGGAGCCGAAGTAATTTTCCTGTCTCCAGATTGCATCCATCCTCTTCCCAGACTCTGCGCAGACGATTACTGACTTTCCCAGCGAAACCATTTTTACATCATTAAAGTTATTGCTTGACGGGGGACTCTGTTCTCCTAAAACCTTTTTATGACTAATGCTAAAGAACAGACATTTATGTGCGCATCAATATGTTTTCTTCTCTAGCTCCAGCCGTACAGCGCTGCCAATCCCCCAGGAAGAGTTAAATCGAAGCCGAGTAACGTGCAGGTCCCTTGTTTCCAAAAAGTTTGTTTAGTTTAAACAAAGTTCTGCAAGATGACTTCTTCTTCTAATGAGGAATACATTTAAGATTCTCCTTAATGCATTTTATAGAAAATGCATGAAAGGTATTGCTGTCGTTGGGATGGCTTTCTTCTGAGAGGGGCACTGGCGGGATGATATATCAAGACTGAACTAATAATTGTACCCATTTAATGAGAAGGACAGGAACACAGATGAGGAGAGCAAGTTCCTTGGGGGCTGGGTATCAGGGGGAGGGGGAAAAATGGCTCCTGCTATGTTTGGGACGCAGGAGACGTACAAACTGAGCCCTGGCCTTACACACGTGACACTTCCCGATTCAGTAGAGGTAATGGTCACAAGGAGATTCTTATCGCTTATTCATGTCTGAGAGGACTCATGGCAGATCCGTCTCATTTAACATTTTATACTACTGTTTAGGCTTAGAAAATGGTCTAAATGTAAGACAGAGAGGAAGCGATCTTACATTTAGAACTGGTGGAGGATCCGCCGAAGTTATGGAGAGCCCGACGCCTCTTCATAACTCTGGCGGATCCACAACCAGCGATGGGGCTTTATTAAGACAGGCATCTAAAATGCTGGTCTTAATAAATGTGCCCCTTTATCCATACATTCCAAGTAGCATACATTTTTGACTACACCCTCGTTGTATATGTATTTAGTAATCATGTGATTTTGTAATTTTCCTTATGCAATTAACGTTGGAGCTTTTTTCCACCATCCAAAATTAGAATCAATTTCTTGCCCACACAACGGTTCCCGACATATTTTTAGAGGTTGTCAAGAGACATCGGTCTCCTGGTAGGGGGAGGGTGAGTGACCAGGGAATATATGTCTTAAATGGAGCCCTCAAGGCTCCTGTTACCTCTTTTTGATACAAATGAAGTTTCGGGTAGCTCCAAAGGAGAATCAAATCCATTGCTTCCTGACAGCATTTTGGACATTTGTCTGTTGGTCTTCTATAACACTGAAATATTGAATATTTAGCTCTGTGAGATCTGGAGGTTAATCTCTATTCAGGTGGTTTTAGCCATTTATCCTGGCACTATTAATGGGCGCTAATAGTGGCATCATTCATGTCGATGAGTTTGGGACTGTGACTATTAATGGAAATGTCCAGTAAGGACACAGTTAGTGAGCAGAGTTAGGACTGGAACTGTTCTACTAACCTTGGCACTCCTAAGGCAGAAAACCCAGTGAGAATTGCTGTGGTTGACATGTTGAATGAACATTTGGGAGGCACTCGATGAACAGAGCTGAATCTGCTTTTTCAATGGTAATTACCACAAGGGAGAGTTGGTAAGTCTTTGGCTTTTCAAAGATAAAAAGCTATGGTATTGAATACTGTATATATATTTATTCCTCAAGTTTCCTCTGCACTCTGCAGATGACGTCTTAATTGTGAATTCCTTGAGCCAAGGAATGAAAAATTATTTTGGTTTTGCTGCAAAGCACTCATCCTCAACTAATCCAACCTCTTTGAAGCTTGATATTGTTCTTCCTTTGAAGTGGTTCTTGGGGTTAGGAAAAGTAGTCCAAAGTGGCCAAATCAGGTGAGTAGACCAAGTGTTATAAAACTTTAAAGTGAAGACTGGTCAAATTCTAGTGTGTAATGTCCACCTTGTGACAAGTTCCTTCCGAAAGACCGTTTGCCGCTAAAGTTTGTCAAGAAATAGTACTTTGCCAGGACAGTTGTCTTGTTTGTTGACTTTTACGTCTTGAACCTTTTGGACGAGGGGAACTTCTGTGTCTCCATTCATTGATTGGTACAACATTTGGGCGTTACTTATGCTGGTACTGGCATTGAACACCTAAACTACTTTTAGTTGGCTCATTTCACAGGTGTTACTTGAGGGTAGTACTTGGTGGACCAGACTATTGAAGGCTGAGTCATGACAAATGCCAATGCTGAGCTTGTTGACTTCTATGTCTTTTTTGGACAAGTGGAAGCACTCTGTCTCCATTCATTTCATGGTACAGTATATGGGTGTTTTTTTATGCTGGAACTGGTATTGACCATCTAAAGTACTTTTAAGTGGAACATTTCACAGGTGTCATTTGAGGGTAGCACTTGGTGGACCTGACTGATTGATTGAAGGCTGAACTCATGACTTAGAACATATGATCAAATGAATCGTACACAGTGCCTGTGTACATTTTCCTAATTGGGAGACATGCAAGCAACCCCAACATGTCATGTTGGAGCATTGGAAATTGAAGAGGGTGCAATTCTCTCTTCCTCGGCATACCCAGCCATAGATGCCACCCAAAGTGCTAAAGAAAAGATCCCTTAGAGTGCTAACAGCAGAGGCTCCTCACAGTGCCAGCCAGACATGCACCCAGAGTGCCAGCCACAGCCCAGGCATACCTTTTTTTTCACAATGGTGGTGTTTATTCATGAGAAGCAATGGATTAACATGCAGATTAAAATCAATAATCATTGACCTTCACCAGTAGATAAAGTTGCATTTAGAGGTCAAAACTCTTCGACCTTAATTGCCAGACATATTTCCTACCATATCTAAGTCATAAAATCCTCTCATCATAAGGGAAGAAAATCATTTTCTGTATAATTTTTCCATCAACTATACTGCTGCCCATTTAGGTTTATAGTTCATGAAATGATGGTTGTTTATTTCTCCTTTGGTAATAAGCACCAGGAACAGAAGAATGAATCTTAAAGAACAGCTTCAGTCACAGATTACATCAGTTCTAACTTAAAGAGGTTTTCCAGACTCCTGATATTGATAACCCATTCTAAGGATAGTGAAGAAAAGACTCCAGCATATGATGTGTTAAATGTTTTTTTTTTTTATTATTATAAAGTTACTGCGGCTTTGAGTAACGTTTCGGCCTTACGGCCTTCTTCAGACTAATGCTGCTGGTGAGAGAAGGAGTAAGGTTGAGCGCAGTGTAGAATGCGGATATACCGCTGGTGAGAGGAGCGCTCCTCTCACCAGTATATTAGTGTTAGGTACCCATCTGCGGAAGCCACCTTGACACCTGGTAGATGGGTCTGACACACGTTTGTACAAAAATGTGCGCAAATAGCTTCTATTTTTTCATTTATAGTAGGTATAATATGACTTTAATCTAGAATGATCCCCATTTCTCAATTCTATTGTTTGCATGTGAAATGTTGCGCAGCCATTTTTTTATTAACCATGTTTGCTTTATGGATATGCACCTGTGATTATGATTATGAATGTGCTAGTCTAAATTTTCCTGTAGTGTTCTGCAGAGAAGTGCAGGTCCCAAAGGTGGGACCCATACCTATCTGACATTGATGGCGTACTCTAGTGATATGCCACTAGTGTCTCAGATGAGACAACCCCTTTACTATCCAATCAGTGTCCAACACCTCACACCCCACTAATCACTTGTCCCTACAGTCTCCAGAACTAGCTCTCTGAATGGAACTGAAAGCACAAGTTCATTCAAAGTGTAGTGGTCATACTGGTTTACTGCAGCTCAGCTCCCACTGAAGTGAATGGGAGTTGGGGTGCAATAACCAGGCACGGCCACTACATTTTGAGTGGAGTTGTGCCTTCTGTTCCATTCAAAGAGCTACGTAGTTCTGGAGACTGCAGGGAACAGCTGATCAGTTAGTATGCAGGGTTGTTGGGCCCTTAATGATTGAATATTGATGACTTATCCTTAGAATGGGTCATAAATATCAGGAGCTTGGAAAACCCCTTTAAGCATTTTCATCTATGTGCTCTTGAATGTTCCTGTTGTCTTAGCCTCCATGGTATCTCATTTGCTAGAGGTAGAACAGGAAGTTGTCATGATAGTCAGCCATTTTGAAAAATTATGAGATTTGTTTTTTTGTAATGTAATTAAAGGTCATAAATATCAGGAGCTTGGAAAACCCCTTTAAGCATCTTCATCTATGTGCTCTTGAATGTTCCTGTTGTCTTAGCCTCCATGGTATCTCATTTGCTAGAGGTAGAACAGGAAGTTGTCATGATAGTCAGCCATTTTGAAAAATTATGAGATTTGTTTTTGGTAATGTAATTAAAGGTCATAAATATCAGGAGCTTGGAAAACCCCTTTAAGCATCTTCATCCACGTGCTCTTGAATGTTCCTGTTGTCTTAGCCTGCATGGTATCTCATTTGCTAGAGGTAGAACAGGAAGTTGTCATGATAGTCAGCCATTTTGAAAACTTATGAGAATTGTTTTTGGTAATGTAATTAAAGGTCATAAATATCAGGAGCTTGGAAAACCCCTTTAAGCATCTTCATCCACGTGCTCTTGAATGTTCCTGTTGTCTTAGCCTCCATAGTATCTCATTTGCTAGAGGTAGAACAGGAAGTTGTCATGATAGTCAGCCATTTTGAAAACTTATGAGAATTGTTTTTGGTAATGTAATTAAAGGTCATAAATATCAGGAGCTTGGAAAACCCCTTTAAAGGGTTTCTATCACTTCATATGACATAATTAGCTGGCAGACACTAGCGATCTGCTAGTGTCTGCTCTGGCCAACCATCCTACTATAATCACTTGTGGGGCAGCGGTTTTGCTAAAAAACTAACTTTTATAAATATGCTAATGAGCCTCTAGGTGCTATGTGGGCGTCATTAGCACCTAGAGGCTCCGTCTACCTTCATACACAGCGGCCGCCCAGCACGTCCCTCCAGCCCGCCCATGTCCTCCTCCGTGTGACGCAGCGGCCGAATTCTCGCGCATGCGCCGTGCGCGGCTGTATTCGGCGCATTAGAGATGTCTGAGCTCGGAGCGGTCAGACATTCAATGCGCATGCGCATAAATATCAGTAGCTTGGAAAACCCCTTTAAGCATCTTCATCCACGTGCTCTGGAATGTTCCTGTTGTCTTAGCCTCCATAGTATCTCATTTGCTAGAGGTAGAACAGGAAGTTGTCATGATAGTCAGCCATTTTGAAAACTTATGAGAATTGTTTTTGATAATGTAATTAAAGGTCATAAATATCAGGAGCTTGGAAAACCCCTTTAAGCATCTTCACCAACGTGCTCTTGAATGTTCCTGTTGTCTTAGCCTCCATAGTATCACATTTGCTAGAGGTAGAAAGTTGCCACCATAGTCAGCCATTTTGAAAACTTACAAGAATCATTTTTGGTAATGTAATATAAGGGAGTTTGTCATAAAATGAACTGTTAAACCAGATGTCATGTGATTTGTAGATCTACAGTAGATCAGCTGAATGTAATCATAACTTTCACTTAGGGTCCTTTTACACGGACCAATGATGTGGCGGATAATCGGGAATAAAGCAGTCGCTCCCAAAAACTGCTCAATCTTCAGCGGAGATGAGAGCTGCAAGTGATTGATACAGCATTCACTTGTCCCCATAGAAAATCATTGTTTCAGCCCAGTTGATCATTGTTTAGACATTAGGAGCTGCTTCACAGGAACAATGACTTTGGTGTCGGCAGAATGACACGATCATCCGTTTGCTCATTCAATCGGGTGATTGCCGACACCTTTACACTGGACAATTTTCAGGAACAAGCATTTATACAAATGCTCATCCCTGATAATCTGTAAAAGGTACTGCTTCATTCTGGAGAAAAAGTAATTTTAATCCATACAGTAATGAGTTGTGAAGTGCACTGAAGGTGGACCTTTGCTCCTCTTCCTTCCTGTGCTAGCCCCTCCCTCTCCTTTTTGATTGACAGGGCAAGAGCATGTCCCAGATGACTAGATGACTATGCAAGAGCATGTCCCAGATGACTAGATGACTATGCAAGAACATGTCCCAGCCAATCAAGAAGTAGAGGGAGGGACTGGCATAAGAAGCGGGCGGATCAAGGGTGCAAGAGTGGCTTGGGCTCACCCTCAGTGCACTTAACTACTCATTTGCATAAGGATTCAAAAAATTTTTTCTCTAGAATTAAACATCGGATAGCTAATTAAAAGGTATCGTTACATTCAGCTGAGCTAGCCCTCCAAGGCATTGTGCCTGGTCTAACAACAAATATATAGCGATTAAGTGCACTGAAGGCGGACCCAGCACCTACCCTGCCAGTCCATCCCTCTCCTTCTTGTCAGGTGAGATGACTATGCAAGAGCATGTCCCAGCCAATCAAGAAGGAGAGGAAGGGGCTGACAGAGGAAGAAGGTGGAGCACGGGTGCACAGGATGGCTTGGGCACACCCTCAGTGCACTTAACTGCTCATTTGCATACAGATTAAAAGTGATTTTTCTCGGATCGCTAATTAAAAGTCATTCGATTCAGCTGAGCTAGCCCTAAACGGTGTAGCCACAAACACAGAACAAATATAATAAAAGTCAATTCAAAAACCCAAAAAATAAATAAATAAAGATTCCGAGTTGGTGGTAAAACTCTTAATACACTTTACCTCAAATATTGTTCCGAGCCGCTGTAAATCCACGTCTGCATTCTACAAGATGCATGAATAAAATAATCCACTTTCGGCAGCTCCGCATGTTGATGACTCAGCCACAAACCGCTCGAAATTCTAAATAAAATTCACCTTAACAAGAGGAATAAAATATAAGAAGGAAGGGAAGAAAGCTTCTGTTTGCAGAGAAATTGCTACTTTCACAGATTTAAATCCCTTACACGGGCGGCAGTCATGGGCAATGATTTTATGAAGTTTGTAAATGGAAGAAAGGTATAAAAACATGATGTGTGCACAATCCCGCGTCTCTCTCCCTGCAGCCGGCAACCGGCCGCAATCTTAAATTCCAAAAGACTCGGGCGCTTACTGTAGCTAATTTAGTCACAGCCGTTGACAGAAAGCCATCCTGGGTCCCCTTTAAATCTTGGCTGCAGCGGTCGTTGAGGTCTGAAATGAGCAATAAACTTTTAACACTGTATCTATTTTCAAAAAAAACGGTGAGGATGCGGAGATCAGGGAAAACGGTTTATCTTCTGCCGATAATTCTCCATAAGGCAAGAAAATGCAATCCTTTTTCAGCTTTACTGGTGGAGGAGAAGTTATTATAGATATTACAGAGCCCTGATCGGGATAGTATTATATGGCTTTCAAAGAGAAGGTGGCAACAATATGTCCTCCTCTCCTGTCTGGGCACAAAAAAAGTGCCGTGGAAGAAACTTCAAGGGGATTTCTAGGTAATGGTTTTAAAGAGCACTTATCATTTAAAAAAAATCCAATCCAAGTGTATTTTTGATTTTTGTGAATTCACATTGTTCCATGCTTGGGCGTGCCCTTCCTGCTGTGAGGCAACTGCAGCTGCATCACCCTCCTCTCCCCTTACTTACATTTTTAAAGCTAAATAGATCTTTAAATAGGTTTCTGTATATTTACAATATGCCTGCAGATGGGAAAAGGGGGAAGTACTAGTTTCATATATTCGCGTGCATCAAAAAATGCAAAAAGAAAGACCGCAAAGTTATGAAAACAGAAATTTTTTAAAGGGGTGCTCTGAGCTACAGATATCGATGAACTGTTCTCAGGATAGGCCATCAATACAGGGAGTGCAGAATTATTAGGCAAGTTGTATTTTTGAGGATTAATTTTATTATTAAACAACAACCATGTTCTCAATGAACCCAAAAAAACTCATTAATATCAAAGCTGAATATTTTTGGAAGTAGTTTTTAGTTTGTTTTTAGTTTTAGCTATTTTAGGGGGATATCTGTGTGTGCAGGTGACTATTACTGTGCATAATTATTAGGCAACTTAACAAAAAACAAATATATACCCATTTCAATTATTTATTTTTACCAGTGAAACCAATATAACATCTCAACATTCACAAATATACATTTCTGACATTCAAAAACAAAACAAAAACAAATCAGTGACCAATATAGCCACCTTTCTTTGCAAGGACACTCAAAAGCCTGCCATCCATGGATTCTGTCAGTGTTTTGATCTGTTCACCATCAACATTGCGTGCAGCAGCAACCACAGCCTCCCAGACACTGTTCAGAGAGGTGTACTGTTTTCCCTCCTTGTAAATCTCACATTTGATGATGGACCACAGGTTCTCAATGGGGTTCAGATCAGGTGAACAAGGAGGCCATGTCATTAGATTTTCTTCTTTTATACCCTTTCTTGCCAGCCACGCTGTGGAGTACTTGGATGCGTGTGATGGAGCATTGTCCTGCATGAAAATCATGTTTTTCTTGAAGGATGCAGACTTCTTCCTGTACCACTGCTTGAAGAAGGTGTCTTCCAGAAACTAGCAGTAGGACTGGGAGTTGAGCTTGACTCCATCTTCAACCCGAAAAGGCCCCACAAGCTCATCTTTGATGATACCAGCCCAAACAAGTACTCCACCTCCACCTTGCTGGCGTCTGAGTCGGACTGGAGCTCTCTGCCCTTTACCAATCCAGCCACGGGCCCATCCATCTGGCCCATCAAGACTCACTCTCATTTCATCAGTCCATAAAACCTTAGAAAAATCAGTCTTGACGTTTCAGCTTGTGTGTCTTGTTCAGTGGTGGTCGTCTTTCAGCCTTTCTTACCTTGGCCATGTCTCTGAGTATTGCACACCTTGTGCTTTTGGGCACTCCAGTGATGTTGCAGCTCTGAAATATGGCCAAACTGGTGGCAAGTGGCATCTTGGCAGCTGCACGCTTGACTTTTCTCAGTTCATGGGCAGTTATTTTGCGCCTTGGTTTTTCCACACGCTTCTTGCGACCCTGTTGACTATTTTGAATGAAACGCTTGATTGTTCGATGATCACGCTTCAGAAGCTTTGCAATTTTAAGAGTGCTGCATCCCTCTGCAAGATATCTCACTATTTTTGACTTTTCTGAGCCTGTCAAGTCCTTCTTTTGACCCATTTTGCCAAAGGAAAGGAAGTTGCCTAATAATTATGCACACCTGATATAGGGTGTTGATGTCATTAGACCACACCCCTTCTCATTACAGAGATGCACATCACCTAATATGCTTAATTGGTAGTAGGCTTTCGAGCCTATACAGCTTGGAGTAAGACAACATGCATACAGAGGATGATGTGGTCAAAATACTCATTTGCCTAATAATTCTGCACGCAGTGTATAAGATTGGTGGGGGTCTAACACCTGTACACCCACTGATCAGCTGCTTTGGGTGGTCGCTGGAAACACGTTTGGACTGGAGCTGGAGGAAGACAGTGTAGTGGCCAAGCTGGGGTACTACAGCTCATTACTCCATTATACTGTAGGCCCCAGAAACTACACAGTGTATGGAGCCTTCTGCTTCTGCTCAGTACATGGTAAGTTTTCAGCACCGCGGCCTGCCAAAGCAGCTGATTAGCAGGGGTTCCAGACCCCCTCTGATAGGATATTGATGACCTAGCCTGTAGTCCAGA